>NC_061864.1:17334483-17934483 GCF_907164915.1 Impatiens glandulifera
ATTCAGCCTTTGTATTCCCGTCTATAAGTGTGATCACTTTAAAATCATCCCAAACTTTAGATGTACGCTTCCTTTTCTTCGTATCATATGGGCTATTTTCATTTTCCACAAGTTCAGCCACCTTATCAGATTCAATCACCTCCTTGTTTTGAGAAGATTCAGTGTTATTGCTTTCATTTGGTTGAACTTGAACTTCTTCCATAGTTGGTGTTGTACTCAATTCCACATAATACTACCATATATACCCACTAAATAGTTCTATAAAAGAAAGTGAAGAAACACATTAAGTCTAGTTATCAAAACAAAAGACTAAAAAAACAGAGTATAATAGAAATCAACAAAACAATAATGTAGACAGGTATATATATGATATTCTTTTAAGAACATTTTTAAATCTCAGACAGGTATCGGATCAACTAGACAGATCATTCTACTTGATCGAATCTGAACAGCAAAAATCATATATTATAAATAAATTACCTCAAACCCTAATATCAGTATAGAATTCATGTAGATCTACAAAATTCATACAAAGCTGAAACATGGAATGATTGAAATCTTATATCAAAACATTAAAGACACGTCCGTGGAGAGAAAAGAAAAGCGAGAAAACCTGGACAGCAGAAAAAGCAAAGAGATCAATACACAGTGTAGATTCCTAGCAAAGTGTCTCGAAATCTTGTACGCAATCTAGTCAATCCCTTCTCTTTCTAGTCAACTAAGAGCATGATGAGAATGGTGGGAATAATAAACTCTTTTCTTTTTCCTTGTGAGCTGCAACCTTGAAAACCTAGACGGAAGAGAAGAGAGAGTTATGAGAGATAGAAGGATGAATGACCCTCTTTTAAAAAATATATATTTATTAATTTAAATTTAATTAAAGATTATTATTATATTAATTATTTTAATATATATATATTACTTAATTTTTTTTTTTATAATTTATATAATCGAACATGTTCGTGAGCCTATTAACGAACTTGTTCGCGAGCCTATAAGCGAGCCTATAAACGAACATGTTCGTGAGCTTACGAGCCGAATATCGAGAAGCTCAAGCTCGGCTCGTTTAAATTTTCGAGCTTTTAAACGAGCCTAAGCTCGGCTCGTTAAGATTAACGAACGAGCTCGAACAAGCTTTTTGCCGAGCCGAGATTCGAATAGCTCGCGAGCAGCTCAGTTCATTTACATCCCTAGTTATGACTTGTGTTGTTGTGCTAGTTTCCTAAATTCTAAAAAATAAATTACAAAGAAAGAGATGTTATTTATTAAATTTGTTTATGTGATTCTAATACACAGATTTTTTTCCAAAAGCATTTGTGTGTTTAAATCTTGCTGATTCATTTTTTTCACATTATAATCAAAGTGGAGTTAGTTTGTTCGTAGATTTATTTTCAATTGAAATTGGGTTATGACTTGTGGAGTAATGCTAATTTTTTAAATTCTAAAAAAATTACAAAGAAAGAGATGTTATTTGTTTAATTTGTTTCCCATGATTCTAATACATATTTTTTTTTTCAAAAGCATTTGTGTGTTTAAAATAGATAAAAGAAAAATGACACATCTTTATTAATTTTTATTTTGTTGATAATGTTATTCGATTTATTAATTGCACTTGCCTTATAGCTCAGTGTTAGAGTGTTAGAGTGTCCGTATTGTAAACTAAAGTATGTAGTTTAATCTTTCATGAGGGCAATTCATTTTTTTCACATTATAATCGACCATGATTCTGATACACAGATCTTTTTTTTTTTTTTTATCAAAAACATTTGTGTGCTTAAGATATATAAATGAAAAATGACACATCTTTATTAATTTTTATTTTGTTAATAATGTTATTCAATTTATTAATTGCACTTGTCTGTATAGTTTAATGGTAAAGCTTCATTCTTATAAACTGAAGGTCTATAGTTCAATCTTACATGACGGAGGACAATTCATTTTTTTCACATTATAATCGAAATGAAGTTAGTTTGTTAATAGATTGTTTTATTTGGAATACAGCTTAGTGCCTATTTCATTAAAAAAAAACAAAAGAGGGAAAAAATAAAAAAATTTAAAATCATATTTAGACAATTTCTAGATTTGACAGTGAAACAAGAACTGAATTACCGACATCAACAATAATTAATTAGTGCCTATAGCATTTTTATTTTGATTCTACTTGTGACTTTCTCAAACGAAATATCTCATATCTGACAGAGCTTTCTATTCTCTTCATTCCTTTCGATTTCTCTTCAAGATTGAATGAGTGCATTTCCATCTGAAGTTATATCTCCCCAAATATCTTCAGCAGTTCTACTTCTTCCATTTTGAGTTTTTGAATTTCTTTCTAGATATTGTAGATTACTGTTCCAAAGTAGTATTTCAGCATACTTACATAGACGAATCTTCCTTTTTGCTTTATTCTTCATCCACTTATGGATTTCTTCCAATGTTACTGGAAAGTTGATAATATTTATTTTTGCAGTATACATCCTCCAGATTTGTATTACAAAAGAGCATTTCCCAAATAAATGGTTTATACTTTCCTTAACTCCTGAACATAGGACACGATTGATATCAGGAATGTGTTATGTATTTTTGAATTATGTCTTTTGTTGTCAATATTTTCCTGTATGCCAGGCAGAGAATAAATTGGTGACGATGAATAATCTTTGGAGACTTTACAACATTATTCCAATCTACCTCCTGTCCTCTTGTTCTAACCATTTCTCATACCTTTTCTGTAATGAACTTCTCATTGCTTTCTGTTTCCAGCATATTTCATCATATCTTTCATTGAGTTGCTTCTGCCTCATTAAGTTTAAAATTCTATCACCTTTTGGAATACGCCTAAGAATTGAATCGCATTAACTTCATAGACGTCTTTAAATGAGTACTTGATTCATTCTTTTCTAACTCTGCTTCCTTGCATTTTTCTTTGAACATAATGAGAATATTATCCAGTCAAGGATCATGCCAGAATAGTACCCCTCTTCCATTTCTAATTGTGGTTTGCACCATTTGAAATATATATTTTCTTGTTTTTAGGATTTTCTTCAATGACCATGCCATTCTTTCATTGATGCTTTTTGTCCAGATACTAATCCTAAGTTCCTAGGTTCGAGCCCGGTAGATGACATTTTCTGTGCCAGGTTAAATGGTTAAGTGTGTTTGCGGGTAACATATTTAATCATTTGTTCCATTTTAATCCCATCTTCTAACCTAGCAACAATAAGACCTGGATACTAACCCTAAGTTCTTGGGTTCGAGTCCGTAAGGCGACAAGTTCTGCGCCTAGTTAAATATTAAGTTTGTTTGTGAGCTACATACTTAATCTGTTGTCCCGTTTGTTAATAGATTTAGTTTAAAATGAAATATAGTTATGACTTTTTTTATGGTCGTGCTAGTTTCCTGAATTTAAAAAATAAAAATACAAAGAAAGACATGTTATTTATTAAATTTGGTTCCATGATTTTAATACAAAGAACTTTTTTTCAAAAGTATTTGTGTGTTTGAAATAGATAAAGGAAAAATGACACATTCTTACTAATTTTGATTTTGTTGATAATTATAAACACCTCATTTCTACACCCAAATAAATATACATGTTCTAGGATGATGTTCATATTTGATTGATAGATTGGAATTCTTGAAAAAATAATTAATTCACAAATTGGCTTTTTTTTTTCCTATTTTGGGTTGATTCAAATATTATTTTTTAAAATTACTCAAAATTTGGGAGAATAGATCTCTCGACGATGATTGTCTCGAAAAATCGTGAAGTTTGTGTTTAATATTGTTGTTCGACATTTTCGATGAAAGGTCCTTCCAAGGACCATCCTTTGAAGTCAAGCACAATTTGTTCGTAAAATGCGAAACGATGTAAATAGCATCCAAATTAGTTGTTTTGAATATAATATTGTATTTTTATGTTTTTAAGAAAAATACTCCGGAGAAGAAGAATATATATATATATATAAAATCAAAAAAAAAAGTGAAAGAACGATGAATAAGGAGTCTAGACAATTGTCCCACATTGGAAAGCAGAAGAATCTTCAAGTGCCGATGCAAATATAATGATGAAAAAAAAATGTATTATTTGTCCCGAATTGAAAATGAGAAGAATCTCCAAGTGTCAATGCAATTATAAATAAAGAAACAACTCTTCACAAAAAGGGGCATCCAACATTATTAGAAGAGAGAGAATTTAGAAGTTATTTTTTTTTACTTTGTTAACACTCTTCTCTATGTAAAAATATATCAAGAGAGGAGATTGCCATTAAATATTTGAAAGCTCGCATAAAAAGTTTCTAGGCCATTATAAGTTGAATTCATCCTTCCTTTGTATACATAATTTTGATTTTAAACTTGATTTGTGTGTTATTTTTTAGTTGCGTTTTTTGTTTGGTGATTGTGTGTATGTTGTTTGTATTACTACTCTAGAATTGTTAACTAATTGAGTTGTGAATGCTAGTTAGAATAATCATTGATTAAAATTTTCAATCTAGGTCAAAAGTTTTATAGGCATTAGTAAAGGTTGTTTTTGAGCCTCGACTCAAGAGCAACTATCTTAAGTTTAAACTAACTAAAAACAAATCATTAGGTACATAATAAGTGTAGCCCTTTAGAAGTAGGCTATATTCTTAGACGAACAATTCAAGTTTGGAATCAAACAAAGTGTAATAACTCTTCACGTTTCGAAAGGTCAATTGTTTCGTAGTAGACATACTTCATCCGTACGGGCGTGTGTGCCATAGCACCGAGGTCCTTTCCCACACGTCACAAAGCACTAAACCTTTAAAAATAAATCTCTGATTTTCTTTCTTTATTTTTTTCGAGAAATAAACTAAAGTGGCGACTCTAAAATCAATTAGGTCGACTCGCCCAAAAGCGCGACCGATCTAAAACTTGTACTGGCCAAACAAAAGGTTAATGCTATAGAAATCTATTTTGGTCCTCTTCTCATTTTAAAAGACAAGACAACTTTTGAAGGAGTAGTCTTTCAGATTTTTTTTTATGAGATTTGAGAGAAACGTAAGTGATCAATGGGTTTTTTAACATAACTTACAAACACATTTTCTTTTTTAAAACAGTGCACGGGTAAAAACTCATCATCTCCTACTGCGAGAGCACATAATGAAGGTAAGTCATGGGGCTTGACCAATTTCAGATCGCACGAACCGCCCTTAAAGACGAGGTACTTTTAGAAAAGATGTGTTAAAACGTTGAATGTAAAACGGAACCGTAAAAAACTTGTACAATAATGTTATTTTATTTATTAATCGCACTTACTCTTATAACTTAGTAGTAGAGCATCAGTCTTGTAAATTCTAAAAAAACTTTTATATATGTTGAAATAGGGTTATGACTTGTGGGTCATGCTAGTTTTTCTAAATTTTACAAAACAAACTTACAAAAAATTGATGTTATTTGTTAAAAAAAAATTCTCGTGATAATGATACATATCTTTTGTTTTCAAAAATATTTGAGTATTTAAAATAGATGAATGAATAAATGACGCATCTTTATTAATTTTGATTTTGTTGATAATGTTATTCGATTTATTAATTGCACTTGCCCTTATAGATCAGTGGTAGAGTGTTAATTTTGCAAACTGAAGGTGTGTAGTTCAATCCTGCATGAATGCAATTCATTTTTTTCACATTATAATCGAAAAGTGGAGTTAGTTTGTTCATAGATTTTATTTTAAATTGAAATAGGTTTTGAGGAAAATACATCATTAACAACGACATAAACCATCACTAAAATGCATAATGTTGACACTAATAAGTACATTAATACTTATTAGCGCTGGCAAACATAATTGTCGCACGTCGTCGCTAAAATGTTAGTCGTTAAAATATAACGGTTTTTATCGACGTCGATATACCCCTAACGCCAACGTTGATAATCAACGCTCTCAATTTTTTGGAACATTTCTGATTCTTTTATTAACGTCGACATTCACCTAACGTCGACGTTAGTATTGTTCTTTATATCCGTCGGCGCTTCCCTAACGCCGACATTGATCATGTTTGCTCTTGGGTTTTTGAAACATTTCAAGTTCTCTTATTAAAGTTGGTGATCACTTAACGTCGACGTTAATATTGTTTTTTATCAACATCGGCGCTCCCCTAACGCCGACGTTGATAATGACTACTCTTGGGTTTTTGGAACATTTCAGGTTCTCTTATTAACGTCGACATTCACCTAGCACCGACATTAATATTGTTCTTTATCAATGCCGGCGCTCCCTTAACGCCGACATTGATAATGTTTGCTCTCGGGTTTTTTGACATTTTTTTGAATTTTATTAAACATGTTTCATATGTGTTGTACTACTATTAGCAAAAAAGACCATTCATAAATAAAAATCAATTCCAATTTTTGAATAAAAATCTCAAATCGTATTAATACAAAAATTTCAAATCGTATGTCAATCACTACTGATCCGGGAGGAGAGGGCATCCTAGACATAAGCGTCTATATAGCCTCTTGTTGTGCACGCATTATCGCTTGCTTCTCTTTAATTTCACGTCCCTATTGTGTGTGCATCTCTTCCATTCGTTCTTGCATTTTCTCGTTCTCCTCGATCAGCATTTTCGTCTATTAACGTTGAGACACAGGTGAGCTGTTGATGCTCGAGGAAGAACTTCCCCATTGATCTGATCTAAAGTGTGTTGGTTCCGATCCCGGTTCCGATCCCATCACGGTCACCCTCTTGTGTCCATGTGGTCCCAAAACAGCCTCATACACGTCAAACGACGACATATCAAGGTTTGCTTGTAGCCGCTTGCGCATCACCATTTACCATCATTACAACATTGTTTGCAATTTTAAACTTAGACATGCAAACTAAAAGGATTAAAAGGATTAGAACTTACGACGGCCTGCTAAACATTCGGAGAAGGCACAAAAGTCGGATCATCGGCGGTCGCTCTCCTAGTATACGTATGTAGGAAAAAGTTTGCATAACTAGGGGCATGTCCATTCCCTCTCCTGTACAAATAACATACATATCATCTATTAGATATTATAAAAATTTAATACTCTTACTAAAACTTATCTTTTGTCGCCCCATTTGCGAAAATGCTTTGTTGTCAGTGTGGTGGGTGTATACTAGTTTCGATATGTTGTCGGCATTGGTCATACTTTTTTCCCTACAATTAGAAGATAGTTATAATTGTTAGTAATAGTCGATTAAACATATAATGAATTAAAAAATACTATTATACCTTAAATTCAGCAGTGAATTAGTGATGGTCAAGAAGATAGTTCCAATCTTCGTAGTCGAATTTAGGAGGAAGGTTTATCCTAATTACCTCCTCGTTGCCATTATGTGGTTGGATGTAGTTCTTTTTGTTCGTATATCTCCACATATCCCATGCTTTCTTCACTTGTGACATCACTTTATCTCTGTAGGAGTCAATGAGATCGGTTATTGCAGACTCGAAAAGATCCTGAAAAATAACAACATATTTTATGATTATGAAAACTTTAAATTATAAGATAACACGTTAAAAAAATATCAAACTCACAGAGATGAACTACCATATATGGTCTAATTGGGCATGTGAGAGATTAGACCAATTTTTTAGACGATGTAGCACTACCGTGAGATTCTAGACAATTGTGTCAATATGTCGAGACCAATAGTTGGCGTTATCGTAAATGGGCTTCCATCCACCGCTCTGAATTCTAAACGCATCTTCTGCCCAGTTGTCAATTTCCCAAGAACTGTGTTTTTGTTATTCCTCCGTCCTCTCCTCCTCGATGAAGACCTTACAAAATAATAGTGAAACAACATCTGTTAAAATTTATATAATCATTTAAATATCACGTATAAGTTGTAATTAACTACCTATAGTCTCGGGAACGGGAGAATCCTCATCTGGGGTGACAGACACCTCGAGAATGGTGGGATTATCCAATCCCTCAATGTATGGAAGTGATCTCATATAGCTTATATGATCACCAGACTGTACATCATCTGTACGAGCTCAGAGATTGTCTATCTGTCTTGATAGAGATCGTCCCTAATAGTCTTTAGATTATCAGCCACGGCGATAGCAAAATGTCGAGGTTGATAATCTATAATATCAGCCACCGCATTATGCTTTTGTCGTGGCTGATAATCTTTTTTTAAAATGGCGGGGAAACCGTACTATTAGCGATGGCTTTGACAACGAAAATCGTCGCCAATAATAATGACGGGAGATGGGCGGGAAAGCCATACTATTAGCGTTGGTGTCAACAACGAAAACCGTTGTTAATTTTGTTTATATCGACGTAATATCGCCATCGCCAATAGTATTTATTAACCACGGCGCCTTGGTCGCCGTTGCTAAAAATATTTATTAACCAACAGGCGTAACTTCGCCGTCGCCAAAGTCGGTCATTATTAACCCTAATTCTATTAATGATTATTATGTTTTTTAATGCATATTATATTTTAATCCTAGTTCAACTGTAAAGATTCTCATCCAATATATCAAAAATATATATTTTGATTTCCACTTTAAAAAATTTACTTTTAAGTTGGACCAATGATGTCATAACTTCTTAAATTAAGTTTTAAGAAAAAATGGCTGTCTTTTTGCTCCCATTTGGTTGAATTCTATGTTTTAATGTACTTCTTTAGGATATTTATATTATTATTTATGTTTATTTTAATACAAGACTTATTTCAAACAAAAATATGATATAATTATAATGAAATCACCATAATCTTTTCCATAAACTCAAGTACTTCAAATCAATTTCTTAGCAAATAATTGATAGATAAAATCGAAAATTCTTTTATTATCAGGAAACGTTTTACAATATTTGATCACGATACGATACAAGTAATACCTCAGACAAACATAAGCATACAAAAATAAAAAGTCACTATTACAAGTGATTATATATAAGATTATGGTTTGTAATAAAAAGATTAATTGAAAGTTTGATGGAAATTAGATTGGATTGGGACAACAAGTGGTGCTCTTGGGACAGATTGATGAAGAGGTGAACAATTCCAAGTGTTATCATCTTTATTAAATGAAAGTGAGAAATGCTTTGGCTTCCAAATCTCTCCCTTTCTTTTTCTCTCCCGAGCAATCTCTCTCTCTTTCTCCTCAACCATATTCTTTACTTCTCTCGCTTCTTCCCACCGTCTCTTCATTATCCCTTCGTTCACATCTTTCCACACAATTACTGAATCACTTTCACAAATCCCCTGAAATTTTCAAAAAAGATTAAAAAACATATAATTTTGTTCGAGTTTAAGTTATTTCAATAAACAAAATGACCATCTATACATACCTCTGGATCTTCCAAGAATGGTGGTTTGAGACCCGAAAGTACCTCTTTAGCATCATAAATAACCCGCACCGTTCCAGTGCTGACTTCTTTAGCCGTGACGATTCCATCCCATCGACCATTGATCTCATAAAGTGGTTTCTTAGAAGGAGGAAGACATATCTTACCTTTTACAGATCTAGGGTTTATACCCAGAAGAAAACTACCACCAAATGTTAAACATGCTTCAAGACCAGTTTCAGCGCAAGAAACGGTAATGTTTCCCGACCATAAAACAGAAGGAACAGGTAAGAATCTTATGAGAAGTTTTGGGTGGTTCATTAAATAGTTTTCTCCCTTGTTTAATAACCTAATTTCTCTAGTTCCATTTATATGTGTTTCTACTCCGTTTCCTACAAACTTTGGGACGGAATAAAGACACCAGATCATTTCGATGCCGTTTTTTGAGTCGGTGGCGTGAAGGGCGGTGATTGGAGGGTGATGAGAAACTTGTTCGAGGAGAACGTTGAGAGTTCCACGTGAGACGTGATGGGTTTCGCCGAGGATTGGATTGTATGGGGCAACTCCGAATGCTAGTGATCGGAGAGTTGATAATTTCCAGGCGAGAATTGCCGTCATTCTTTCGATTGGATCTTTACCGGCGTTGCATTGGTTTAGCATTTCTTTACCGACGCAAAATGTTGTTTCGCCGTAGACTTGAAGCATTGATTTTGGGATGTTGAACTCTGGCGGCAACTGTGAGAGTTTTAATAATAATTATCATTAATTTTTATCAAATTAGAGTATTAATTAATTGGAAGCCTAGATACTATTAAAGGTAATTATGACAGACAGACACAAGACACATGAATTAATTCATTTTTTTTTTTATCGTATAACCTATTTTTCATTCACTCTACCAAAATACTTACATCCTCTCATTAAAGCTATTAATAACCGTATTAATTATTTTTCTTCTACTCTAATTCTATTAATTATATATATCTCTCTTAACCCCACTAATTACTTTATTTTATAAATATAAAATATAATTAAAATTAATAATATTTAATTAATTAAAATATATTAAAATAACATATTTTATTTTTACTTAATTTTATAAATACAATATATTTAATTAAAATTAAACATATTAAATTAAATAATTCAATTAAATCTTATAAATTTAAAAAATAGTATACACTGAGATAAAAATACATTACATCAATTTTAAAATAAAATACAATAAACAAAAATTAAAACAAAATATTTTATTTAAAAATAATATATATAATAAATAAAAATTAAAACAAAATATATTATATATAAATAAAAATATATATATAAAATTTTGGTATATAATTTTTCATTTTCACATATTATAACCGTTTGTTTGATATTTTACCTAAATTAGAAACAATATATTAAACATTTTGTGAAATTTAGAGATATGAGTTTAACCCAATTCTTAATCATGAATATTTGATGTTTCAAACTTAAAAATTGAAAAATGTATGGTGTTCTCATTCCTAATTAAAAAATTAAAAAGAAAAAAAAAATTTGAATGACATTTTATTTTATATAATATTTATTATATATTTTATTTTCTATATAAACGTATTTGTTTTAATGTTTATGTAATTATTTTTTATTTTAGTTTATAATATTTATTTGAATAATTTAATTTAGTATATGTAGTTTTAATTGTATATATATTATACGTATAAAATTATGTAAATATGTATATTAATTTAATATAGTTAATTTTAATATTTATATATAATTTATTTTAATATATAATATTTATTTTTAATTATTTAATTAAGTTTTAATAATTTTAATTATATATTTTTTATATTTATAAAATAAAGTAATTAAATAGTTTAAATAAAGAGATATAATTAATAGGATTAGAGAAAGACCTGAGTAATTAGTGAGTTATTAATAAGTTTAGAAAGAAAATGAATATTTTAGAAAAGTGCACGAAAAAGTAGTTATTATTAGAAAAATGAATTGAAACTAGGTAGATGGGGAAATGGCCGGTCAAACCAATGGATTTGGTAGTAGGCGGTTTGGCCTTCTATCTTATTTTTTTTTTTGCAAGTTTCGGGATAAGTATTCACTCATGACTGGTTGGATAAGGTTTTTTTTTTTTTAAATGAATTCGAGTTATTTGAAAAATAGTAATTTGGAGGAGGTGAGGATAATTTTGAATAAAAAATTTAAAAAGTATTAATATATAACGATAAAATAAAAAATAATAATTTAAAATTAAAAGTATTTTAGTATTTTTTATCAATAAATTGTGTGATGTAACGGAGGAGAGAGATTAAAAAGTTATTTTTTTGAATTTGAGTTATTTAAATAATCCAAACCGAATAAGGACTTAGAGGTTGTTCGAATTGTTTTTTTTTTTTTAAATCTAGAGGAAGAAAAAATAATGATTGATGATGATTTTGAGGAAATAATTATTATTTTTTGTACAAGTACTTAAAGGATATTGATATATATAAATAAAAAATAATAATTTAAAATATATAGTATTTTAGTATTTTGGTTAATGATTTGAGTGATGTAATGGATAAAAAAGAGTAAAATAATGTTTGATTTTGTATTAATTTTTTTAAAAACTCACATATATTATTTTTTTTCGAGTTTAGGGTTTAAGGTTTAAACCTCTAACCAAATTCAGGATTATTTTGACATGTTGTGAAGGAAGTAAGATTATGTTTTAATGGCTTAAATTATTTAAATGACCCAAAACCAAATCAGATTTAAGAATAATGTAGAATTGAAACTTAATAAAATAAAAGTTCAATCACTTTCACCACAATTTTGGGATTTTCACACAAATATAATTCAATAAAAAAAATTAGTAATTTATTTATTTTATTAAAAAGGTTAAAAGAAATTCCAGAATTTTATTTTTCTAGGAAAACATTTTTTTGATTTGGCTCATAAATATAGAAAACTGAGTATAATTTTAAAAATTAACACACTAAAAACAGTGAACAAATATAATTATTATTATTATTATTTTGAAAAGTTAGGATATATAGATTTGATAAATAATAATTTACATTTTTTTTCCAACCCCAATATAAAATCCTTTAAGGCCACGGTATTACTATTGTGGAGATAATTTGGGAGAGAATTATATGTCATTAATTCACTGAAAATTTAATAAATTTTCTCTTTTTTCTTCCACTTTATCAATTTTTCAGTGATACAGTGATACATTATCAATTCTCTATTCATTTTCCAAAATTTCCATATATTACGGCTCCTCATTAAATAACCAATTATGAAGACATCTTGATCATTGCAATTTCTCGCAAACTATTTATTATTATTAACTTCTTCAACAACCATCCACTAGCATTTAATATATAACTCTCCTCAATTGCATCATCTATCTCTATCCACCATTTGTTTTAATTCGAAAGTGATCTATGGATAAAAAAAAATTGAAAGTTATTTTTCCCCAAAATCCTAATTATAAATATTTATACATTTTATTTTAGAAAGTTATAACGATCCAATAGCATTCTCCCGATTCAACCTAAAACTTATTAAGTAATAATCGAATTTAAAATTTTTGCTCTATTAGTTCAATCTTAAGTTACTCGAGTTAAAACTTGACATTCATAATCACATTAAAAAACAATATAACTTACTTGAAAACTAATAAGACTTGCTCCAGGTTTCAAATTCGTCATCAAGCTAAGAACTCGTCTAAGAAGATTAGGAGCTTTGTACTGATTATCGTCATAATCTTCTTCAACCAACCCTAGTGGTGCAGCTATAATGATATTCTTTAGCGAAGTGTTGCATCCGGTTACCTGTTAAACAAGTAACATATAAATAAATGCACATGCGCGATCACTGATAGAAAAAATAGTTTAATATAAAGTTCAAATTCTTTTGGTATACATTTATTGTCGATAACGAAATGACCTCTCATGAATGATATGGTAGGCGTCCCGACACATTATCTTCACAAAATGTTTGGTAATAATAAATATTTCGAAGACTAAAATAGCTAAAGGATAGCTGTCCGGCTAAGTTTGAATTGACCAAGCCCTTCACATGAAGGCTTGACATTATTTGATGGGTGCCCATATGGTGAGGGTTCCATTACATATCATTCATTATTAAGTAGCCCTTTCTTAATGTTATATGTCACGGTTTTAATACTATATATATTAAGGGAAAAGGGACAAATTGCACATCATTGCAGCCAATTATATTTATCGAAGGAAAACTTATCCACCCCTATCGAAAGACCGACGATTTTAAAACCGTTAAATTGAACGTTACAGTTTAGGTTAGTCGGTTTAGTGGTTGTCAATCCACTCTACCAACTATATACCAAACACATATAATTAAAGTTAAAAATATATAGAACTTCCTTTCTTTTGCTGTCAATAATTAATCAATATATAACTAGATCTACATCTTAATATTTAAATTCTGAAAAAAAATCTTATGTTTGAAAAATATATAGAAATAATTATAAAGTTTTTTATCTCATAAAAGGAAAAAACTTTTACCATAAACCAATTTATATAAAATAAAAAGTTCTTTTTAAAAATTTACCAATGATTATTTACAGGCGAATAAAATAGATTAAATCGATATTCTAACCCACGAAACCGAAACCAACATTGAATGTTCATTCAAGTGTTCCATATATATGTCACACAATATTATTTCACTTTGTATTAATATAATATGAATTATTAAAATTCAAATAAATAAACATGCATGTTTCAAATGGCTGATTAAATCATTTAAAATGAAATTTACACAATTCACAAGTGTGCTGATTTTTTAATTAATTTAAATAAATTTTATTAAATAATTTAACCTTTAAAAAATGAAGTGTATTATATATCTATATAAATTTAAATAATCGTTCTAAATATATCAGTTTTTTTTTTTTAACACAAAATGTTTTTTTATTTTCCTAGGAGGGCACTAAAGAGGATAATATTTAAATTATTGATACAGATAATATATATTTATTGGGATTTGAATGCATTTAATAGGCCGGGACGTGGAAAGATTAGATTGGGTGACGTTTATTTATATTACGGCAAAAACTGTAAAAATAATTTGTTTGGTTTGTGACTTTGGAGGTATTTGTATTAAATTAAAGAGTGATAATACATCTCAATTTTTATAGGAAGAGAAAATTTTAATTTTATTTTATTAACTACACATCTTACAAAATTTATAAGGCCTTGTTCTCTTTGGGTTATTTAAAAAATTCATATAAAATCCATTTTCAAATCAATCACTTCTCACCAATCACATCATTCATATCATTAACCAAAATACAAAAATACCTTCTATTTTAAATTATTATTTTTTATTTTATTTATATATATCAATATCCTTTAAGTCTTTTTACTAAAACTAATCATTAATTTCTCAAAATCATCACCCATTATCCAATCTTTCTCTCTCTTAGTTTTTTAAAAAACCCACAACCGAACAAGGCCTAAGTTTTTCTAAATTAAATTATATGATTTAACTATAAAATTTTATAAATCAAGTATTTAACTCAAAAAAAAGTTCATATTTAAAAAAAATATATATATAGTTTGAAAAGAGTTATGAATTATAGATTATTGAAGTGATATAAGAAATTAAAATTTTAGTTTTCTAAATAAAAAATAAATAACAATAACCGTTTTAAAAATATATATATATATAGTTGTTTATTTATTTATTGTGGGTGGGAACGCTAGTTTCGCTCCTTCTCAAGAATGCGACATATCCCCGAGTTAAGGACATTGTCCAAACATATTTAATCAACTACCCGATAATAACAATAAATAAATATATATATATATATATATATATATATCATAAATAACTTAAATCAAAATCGATCCAATAGATGAAAAATCACAAATTTGTATAAATTCCTTGTATTTAGTTTGTTAATATTGTGAATGAAAATTTTTAAATCTTTAAATGAAAAACCTAAATAATTAGAGGTAGAGAGAGAAACCTGGAGATTTAGAGGACATGGATAGACTGGTGTAGGAAGCTGCATGATGAACAGATAATGTTTTTGTTGGGGGCGGTTTCATCGACCAAATGGGAAAGAGTCTATTTATAGGAATCAATCAATCAATAATACATATATATAATATCTCAATCATATTATTATTTTATTAAATAACTGAATAACCTCCTCAACTTTGGTTAAATACGCAAAACAACCCACTTTTACAAACTATGATATTTTTCTCCAACTTTACTTTTTATGCAAGTGTTTTATATTAATTTTCATTTGATTTTATAATTATATAGTTTACACTTTACCTGTTGTAGTAAAAATTCTATTATTTTGCAGTTATAAAGTGTGAGATATTAATTATACTTTAGCAGGAATTTATGTCTTAGTTTTTTTTTTATCAATTATATATAATTAATTGTTTTAATTACGCTATTTTATTAGTATATAGATTCCAATTTGCCAGGTCACGTAAGCTTAAGGATTTGATGGATATGTCTGCTGGTAGGGCATAATAATTAATTAATGTTTCAATGGATTTGATGAATTTTCCAATATATAATTATGAGCTTAGGTGAGATTTTTATAATATTTTATAAGATTTAAGGGGAAATATAAACTCTGCTATATTTTTTTTTATCATAAATTATTAATTATTAATTTTTTTTATAATAAATGAATATAAGGAAAATGTTATCCCCTACGATATGAGGAAGATGTTAAGAATTACTTTTAGAAAGAAAAAAATAAAAATAATAGATATTTTTTTTTTTGGAAAACAGTTAAAATCATTTAATTAAAATCAAAATTAAACAAATTCTAACTATGATTAAAGATGATAATAAAAAAAACTCTTAAAAAATTGATTAATAACATTCATATATTCTAAAAAAATAGATATTACAAATAAAAAAGATTACATTCAAATCTAACCCTCACATCACCTGAGCAATAGATATTTTATAATATAACAAAAGATATATAAAATTATTATGTCAGCTTAATTTTCAAAAGTTATATTTAAGAGAAAAAGATTTGTAAGTTTAATTTTTTTTTTTTGAAAACTCTTTAAATTAAAATTAATTCTATTTTTTTTAAATAAAAGAATCAACAATATATATGTTTATTAATAATTAGATTATATCTAAACTAGATCAGACTATTATAAATTTTCTTGAGAAACATTAAAGTTGTTAATAGTGAGAATCTAATATAATTCTTTTAATATTTATATAATATATTGATCCTTTAAGCTATATTAACGAGTTATTTATATATATATATATATATATATATATATATTAATTTCTATCTAAATAAAATTATACCTATATCAACTATTTAGATAGATATTATTGAATTTTGGTAAAGGAAAAGTTTTTCCAATAAAAGAAAAAGAAAAAAACAACATATGGATGATTCAAGAGTTTTTACTACAGAGAACAATAATTTGTATTAAAGGAAGGACCATCTTAACCGTTGGATTGGCCAGCAATGTCAGCGATACACTTTAATGCAAAGACATCATATAATGGTGTAAATGCTTCAGAATCATTGCTTCTTTTTATATATTTTTTTCTTTTATTAAATTAATTTTGAAAGTGTTCGGATGGTCGGATTCGAGACCTGTAGTTAATTTGAATATATATGTGAGAGTAAATAAATACTTGGGTCGGATTCTAGGTTGACCCGTCCATAAACTTAAAACGGTTAAAAATAAAATTAAAAAAAACTATAGGTATGTTTTGAACTCGCAACCTAACAAAATAAGTACAACTCTTTAACCAACTAGGTTAAAAACACTTTATATTTTAAATTCAACACCAAATTCGATAAACGCGTGACGTTGTAATAATATATTTTTATCCGCGTGCGAATATATATATTTTTAAAGTGAGAATCGAATTACAAGTTTTTTTTACCAAAATTATTTTGATTTAAAAATACATTCATTACTTCCACGATAATGGGACATTGAAAAAGAATTGGAATTCACACATATTGCTCTCATCAGAAAAGCCTCCAAAGCAGTTGAGTTACACAATTTCAGACTAATTTCGACGGTATACATGATCATTGCCAAATGTTTGGCTAGACTGGGAAATTTGATTTCGACGGTCATCTCTAAAATCAAATGGCTTTTATCTGTGGAAGACAAATTTATGATGCAGTTTTTATCGCAAACGGCTGTTTAGACTCGGCCATTAGAAATAAGTTGTCGACAACGCATTCGTTAAACTTGACATTAAAAAGACACATGATAATGTTAATTGGAATTTTCTTTTTAAGTGATGGTGCAAATGGGCATGGGCATGGGCATGGGCATGGGCATGGGCATGGGCATGGGCATGGGCATGGGCATGGGCGGTTGGGCATGGCGGTAAGTGAATTAAATTGATTAAGTTTTGTATTTGAACGGCTAAGTTCTCAGTCATTATTAATAGGGAAGCTACTAGATTTTTTTGAAGCTCGAGAGGTTTGAGGCAGGGAATCCGTTATCCCCTCTCCTATTTGCCATCGTGATGGAGGCCCTTTCGGGATTGCTTAAAAAGGTCGAGAAAGATGGTCAAATTAAGGGGATTATATGTGGGAGGTCTAAAACAGAGGTTGGAATTACTCATATTCTATTTGCTGACGATATCCTTTGAACGTTGAAGGCTATTAGAGATATTTTCACAAACCTAAAAATTATCTTGAACAAATTTTAAGTGTGTGAAATTATCTTCACTAGTTCTAATGCGCATACTTGCTTAGTTGACATTTTGGGCTTCAAGATTGGATCAATGACGACAACTTACCTTGGATTGTCTTTGGGGCTATGCTAGGAGCTAATAAATCTGGAACCCGACCTTCAATACAATTGAAATCAAGTTAGGAAGGTGGAAGAGTAAAATGCTGTCTAAAGTAGTGAGGTTGGTTCTTATAAAAAAATTGCACCGCATTGGGAGACGTATTTGATGTCTATCTTTAGTCTCCCGAGAGTAGTGGAGGGAAAAGTTGAAAGGTTGATCTTATGGGGATCAATCGATTATAACATCACTCATTTAGTTAAATGGAGTAAGGCCACCAAAGATCGGGTCTTGGAATTAGGGACATGTTTTATTTCAACCAAGTTTTGTTGTCTAAGTAGTATTGGAAGTACACGACTAAAAAAGAGAGCCTTTGGGTAATGTTATCCCTATATTATAGAGATGATTAGTCTGTGTGGTTCACTAAGAATATCAGCGCTACAAATAAATGTGAGTTGTGAAAATGGATTAGCAATAATTGGAGACATTTTAGAGAAAAATTAAGGTTTATTGTGGACAAAGGTAATTCCATCACCTTTTGGCATGATAACTGGCGGAGATAATAGCATGACAAAAGAATTTTCCACATTGTTAGGAGCAACAATTTGCATTCAAAGTAATGTTAGAGATATATTTGTTCAGGATGATAATGGTTATAATGTTAATATCATATTTCGTCCTAAGTCACCAATGTGGAAAAAAAGATGGAAAAAAAGATGTTGGAGAAACTGAAAGATCAAATCAAAGGACAAGATTAAACCCTATCATTGATGATAAAATTGTGTGGAAAAAAGTTAGATCAGTTTAGCGTGAACAAATACTATGAATCAATAAACTAATTAGAGGTGAATAACTACCCATGGAATATGGTTTGACACAATGGTACACCCTCCGAAATTTATTATTTTGGATGGTGCGCCCACTATGGTGGTATCCTTACGAACAATAAATTTTAATTTATAGGGATCGTCACTGTAAGCAAATGTCACTTATGTAAGGAGGCGGAGGAGAATACTTCACACATTCTTTTGCATTGCCCTAACGTTGAATCCTTTTAGAGTTTATTGTGAAGCATTCTCGGGTTTAATTCAGTTATGTAAAAAACCATCAACAATTTTTGGTCTAAGTGGGTGGATCAATGCAAAAACGTTGGGCTTGAAAAGAAATGAATTCATATTTCACTCATCATTTGGTGGACGATATTGTTTAAAAAGACATGATGATCTTTAACAACAGAAGTAGGCCCAACAGAATTCTCAAGAGCCTTCTTTTGACCACTCTCACGGAGATTAGGATGGACAACATCGTTGATTCTGCTAGATGCATTGTGGATCTTCTTGATGAGATTGGAATAAAGTAAAGTTTTGAGGTTGCTCCCTTTTGTTTTTTTGAAAACATGTGTTTAATTGGTTTGTCCCGAATTTTATGTTTTTGTTGTTTTAGTTTCTAGTCAGTCTGTTTCGGTTCACTAGATGTTTGTGGTTGTTTATTAGACGTGAGAGTCAGCTATAAGCATGTTCCATGAGTGAGTTTTGATTTTTTTTATCCCATTAGGTTTTCTTTTAGCCATCATCAGGATTGACTGATATGATTTTCTAACGCTCTTCTGCTCGTTGGACATCACGACACACAATTGTTATTCTTTATTCTTTTGATGTCAACTTATTTTTATTGAAAATATAAATAATAATTTATTTTAAATAGTTTAAACTAATCAAATATCATTTCACTCATTCTCTTACATATTATATCATTTTAATAAATTAACTAAAATATTAAAATACTTTATATTTTAAATTATTATTTTTTATTTTATTATTATTATTATATATTAATACATTTTAATTCATTTTACCAAAATAAAATAAAATTACACCTACTTAAAATCATTGCCAAACAATAACATTTTTTCATTCTTATGTTTTAAAACAAAATCCATTTTCGAACCGGCCTTTAATCGAAAAAAATATTTTAATTTAAAAGTACTTTTATTATTACATTACTAAGTTCCCATATATGTGAAAAGTGAGAACACATGTCAAGAATTCATGTAAAAGTAATAATTGTAAGATCAGACTAGCTTTTTGAAAGAAAAAAAAAAAAAAAACAGTTCTATAAAGATATTTTACTTTCTTATGGTAGAGCATAATAACTAAAAACACATGTCATTAAGGAAATGATATCCGATCCGGTGATATAAACAAAATGTGACTGGATCACTTGTAAAATTTAAATATATATTTTTTTTATAAGAGCCAGATTAATAGATTGTAAATGTATTAATTAAAATTAATATATAAAAAATCCTTGAAATTGTGACATTTGAGCAGAATCAAACTGAGCTTAGAGAAACATTCCTTCAAAAATGTAGTTCCAATAACTTTTAATTGTGCAGCAATTTGATTTTGTGTTATCAACTTGGAAGATGGTAGTTGGAGGTTGAAATAAATGCAATATGGACTTTTTGACCTAAACTGTTAATCTTATTAATTATTTACATGAGTCACTATTTCCAACAATATAATATATATATATATATAAAGAGTAAGAATATTAAAATTATTAATATTAGCATAATATTTTCCAACAATATAATATATTTATGTTAAAACCTTTTTAGGATGTATCAAAGAATAATAATAATATTCTTAAATATATTATATTGTTAGTTCTTATTTATTGTTATTTAAACAATTATATAATAATTTTAATATTCTTTACTCTTTTTATATATATATTTATATATTGGATATAGAAATTAAAGTGAAAATTTTATAAAATTGTGTTATCTTCTTAAATTTAATATATATATATATATATATATATATATATATATATATATTATTTTTTTAAGATTTATAAAAATGTATTCTTTGGGATTTTTGTTGAAAGCTTCTAAATTTGTTAAATATAATTTTTTTTTCTATATTATTTTGAGAGGGTTTAACTTTAACAACTCTTTTAATGTTTAGATCCATCTTTGATTTTTTATGTTTAGTCTGCTATTTTGATACGTGATTCTCTATATAAATATTTTAATTTTGATATGTTTGGTTCATAATAACTTTACTTGAGAGATGTATATTGATAGAAGGTATTGAATAATTATTAGTACAAAATAATAAATAAATTAAAAGAATAGTGATAAAGAAAAACAATTTGAAGCTCCAATCATCAATTTGCAAAAATAAAAATAATATACAACATTTATTTATTTTATTTGGATTTACTAAACTAGTATTACCCTCCATTTAAATTTATCGGGTTTTTAATAAAATCATACTTCATTCATTTTTTATACTTCTAACTAAATGTTAATAATTTATATAACTAATATTTATTTAAGGACTTGTTCCAACAAGCATGCCATAAATGTGTTAGACTTGAAAAAATTAATAATTGGTTGGTTATCTACAAGAGTAATTGAGTGTCCAACATTAAATTGAGACACACTTACAAGACTAGGTCAACACACATAATTGGCCGAGGCGCATAAATATTTATGAATAAATCAAATTAAACAGATTCGAAAAAAGTTTCTTATAGTAATTGAACTCGTACTTTTGCTCATATTTTCTTAGCGATAAAAGTGATTAGAGAAGTGTAACGACAAAAGTGATTTAAACATAACAATATCGATGGCCCGGGGATAGGGTAGCTAACCATTTTTTTAAAATAAGTTTAATGGTATAGATAAAGTGTTAAATCGATAAGAGAAATATAACTTTTATTTTATTTAGAGTCAACCTACGGAGACTCGGCTCTATTATCAAGAATATTTCAATATGTGGAGGAAAATACATTTTTGAGAAGACTAATTAATATTATAAAGACTTTGAAGGCAATAACTAATATGAAGGCCATTAAATACATTTCTTAATTAATGTTACAAAAACATCCATCCATTCATACATACATACATCAATTCTATGAAACAAATACAATAGACTAATGTGTAAAGAGATAGATAGATAGATAGACATTAATAAGACAAGCCAAATAATTCAACAAAATTCCTTTTTTATTTTTTATTCCCATCTTCAACTAAAACCATAAAGAATATATCAAAAACTGACCTTACCGACGATGATGATAATTATAACCCATAACAACAACTGGAATCCTGACCTTATGACCTCTACTTCCCTTCATCAACACCTCTCCGAAGCTATAAGAACCTGTAACCGATCTAACAGTAACAGAAACTGAAAATTTTCTCGTTGAACCTGGTCTGAGTGTCATTGCTGGAGGATTTGTGTCAATGGCAATCTCCGGTGCCATTCTTGCTGTGATCACATATGTTTCTTCTTCATCAGCCACGTTTGTAACTGACCGAGTCACGGTTTGAGTCCCCACGAGATGAGAGATAGCGATGGATGGTGTATTTAAATTTGACGGTTGGCCAAGTGTATAGTTGCATGGTGAATTTGTATAGTTCATTATCTCATGAACATCAATTCCAGGTGTAGTACACAAGAATCCCAAATAATCTTCATAACCTACACAATAACATTTTTGTTAACGGGAAGAAACTGTCATGTCCCACGTCAGGAAATCCCATAAAATGTACACTATGTATTTTAGCCTAGACTTTCTTCTCAAAGTTTTAGACCATAGTTTTTTTCCCTTGGATTAGGCTAACACAGTCTTATCATCAATGTGTTTTCATCGAGAATCTAACATGAGACATCATTTTTTTTGTAATCTTCGGATATGGAACACCGCAAATATTATATTAAAGAAAGAAAAAAAAGGAAAAAGAGAGAAGTGAACCAGCATCAAATATGAGGCCAGGATCTAGAGCAGCCTTTGGATTGACATGACCACTCCCATAATCAAAAGGGGTTGCATGAACAAGTGTGATAGTCTGTGAAGCAGAATACTGTTGAGCTTGAAGAGGTCTCTCAGCTCTGTCCATCGTATTGGAAGTTGTCATTAAGGCTGATTTAATTGCAGCAGGGCTCCAATGAGGATGTTTTTGCTTCACAAGAGCAGCTATCCCAGCTATATGAGGTGCAGCCATGCTCGTTCCAGATATCATTCCAAATCCTTCCCCTAACACAGAAAAAAATGCTCCAAATTTCAGAAACAAAGTTAAAACAACAACAAACCTGTAATCTTTGATATTAGGCCCTCTTCGGCTTGTCATACCTACATAGTTAGCATTGTCGGTTCCATTGGGTGACCATGCAGCCCAAATTAAAGATCCTGGAGCAAGTATATCCGGTTTGAGAAGATCAGCATCGTCCAAACTGTAATCTTTGACATTAGGCCCTCTTGCAGAAAAGAGTGCCACTTGAGGTGCAGTTCTGTGTAATATAGGCATCAATCCATCCCCGATTTTCGCCACTCCATTGAATCTTTTCACACGTCCAGTCCAATCTCTTGACGTTGAGATGTTGTAATAATTTATAAGTTCCTATATATATTGGAAAATCAAATCCCAATATAAAATGTAATCAATTTCGCTGCTACGAAAATAATCCAAAATCGTTTATATATACCATTGATTTGGTGACGTCCGTTATAAGAATCCCAGGAATTTCAGTAGGTACAGGATCAAACTTAGTTCCTGGAGAAACATTTTCAACAGCAAGAATAAAACCAGCAGCACCAAGATTCTTGGCTGTCTCCGAAACCTTCTTGATTGAAGCAGAACCAACTACGAAATTAAATGTATAGCCACAAACAAGAATGTTTCCTTCAACCAAATTTCTATTCAAAAGTTCCGGTCTCTGACAGTCTGAAGAACTGTACTTGTTATTCAGCGATGATGAATCTAGAAGAACATCGTTGGCTGCAACCATAGTCAAGCTTTTGTTTCCATGTGTTGCAGCTTAAACAAAAACAAAAACAGAAAACTAAGCTTTTGATTTTTGATAATAATAAATAAATAAAAATACCCGTTAAGGTAAAATCCTACGTGACAATCCTAGTCCGGGCAAAATGTTTCCATTTCCAAGAAAGAGATGGTTTTTGTATTGTCGGTCATCAATTGCTGCAGCTACTGAGGTTATCCATGGGCTATATGATAATACGGTTCTTGGAAAAGGGCCTCCATTCCCAGATGCCTGAACAACAAAAACTCCAGCTTTCACAGCAGCAAGAAGTGTTGCATCAAATGGATTTAAGAATGTTGTTTTTGTTGCGGCTGGAGGATTGTTTGGTCCAACCGAGAGATTTATAATATCCACACCATCATGAACAGCCTGATATGATTCAACAATATGGTATGTATTAGTGAAACCCAAATTCACCCTTGTACTTTTAAGACTCTTAATACTTGAATTACTGTCCATACATAGTTAAAGAATCTTTAAAATATCAAATATGTCTTGAAACTTTACCCTAAAACTCAAAATAACTGAGGTGTAACTTCTAAATGCATCAATATTTCATTTTTTTATGAACAACACTTACCTGCTCAATAGCAGCAACAACATCTGCAACAAAACCTCCAAAAAGCCTATAAAGTGCTTTGTAAACTGCAATCCTGAAACAAACAATTGGTATTCAATTGACCATACTACAATATAACCACAAAGAAAAGTTAAGTTCACATTCATCCTCTTGTTCTTTTTTTTAAACCAGTTTATTTTCTCGAGAAAGATAGCATGACTCCCCAGGGGAATTGAACGTTAAACTGGTCTCAAACAAGACTATTTTTACATGTTCTACATTTCATCCTTCTTACTTCAGAATTACAATTATTTCTCAATTGAATTGTAATTCAATTCCAATTCTTGTAAATTTGGAAATATAAGACTCCATCCCCACCTAGCACGAGGAGCCATTCCACTCGCTTTCCCAAATTCAAATCCGTACATATTCACAGGAATCCCATTATTCCCTGCTGCAATAGCTGCTGTATGACTGTTGAGAAAAAAAAAATAAGCACAAGGAAAACTGAAAGAAAAATGAAAAGTGAAGGAAACCGAAAAACCTTCCATGTCCATCTCCATCCAATGGAGAAGCGAAATCAATATCAGGATTAAATACTCCAGCTGCTATTGCAGCTTCAGCAAAATGTTGAGCACCAATAATTTTTCCATTACAAAAACTCATCTCATTATCACCCACTTCACATTTTCCTCTATACTTAAGAACTGGTTCATACGGTTCAGTATTGTTTATCGAGAAGCTAGGATGGTGTGGATAAATCCCCGAGTCCACAAATCCTATTACAATATCTTCTCCAGCCCTATCAAAGCCACCACCCATACTTGGCCAGACTCCAGTAGGAAGCCCAAGAAATTGAGGTGTATGTGTTGTTAGCTTCTTCATTTTCCAATCCATTTCAACAGATTTCACACCCGGGGCTTGTCTAAGAACTTCTGCCTACTTTTTAACGTTATTTAACCAAATTGAAAGAAGTAAAAGAAAAGAAAAATGAAACTGATTTGAACATCAATTAGCAAATATGTATGTAACCTGTGCAGGAGATATATGAACTGCAAATCCATTTATAAGATGACAATAGCTATAGAGTTTCTTGTAAGTTCCATCCTCGAAGAGCATTCCAAGAAGCATATCGTGTTTGTTCTTTAGGTGGCGGTTATAAGATGTCACAGTCTCACTGACAAATAATTTGTTTTAGTTCGATAAAATTGAAAATTAAGTTTGAATATTGAATTTTCAGTCATGGAAGAAGTATAACATATACCTGTGAACATCAATCTGTTGATCAGTCTCCACAGCAGTAGCTTCAAAACCATCTACACCCCCTCTATAACTTATCACTGGCTCTCCTTCAACTGTTACTATGTAAATCTCTGCCTTCCCCATTACAATTAGAGCTACAAATAACATTAAAGCTCCACACCAGACCATATTAATCTTCCCCATTGAAGATTTATTCACCCTGCTTGAATGGAAATCAGCATAGGCTAGAAAACAGTCCTAAAAGAAGCAAAAACTATGATAAGTTCCACTACAGCCAAAATGATCAAATCAGTTTTTCTATTACATAATACCTGGGTAAGTAAGAGATCGGTATAAAAACACACTGGGTATCAGAATGTGCATGTGTAGAACAAGAATTGCTCGATCATGATCCAAGAAAGGAATAGCATAAAAGCATTTTCGAAATCCGTGACCCAGAAAAAAGTGGGCACCAAATCTAACGGTGTGTGATTAGTTGTTTCATTTATTATCATATAAGTTTAACAGAACCGTGACCACTGCCTTAAGCTGTAGAGTGTGTGTGTGTGTGTTTTAGTGAGTGAGACTAGTAGAAGAAGAAGAGAGATGGAGGGTCTGTTTGGAACTGAAAGTGTCTGAAGTCCATATTGTTGTGGTTTGTGTTTTTTCCATTAACGACGATAGAGTGAATGAAATGATGGCGAAACAAAGCAAGCTTAATCTAGAGCATTAAAAATGCTTTTTATTATATATATATATATATTGTATTCCAATGTTAGATTTAAATTTGTATTGAGAAAAAAATGATTTGATAATTACCAATCAATACATTTACAGAAAAATGAAATTGGAATAATGATTTGAAAAACATAAATAAAAATCCAAGCAAAAGAAACAACTACAAGCGCGTAATAATCATTTAAGAGAGAGAAAAGGAGCCGAAAGAAACAAATAGCCATTTGATTAAAGAAAAAGCAAATGTTGACAAACTGTATAATGACAACATATGATATGTTTTAAGAGGGTCCAGACCAATTTGGTTGGTACCAAAAATATCTAGTAAAATGTGAACAATAATAACAATAAAAAAAACACACCCTTTTTCTTATCAGTCAAACCACACAACCAACTTTCGATATTTTAGGTAAGAATCGAAGATGAAATCTCTGCATCTTACAAAGAATTATTCAACAACAACAACAACAAAAACATACTTTATATAACTGAAAGCAAAAAATGGAATTCAATATTGTAATACCAAGAAAGATTGGAATGTTGTCATTTTTTTTTGTGGGGGTTAGGGGAAGAAAATGATATTCTATAGACATCATCATCATATGTGTATACTAGTTAGTTAGTGTATCCAAAATTACTCAGCAATTGCTTGAAGAAGAAGTTGATGATGATTATGGTGCCATGATTCCTTCGATTGTGTAGGAAAGGGATTTTGCCCAGTCAGCTTTAAGAAGGATAGATTGCAATGTATGCATAATATTGTAGTCCGGATCAAGCTTCCTTTGCCAACCCTATAACAATTATCAATCCCACTTTCAAATTTATCTTCTCTCAATCATTTCCGAATATAACAAACTTACAATTAAAACAAGTTAAGGATTGCACATCATTTAAGCGTTGTTTGATGAAGGGTTATTTAAGGTTATTTGACTTTTAATCTCAAATAACTCTTCATCCATAGCTACATTGCTCTCAAATAATATCTATTTATAACTTATACCGAACATGATTATTTGGAATAACCCAAAACCGAACAAGGCCCTAATAACTCTTTGAGCTTATTTGATGTGGGGTTATTTGGAAAAAGAAATAGGGGTTCTGGAATTAAAATTTCCTTTGGTGAAAAAAACATGGGATTTTTATGATTAAATTGCTAAAATGTCACAATATTTTAAAGAATAGGTGATGCGAGAATATTATTTTTTTTAAATAACCCTATCAAACAAGGCTCTTTATCTCATTGACAATAACTTCAACAATTAAATCATAAATTAAACTTACTTTAACTTTTTATAACATTTTAAATATTAAATACTATTGTAGTAAATTAACTTGAACTATTTTTTTCTTCCAAAAATTGGTTTATTTAAAAATAAAAAAACATCAAGCAAATTCTTAATGTTACCTCAAGGACCAATGTGGTAACCATGGCGGTGCAGACATTTCCATCAATATTAACTTTATGACGCCTAACTTGCTCAAGTAGCTGATGCATACAATCAGCAGGATGGACTATATCACCTTCTTTTGATCCCCAGAAATCAAATGAATCTTTCACCTCCTGTTAAAAACATGCATTATAATAGCATTAATTTTGAAAGAAAAACAATATATTAATTCAGATTTATTCAAATATTTAATAACAGGTTGAAATGAAAGACATTACCTTTATGAAAGCCTCTGGATTGGGGCAATTCTGCTGCTTAGATAATTTGAGAGTTGATTCTGCTGCAGTTGTTCCATCCCTACGGGCAACAGCCTTGAAGAATTCAAGTAAATTCACCCGATCACTCTTAGAAAGTTCAGCAGTCATGCCCACATCAAGAAAAATCACATGAGGCTTTGTTTTGAACAGTCTTCTCCTCGCAGGCTTGTTTTCAGGCACACGGACTAGGATATTACCAGGATGCATATCTGCATGGATAAAGTTGTCCACCTGAAGGAAAAAATATATGTTAAACCTTCTTTATATTGTCATGTTAATTGCATAGCATATGAGATACTAAGGCCTTGTTTGACCATCATACAAGCTCTAAGTTAACATAAGACAATGCTAGTTTCATCAAATTGATTCTTATTATTGCAAAAGAAGAGCTTTTCACAGCCCTAAATTGTTACAAGCTGTCACAGAGAGGCACGGGAAAAAAGTATTGCAGTATAAAAAACTATATAAAAGGTTCATCTTACCAAAAGCATCTTCAGAAGAGCATGAGTTCCGATGTGAGCAAGAGAACTTTTTAGACGGTCATGCCCTTGTACTTCATCAATATAGTACGAAACACATTCCCCTTGTTCAAAAGATTCAACTAAAACAGCCGGATGCACAAGCGGATAAACTGGCCTCGGAAAAGAGACATTCTTCCAACTACGGAAATTGTAAATGAATCGACTCAAATGTGCAGCCTCACGAGCAAGATCAACTTGAGACATCATAAAAGTAGCAAACTGCTGTACACTCTCGTCCAATCTTAACCATTTAAGTGTAGGAACAAATGTTGAGCCCTTGGCTACTATATTAATTATGTCAAAGTCCCGTTTGATTGTTTCGCCAACTCCAGGATGCCTGACTTTAACCGCTACCACCATCGGCTTCATCTCTCGACCCTTGTAACGATACCTTAAAGTGGCTCGATGAACTTGAGCAATGCTGCCTGATGCTACAGGTGCCTCTTCAAAATGGTCAAACATATCAGAAAGCTTACGTCCGAAAGCTTTTTCAACTGTTTTTTTTGTGTGAGAGAAACTATGTTCAGGGGCCTTCATGTGAAGCTTAGACAATTCAGAGCATAGATCCTGTGGGAAAAGATCTGGTCTTGTAGCAGCCCATTGACCCCATTTTATGAATGCTGGGCCAGCTCTTTCAAGTGTTAGATGCAATGTCGAAAGCCATACTTTTCGAAACGAAAGCCCAAAAGAATTTGCAAAGGGAGACATCACTATGAAAGGTGTGAACAAAATTGTCAAGTGAATAGCTCTAAGCAATAAGATAACTCCTTCATAAACAGAAAACAATAACGATGCAATGAAGATGTGTCCATTTTCAGCATGTGTGTATAAGCTATCGCTAGAATGGAACGGATCTAACTCAGCCGAGGACTTTGTTAAGGCTATATTACCACATGTGAGGGCGAATATGCCAGGAACAACCATATAAGATCGGGTAAGGGCCAAACTAACTGCTTGGGCAATCTTATTTACATTGATTGAATATTTAGGGGTTATCTGTGCTAGCCTCCTCCAAGCAAAAGTGGTCCTGTAAAAGATGTTTTCGACTCTTTGTACAGAAGATGATGCATGTATAGAGTTAGGGGAGATATACTGAGAGTAAAATCTATAATGAGGAGAACTTAATCCAGTATAATTCTTTCCTTCACAGTACAAGGCCAGAGGGTTTACACGAACGGAGTGAGCAGCTTTCCTTATATTCCCAAGCGACAAAAACCTGCACCCAAACTAAATTGTCAATAATTTGAATACAGATTTTTCTGCAACCTTACAGATAACGACTTCAAGTAAACGACGATGATTACTCTAACAGTTCTATGGTTGAGAAGTATGCAAAAGGTTGAGTAATTTCTCGAATCTACGTATAATAACAGTGGAGGCAAATCTATTTCAACTAGGAATACGAAACTTTAGGATTAAGAGAGAGTTAAATATCATATTACTATGATTATTATTATGTAGATAGAATAATCTGAAAGGTACAAACCTGGACATTGCGATGACTAACGTTTTGTGGAATGGCGAATCATGGGAGATTATAAACCTCCGCCGCCGCCGCCGTCGTATCTGTAGCTCGGATTCGCAGGGGCGTGAATCTTGCTTGCAACGAAAGCTTCTAAGTTGAAGTTGGATTGTAAGACCTAGAAGCGAGGAAGATGAAGAAGGAGAAGGAGGCGCGTAACGTTATAAACTGGTCAGCTTATCAAAGTCAAATTGGTCACAATATAGACATAACTCCTTATATTATAGATTTTCTTTTCAAATAAATCAAACTTGCAAGACAGCTCACTGTATTATATATATATATATATATATATATATATATATATATATATATATATATATATATATATATATATATATATATATATATATATATATATATATATGAGGAGTGATAAAGTAAGGGAATTTAATAAGGGAATTTGGTGAAGGAATGACGTGTCATCACCTTGGTTGGAAAAGGTAAAAGTAGGAGGAAAGAGAGAAAAGAAATAAATTATTTGATTTTTTCAGCGAATAAAATTATGCCACGTCATTCCCTTACCTAATCATTTCTCTATATATATGGTCGCAAAAAATAAAATAAAATCTATACCAGCTTGATTATTAGATATTAAAATAAAAGAGACAATTTGAGTGAATAAAAAAAGAGAAATGATAGGATATTTTAAAATTTAATTTTATCTGCTATAATTGAGCAAATCAACTATATTTATAGTAAGTTTTCAATAAAATCGGCTTACCCAAAATACATGTTGTGATAGATACTTGTTAGCTAAGTGCTATGGGGTTCTTTTTTTTTTTAAATTTTGAGATTAAAAAAATATCAATTTAATTATAAACCAATATAAAAAAAATAGTAAAAAAAGAAGTCACTTTTAATTTTGAAAAGTTAGTAACTATTATCCTTTATTTTTCAAATATATAAAGCAATAATATCGAAACAGTCTACCCTATAAAATGAAAGAAAATTAAGAAGAAAATTCATTCTGTAACAAATAAATAAGAACAATAGTGATATATAGATCATGGAAAATGATATTCTCAACCAATATACAGTGAAAGTAAGGCCACGAATCTACGTGGCCTTGCCAGCTAGGAGAGAGAAAAAGTCAAAAAAACAAAAAAATAACGTTTCAGTTTCTTTTTTCTTCTTTCCTCTCTCTTTTTTCTTTTCATTTACCATTTCCGGCGATTTTTCTCAGGCAATTTTTCTTTGGCGATTTTTCTCTCCGGCGGCATCCCGACTTCTTCAACTTTATTCATCTTCTTTCTTTCGATCGAAAATGGTAGGTCTTCTCCTTCGGATATTTCCGTTCACTTCACTGTCTGCATTCGTGAATATCATTTCTTTTTTTCAGGCTGGTGGTCCAGGTACATCTCCATGCAAGACTCCAAAATCTCCAAGGACAAGGTAAATAACATCTTCTCCTTTAGAATCCTAGAACATTTTGATGATTTGAAGACCGTTTAGGTTTTTGCGGTTAGGGTTAGGGTTAGAGTTATGGATTTTTATGATTCTGCTGATTCTAATTAAAATAACGATAGAAATGGTTGATTATTTTGTGTGTATTTGCTGTTATGTGATGATTTATGTGATTTTTGATATGTTTGGCTGTTATGGGTCCCGAAAGTGTTATTTCGGGGACTTGAAAGTATGAATATATAGTCCAGAAATTTGATTTTGATATGTTTTTTGAATGAAGGGTCCCGAAATGTGTTGTTTCGGGACCCGAAATGTGTTGTTTCGGGACCCGAAAATTGAATTTTGATATGTTTGGCTGTTATGAGTCCCGAAAGTGTGGTTTCAGGACCCGAAATGGGTGGTTTCGGGACCCGTAAATCGGATTTTTAAATGTATGGCTGTTATGGGTCCCGAAAGTGTGGTTTCGGGACCCGAAAATGGGATTTTGATTTGATTAGCTGTTATGGGTCCCGAAAGTGTTGTTTTGGGACCCGAAATGGGTTGTTTCGGGACCCGAAATGGGTTGTTTCGGGACCCGAAATGGGTTGTTTCGGGACCCGAAATGGTGTTTCGGGACCCGAAATAGGGTGTTTCGGGACCCGAAATGAGTAGATATTTGATTTTAAATGTTTATCTTTATCTGATTATCTGCTTCATGGTTTTTAAATGTTTATCTTTTGTTTTTGTAGGGCAAATAAACGTAAAAGGAATACCCAAGAAGCAGCAGCTCCCAAAGAAGTTCCCAAATCCCCCAAAGCTTCCAAATTTGTTCCGAAATCCCCCAGAGCAGCAGCTCCCAAAGCAGCCCCCCACAACCTTTTTTTAACTAGGACATCTTCTTTTGGGCTTTTCAATATTCTGCAACTACTGTCTAATGATCAAAAGGAGGCTGTGAAGTCAATAGGTTTTGGCCATCTACTTTCATTATCGCTTTCAAAATGCCTCGGGGAGATATCTCGTTATCTAGTCAAGCAGTTTGACTGTGATAAATGTTCTTTCACTCTAGAGAATGGCGAGGAAGTAAAAATCGAAGAAGAAGAAGATGTTAAAATGATATTGGGTCTCCCCAGAGGGGAGTTGGACATTGTAGAATATCAGAATAACGAGATTGATGACAAACTGAAGGCATTTAGGACTCGATGGGGTAACCCTCTTAATGGCGCTCCTTTAGTGACTGCTATGCCGACAAAAATGATTGAGAACAAAGCTGCTGACAACAATTTTAAGATAGACTTCGTATTATTTGTTGCCAGCTGCTTTCTCTGGTGTGATCACCTAGGTCAACTATCCAGGTATATCTCATTTCTGTTATTTCATTTGCATGACAACTTATATGACATGTTAATTAATCCTCAAATATGTTTTTTTCACTTGCAGGTATAGAATTCTGAAATCTATTTCAGATGTTCATAATATCAAGAAGTTCAATTGGTGCAAACTTGTACTTGAAGGATTAGTTCAATCATGCGCAAAAGTGAGGGAGATTGAAAAACGACATTTCCAAGGACCACAGACGTTCCTTATTGTAAGTTATCACTAATTAAGTTCTCTGTTTACAAAAATAATTGGTTTTAATTAACATATGTTTGTTTTCAATTGTGCTACGTGTATAGGGTGAGCAACCCTCAACTGGGAGGAGTTAATGACCGTCGATTTCCAATACTGTCATGTTGGAATGACACGACGTTGAAGTTTAGGCTGGATACGGAGTTGGAAAATGGAGGATTTGGACGCGGAAGCGTTGTGGGACGAATTCCACTACCGGGGATGTGGGGGGAGAACGATGAGGAGGATCATGATGTGGGGGAGAACGAGGAGGTGTCTGAGACCCCAAAGGCGGCGGCAGCAGTAGCAGAACCTAGGAATAGGTCACCACCTCGGAAGAGGTCACCACCTATGAAGAGGTCACCACCAACGAAATATACGAATGAAGGCCTACCACCTATGAATATAACACCTATTAACACGTCAGCTCCGGACATTGATAAACTGAGTTTTACAGAGAATTTGGCATGGATTGCTAAATGTACGTTGTTTATTGAAAAAGCCACGAGAAGACTGGAATCTTTAACTTCAGGCTGGGATGCAACGCCAATGTATGACAACGCCATCCATATAATTTATAGAGCAATGGACAGGAATAAACCTTTTAGGGATGTCATGCACTGATACTTCAAAAATCGAACACCCACTGAAGATGATGGGGTAAACGATCAAGGGGCTCACACTGAGGGGGCTCACACTGATGCCGGTCAAAAAGATGAGGCCGGTCAAAAAGAGGTGGGTCAAAATGAGGTCATTCCTGAAAAAGAGGTGGGTCAAAAGGGTGTTCTCGAAGAGGAAGAGGAAGATGAAGATGAAGATGAAGTACCTGAAAAAGATGGGTCTCCAAGAAAAAGAAGGAGAAATCCCGTGCGACTTATGAAAATTCCAGCACGCTTTAAATCTCCATACATGACGCAGAACAAGCCGACGAAGATCATCGAGCCTGCCCAAATTCATGATGTCGCGGGAAGAGAATTGGTTGCTTCCAAAAAACATAAGAAATATCCCATACATATCATGGAACTTCTAGCATAGCTTCAATCTGAATATATGAAGAAGAACAAACAAAGAAATAAAGAGTTCTTCGATTGTGTCATGTTAGAATACCGAGATGAAGTCGTTGTGGGATTCATTTATGCAGGTGATTCGAATGCGAGGTAAATCAAGATTTTATATTTTCATGTTTGTTAAATCATGTTCGGCTGAATTAATGGTCCCGAAAGTGTGGTTTCGGGACCCGAAATAAGTGGTTTTGGGACCCGAAATGGGTGGTTTCGGGACTCGAAATGGGTTTCAGGACCCAAAATGGTGTTTCGGGACCCGAAAGGGGTCATTTCGGGACCCGAAAGGGGTCATTTCGGGACCCGAAATGTGTTGTTTCAGGACCTGAAAAGGGTGGTTTCAGGACCTGCAAGTTTGATTTTTAACTTGTTTTCTTCTTTATCTGGTTTCAGGAAGGAAGTATTCTATGTATCCGAGCTTACCAATATCAACATAGAGCAATTTCAATCAATGAAAAATGAATTCCATGTTGAAAGTGGGATTATTGATGCGTGGGCAAACATGCTCACTCATCACTGCAAATCAACTTCCGACGCAAAAATAGTTTTTTCGACAGTCGTTTCTGTAAGTCTCTATATCTTTCATTGTTGTTTAAACCAATTATCTCTTATTGTGATGTTGATTTCATTTGCAGGACTTTTGGAGAACGAAAGACCTTTTTATTGAAAGAATGATTGAAGAAATGAGAATTTTCGAATTAACTCCCGAAGACATGAAAACTGTTAATCTTGTAAGTCCAATTTTTTTTATATTATCTGATTTTTATCATATGTGTCATCTGAATCTTGGTGATATTCTTGCAGATATGTTTCCAGATTTTATATGAAAATCACTATTATTTGGTTGTCATCAATATGCGAAACCAAGCAATTGAAGTCATCGACAACCTCCCACTGGACCCAGATATAGAATGGGATGATAAATATGTCACAACTCGGCAACTGGTAATGTTGAAGTCTTTTTTACACATAATGTATTGACTTCAAAACATATTTTGAAAGTGTTTATTAACTTCTTTGGTAAAACAGGTACAAAATGTTGTGGACTACTTCCAAACTATCGACCAAGGGATCGCATCTAAAATTGCCCAATTCCCGTTTAATGTTTTGAAATTACCTTAGCAAGACAGTTCAAATAAAACGGATTGCAGAATATACTGTATGAGACATATTCATTGTTACATGGGCGATGCAACAAATTGGGAGTGTGGTATAACGATAGAAAATGTAAGTTACATATTTTCACATTTTATTTGTTTTACAAATCTTTAATAACCGCTGAATTATAATTTTCTATAGGCAAGGGGAATGCTTGAAGCATTGCGAGTCAAATACACTTCAATGATCATCCGTTCAAACTTAAACAAAAATATCAAGAACATCTTACAGAAGTTTGTAGACATTTTAAAAGTAGATTGTCCTGAAACGTATAAGATGTATATAAAGAGCAAATCTTAATTAATTTAGTACATTTTTTGTCTTCAATTATTTTATAGTCTTCAATTATAATCATGTATAAACTAAGTTAAAACAAGTTAAAAACCAAGTATAAACTAAGTTATAACAAGTATAAACTAAGTTAAAAATCTAAATTTCGGGTCCCGAAACATGCAAAAGGGTCCCGAAATGGGTTGTTTCGGGACCCGAAATGGGTTGTTTCGGGACCCAAAATGGGTTGTTTCGGGACCCGAAATGGTGTTTCGGGATCCGAAATAGGGTGTTTCTGGACCCAAAATAGGGTGTTTCGGGACCCGAAATTTAGATTTTTAACTTATTTTCTCTTGGTTTTTAACTTGTTTTAACTTGGTTAGACTTTGTTAAAAATAAGTGACAACAACATGATCAAATAAGTACTATCTTCGTTAAAAATGATCAACATGATAAAAATGTAAAAATATTCAAAGTTACAACATGATCAAAATAAGTACTATCTTCGTTGAATGTTATCCCCACATGCATTATCTTCCACATATACTTGAGAGGACAAAAGTGATGTGAAGGATAATTGAGTTGAAAGTGGATCATTCCATTGTTGTTGTGTTGAATCCAAAACTGTAGATGTTGTGGCCGTATTTCCCTTCTTTTTTGATCTCGAAGTCTTGGGGATTTTTTCAATTAAAGATTGTTTCTTCTTTGTTGGTGGTCGTCCTCGACTTCTAACTTTGTTGGGAGAGTGTATCAAAATGGATGTAGCGGGAGATTGAAATGGAGATGGAGATGATTCTGTGTTTTGGTCTTTAGATGTTTTAGTGCTTCCATGATTAAGTGACATAAACTGTTCCATCAAGCCTTTTATTCCGTTCATCCAAAAAGAACAACTGACTTCCGATTTTACTCCAACTTGTTGAACCTCTTGCATCAATCGAGTTAGACTATTGTGACGGTTTTTTTCTTCCACGGACATATCTGAATCATAAATGTTGGTGATATTTTGATACTCACGCTTAATATCTTTACGCCACCGGTCCATTATATAACACATTGGTACCTCATTCACCCTCATTTTTTTCAACACAGACATGATATGCCTACACAAAATACCTCTGAACTCAAACAATCGACATTGACATTTCACATTGCAATCCTTTTCGGTGTAATGTACTTTGTAAGAAACATCTCTTACATGTTCTCCATTAACCCCCAACATGATTTCCTCAACTCTAAATATACAAATTGAACCTTCCTCTTCAATGGCTGAGATGTCGCACAATATCAAACCTCTAACTTCTTCTTGAACCAATCTAAATATATCTGGAGTGTATAAGTTTTGGTATTGCCTTTCGAAGGCAAATCCACTAACAGTTGGTATCAAAGAATTAAACGATTGGAAATCCAATTTCTTTTCTCTCTCAATATTTCTCAACAGAGCCCTATCATATTGCTCGACAAATTGTTTGAGGGATGTTTTGGACTGCACGTAGTCATCAAAGAAGGCGTTCATACTTTCACTCCGTTGAGATGTTGACATCCCGGCCCAAAATTGTCCTTTGACATAAACAGGTATCCATTTAGATTTTTCCAAATACAAAGATTTCAACCAAACATTATCTTCTAACTGATAATCTTCAATTAGTCTATTTCAATCCTCTTCGCATTGTTGAATATTTATGGAATTGTATACAATGTTTTTTAGCTTCTTCTTTATTAGATGGTATTCAGTAAGGCTTCCAAGTTTTATAGGAAGTTTCTTCATTATATGCCACAAACAAAATCGATGATGAGTTTTAGGAAATACTTTTGCAATTGCAATCGCCATGGATAGACATTGGTCTGTGATTATGGCATTTGGAGGTCTATCATGCATACATTCCAACCAAGTTCTAAACAACCATGTGAAAGAATTTGAATCTTCACTTGACAATAACCCACATCCAAGCAAAATGGATTGACCATGATGATTAACACCAACAAACGGAGCGAAAGGCATGTCATAGCGATTTGTCAAATAGGTTGTATTGAAAGAGATAACATCATGAAAATCTTCAAAGACAGCCCTGCACCTACCATGCACCTACCATCTGCCCAAAACACGTTTTTAATTCGGGATTCCTCGTCCAAATCAATAAGGTAGAAGAAGTTTGAGTTCCTGGTTTGCATTCTTAAGAAATAATTAGTGAGTGTTTCAGCATCCCCACTCCCTAACCTCAACCTTCGTGCTTCTGTAACATAATTTCTACATGTCCTCTCATCGAAAGACATGTTTTCATACCCTCCAGCTTCAACTACAAGTGATTGAAATGTTTTGGCCACAGTTATTCCAGCTTCATCGTTTGTATACAATCTTCTCTTTACATTTCCGTCAATTACTTTGTAGGATCTAACATGACGTATTCTCTTAGGGCTTAATGTATGGTTGTGCTCAAGAGAAATACTTGTTATCACATATTCCCCTTCATTTCGAACAACAACATTAATCTTTGTTTTACAATCTGTCTTCGTTATTGGTCTAGGCTGATGAAACTTATTTTTGGACTTCGATTCTTTCATAAAACTTTTGGCACAATCAACGCTGAAGTATTTCCTCTTACCACCAACATTTTTGCTCCCTAACTTGGTAATGCCGAATCCAGTTAAGTGGGCATATGATGTGTAAAATTCAAGAAGTTGTTCTTCGGAGGAAAATGTCATTCCAACACTAGGATTGTGACTGCAAAATATAAGTGCAACAGTAAGAAAAAAGTCCCTAATTTCGGGTCCCGAAACCACACTTTCGGGTCCTGAAACCACACTTTCAGGTCCCGAAACCACACTTTCGGGTCCCGAAATACAACAATATATGTTCCGAAAAGGTGGTTTCGGGACAAGAAATGACCCTTTCTTGTCCCGAAACCACCCATTTCAGGTTCCGAAAAACACAACAATTTTAGTTCCGAAAAGGGTGGTTTCGGGACAAGGAATGACCCTTTCTTGTCCCAAAACCACCCATTTTGGGTCCCGAAAAACACAACAATTTTAGTCCCGAAAAGGGTGGTTTCGGGACAAGGAATGACCCTTTCTTGTCCCGAAAACACAACAATTTTTGTCCCAAAATGGTTTCGGGACAAGGAATGACCCTTTCTTGTCCCGAAACCACCCATTTCGGGTCCTGAAAAACACAACAATTTTTGTCCCGAAATGGTTTCGAGACAAAGAATGACCCTTTCTTGTCCCGAAACCACCCATTTTGGGTCCCGAAAAACACAACAATTTTTGTCCCAAAACACAACAATTTTTGTCCCGAAACACAACATTTCTTGTCCCGAAACCACACATTGCGGGATAAGGAAGGACCATTTCTTGTCCCGAAACCATCTATTTCGGGACAAGAAAAGACCATTTCTTGTCCCGAAACCACCCATTTCAGGACATTTTGACACATTGAAATGTAGGTTTTTTATACAAATTGGATACCTTTCGGGTTCAACAGGGGTGGATCTGTTCAGGTTATGTTCTTCATCTACTGGGTTGTTCATTTCAGTGCTTCGGTTTCCTGAAAGTTCAAACAGTTCTGAAATAAATACATCTGTAAAATGTAAACCCTAGATCTGTAAAATTTAAACCTTAGATCTATAAAAAAAAAAATAATAAAGATCCTTAAGAAAGATACCATGGAGAAGTAAATGCAGTCGGAAAAAAGCAATAAATGCAACCGGAGAAAGAAATAAATACACGCGGCCGAGAAGACAAATAAATGATGCGTTTCAGAGAGAGAAAGAAATGCAGAAATATGAAACCCTATTAGTGAAAGAGGATACTTACCGAATTTTTTTTTCTCTCTCATAGCTGGCAAGGCCACGTAGGATTCGTGGCCTTACTTTCGCTAACTCTTCGTTGTGTTTATCAAGTCTCATAGATCATTTCTTCTGTTTCTCTACTTTTGAAATATATATTGACGGATCTGTCTACAAAATTTTATTAACGCAAAGGCAATACAATGATTGAACATAAAAAAATATGAGAAATGATTAGGTGAGGGAATTTGGTGAGGGAATTTGGTGAGGGAATGACGTGGCATAATTTTATTCGCTGAAAAAATCAAATAATTTCTTTTTTTCTCTTTCTTTTTACTTTTACACTTTCCAACCAATAAAGGTGATGCCACGTCATTCTCTCACCAAATTCCCTCACTCTATCACTCCTCAAAATATATATATATATTTGAGAGCTCCAATCATAGAGGAAAAAGGGTCACAAAATAAGCAGCGCCATTTCCCTAAATTCAATGAGTTAACCAAAGTTCTTTTTTTTTCGCATTATCATTCCTATCAATTAATTAAAATATTAAAATACAATTATTTTACTTTTATTAAATTTAAATTAAGAAAAAACATTTAATAAATTATCTTACAAAATTTCAAATAACAAAAATGTAAAGATCTTAAAAAAACCTAAAAATCAAACAAGCCACAATAAAAAAATTATTATGATTGAATAATTATTTCATTGTGCTAATAGAAACATCTATAAAAATTCATTTAAAACAATTTTTTTTATCAAAATTTTTATTTGAATGTTGATTTAAATGAGATAATGTTCTAAACACAACTTAATTAAATGTATATTTATAAATTTATTGATGTTTTCTCATCTAGACTCAAACCATCTAGACTTAGAATCAGACCCAAATCTAAAAATGTTTTCAAATAGTAATAAGATTTATAAAAATAAAGTACCCAACTACTTAAGATGATAGGTTGATCTAAATCTATATTATGTAAAATAGATAAAAAAAAATAATAAAATTACAATTTTAACCAGGCTCCTAGTCAAACAACAGGCAAGGCCTAAAAGTTAAAAAAAAAAATATCCTAAATTAAGGCACATAAAAATCCTTCCCAGAGACATCAGGTTTTGATCAGAATGCAAAAAGCTTAAAGATTCCAAACAAGATTTTAAACACCATGAAACAAAATTCACAGAAAAAGTATAGTAGTAATCCCTTTTATTCCCTGGCAATGAAAGGTAATTCAGTACCTGGCCTTGATGAATGTGAGAACTTGCCAAGGTAAATTTGTGTGTTTTACTTCCAATCTATCACTGCACATGCAAATCCTCTTGAATGTTGATCTTCAAGATGAACACAAAAGCTTTACTTTTGTTCTGTATAAATGCAACTTTTTGCAAGAATCAGTATGTGTTATGCACATCATGCAGATAAACAAGAAGAGATAGATGTGGTATTCAACGTTTAAACTGTAGCAATTACTTTTATTGTTTAGGGTTTAGAACTGCTATTTAAACCAGAATAGACTTATAATCACTGTGACCCAATTCAATACAATTTCAATTTTCTACATCTTCTTCTTCTTCAAATCTTCTCATGGTATCATAACCTAATCTTAAATTGTATTGAAATGGGGTCATAATGATTACAAACCTAATCTGTTTTATATATCAGTTCTAAACAAAATAAGTAACTCCCACAGTTAACAAACTAACTCTCTGTTATTCTAGAATATATAACTACTAACATCATCAAGTAAAAATTAGTGTGTACCTGAAAACTCAATATCAGGACTTTGACAGTACCATTTCTGACTACTTGGAAAGATTCACCATCTGCTGTAACAAAAGACAGCAAAAACAGTAGTATCTGGATGTTAAAACAATCAATTAGCATCTCATATTTGTCGAATCGAACTCAGATCATATTATTGAAGAGTTTATATATGTGTATATATAGAGTCTATATATTTCTCATAAAGCTTTACACAGTACAACTAGTTTACATAAATAGTAATAAGCTTTCAAAACCCTCCCATTCAAATAACTTCTGAAACACCCAAGCCAAAAGTTATATAGAATCTAAACCTGGGTAAAGAATTGTACAAATAGAATAATCAAATTGGATTAGTGAATCAAGAGATCATCTGGAGAACTTCGCTATGTAACAACCCATTTGTCGCAAGAAAGCCACCACCAGGGTATAAAATTCTTCTTTCAACTTCATCAGCAGCCAGATCAATTTGCCCACCTCTCCAGTCAGTCACCTTAAAACAGGTCAAAACCTCAAGTTAACTACATGTGAATAATACATGCTCCCACCAATAGATTAAGTCAGTGATGTTTGATAATAACACAACTTATCACGCAATCCAAATGATTAAATTCTTATTTGAATTAAATTAAATTAATATAAGAGACCTCTTAATATAATAATATTATTATTATTATTTAAAATCACTTAATTATTTAGATTCATATCAAATTAAGCTTAAAAATCAGACTTAATTCGTAAGTTATGAATGACTAAACTAGGTAATACAGTAAGAGCATGCAAAAGACAACTTTAATCGCTGAAAATTAATCAAATTACGTTATTATAAGGTAAAATAGACTTGAGTAATTTTCCAACATTAGTTCCATATATTTTCAAATCAAATTACAATGTACTTAAATCATTTGGTTTATTCAACATTTTTATTAAGACTTAACTCATTCGCCACTTAGAATCCAGTATTCAACATTGAACACTTAATTTTCATTTTTATAAATGCACCTAATATCACATTGAAACAGATCGAACACACTTAACACAGAGACATCCTATAAAAAGAAAAAATGAACAAAATGTCCAAAAATACTGCAGATGAGTAAATGGATACCTTTCCCCCTGCTTCATGGACACATATCATCCCAACAGCATGATCCCAAGACTGTTTTCAGTTACATGGAAAAAGTTAAAGTTTGGGTCGCAACTGTGTAAGCCAAAGGAAATAAATAGAATCAAACCTTTATGACAACTTGTGCCCTTGCACGCATAATAAATACAGTTGCTCTACCAGATGCCACCATTAAGTATTTAAACAAGCTACAGAGGTTCAATTCAAAGAATCAATAACATACATAAGACAGAAACAAATCTTAAGGGTGATTCTCCTTTCATTTTTTTTTATCTATCCACTGTTTCTAACCTATATAACTGTAGTTCATAGTAATCTTTCAACTGAATGAAGTTAATATATAGACTTCACCACCATGCATTTAGGGTCTAAATAAACTTTCCGAATCCAATAATCAAACTAGATATTTCAAGTTTCATTTACTGGATTCAAGTTACAGTTAGTGGTCTACAACTACTTTAATGGTAAAGATGAGGAAAAACAAACCTTCCGCAGCAGGCAGTAAGAAAGAGAACTTTATTTTCATTTGTACTCTCAGGATTAGTAGTAGCATCCAGTGAAGCGGTTAGAGGTAACGATTCCCATGTTTGATTATCGGAAGTACAAAAGTGTGCCTGATGGATTAAGGAATACTTGTCAACATAGCATCTGGACCAATAGCTAGGAGCTTCAGTAGCACTCCTTCCCATACCAAATAGTTTTTTTCTCCATGTTCCACAGCCAACATGAGCAACCATAACAATCCCTCGTTCAGATAGCAGTCCAGTTTCTGAATTGCTGATATTTTCGTCCTGCCAGTTTGGGCAACCCATGATTCCTCCCACAACCTCGCCATCAACTACAAGAGCCAAACCTACCTAAATGTTTTTGGGCCCAAAAACAGATTTAGATGAATGTAAAGTGACGAAGTAAGATAAAAATGGAAGCATAGAGTGTAAGAGCTTCCTAATAGAAGAGAAGCATCAAGTCATTATTTTAAACTTGTCCGTTCGTAAGTAAAATACTATAATATGATGATCAACTTCATGATGGAAAAAAGGACAGCCAGCTTATTATATGAAGCCACATAATATCATCATCCTATGCAGCAGATATGCAATTTGGAGTAGATGTGGAATAATGAAATTAAAGTGAAATCCTATGTGCTCTGATAAAAAAGCATCCAAGTATACCAGCAATATGACAATCTAGTCTAAGAGGTTGGAAGTAAACCATACCACATATAAAGCATCACCACCCATTACAAATCCTTTTGTTCCATCAATTGGATCCAGCACCTGCATAATTAATAAGCCCATTGGCAGCCACAAGATTCTGTCAATACGAAGCTCAAGCCAAGTACATGCTTGTGTTTTAGTTGATTATAACAACATCATATTTAAAGCCCTCGTGTAGTCACTTAGGATGTAGATTATTGGTTTTTTTGTTATGTTCATGAATAAAAAGTACAACTATAAGAAATTAAGTATGAACCTTAAAAATGGTTTCCACAAGCTATAAATATGAAAAAATAAAACAAGGATAATTTTCTTCAACTTGACTGTAGTTTATCAAATTATTTAGAGATCATAATTAGAAGATATAGAGGCCTGTTCTAGGGTATATTGCAAATCTACATGAAAGAATAAACACACACAAAACAAGAATCACACAGTTGAATAGTTCAGAACAATTTTCTCATTGGAGGTGATTTAATTGTTATGACTATAATTTATTTTATCAGCAGAGTATTAGCAATTGTCCAGAATGTTCCAACTGTACCAATTTGGTTCATTTAAAAAAACCATCTTAGTATCTTACCCAATAAGTAGCTGGTTTTGTTCCAAATACAAATGCATCTTTCCCACCTCTATCAATTGCTTCCAGTACATCTGATTCTGTCAAGTCTTTTATGATCGTTTTATCAGAAACAACATTCATTACAGAGTTCCCTAAATTGTTTGCCCGCAAGAATGCAGAATCCTCTTCAGCCACCAAAGGAATTGAAGGGAATAACTTGCCTAACTCTGTCACAAATGGGGAAAAAAATACACATCTCAAAAACTAAACTTCATGCTAGAGAACGATAAATATAATAAAGATTAATGAGAGAGAACAATCTAGTCATCTTAATGAATTACTGATGTGTCAGATGCTTGACAGTGATAGCCCTTCATGTATAGAAACATGTATTTAAAGCAGAAGTCAGATAAAACACAGTATGTGATGAATGATAATGAATCCAAAAGTATAAGTGCATTATGGAGCAAACATGGAGATTCAATCAAAGTAATCGGTCTATTAGCAGTTCAGGGTAGGGCTTTAGTGCCGCCCTTGCCTTTCTCATCACAATTCACAGTAGGTTCCGAGTAATCTAGGGAAATTTGTTCAAGTAGCATAGTCAATGATCCTAAATTCTCACCCAAACTGATAAGTGCCTGAACTCCAAAATCAGCCACAGTGACCGGTGTGTTGTCATTCTTCTCGAGAATTCCGCCACTGGAGAACAATGATTTCTGAACCTGACAATGGAGATAAGACGTGATATGTTAGCTTCAAAATTATCGTCAGGCATAGAGATGCTCAACTAAATAACATATGCGATTTTTGACTTCTCACTGTGAAATTTTCCAAAGTGGCGAGCTAAAACAAAATGCGAAAACAATAAGGAAGTGAAATGAAGCGGAGGGAATTACATCGACGCAGAGATGACAAGCTCTCTCCACGACATCTACAGCAGACTTTAGCTCTCTGTGGTACTTCGCCTTCTCTTCTGGAAACGGAAGACTCGATCTGAAAATGATTAGAAAATGTATAGTAGATAACAAATGCATTTAAGAAAAATCTCTAGCTTAGAAGATGAATAGACGAATCGATCAGGTTACAGGTAATGACATACCTAACGATAAAGCCGGAGAAGAGACTAGGATGAGAGCGAACAGAAGTGGAGGAAATGTGATTACGATGAATGAAGTTACCACCTACTGAGAATCGAGAGGTTAAGTTCAGGATATCCATGGCGATTGGCGCCAAAATGATCGAGTATGTTGGGAGTTGAGAATAAATTCTCTATCCCAATTCCTGTGATGGAGCCTATAGGTGTGGTTTGGGTGGCGAAGGCTTTCCTTTCGTTCTCGTTTGCTAAGTGCAAGTTTCGGGTAATTAACAGTCAGTACAAGAGTATTGTATAGGATGGCTGGATGGCAATGGTTAATAGGATTCGGGTAATTTAAATCAGGTCGGGTCAGACATGGGTTGTGAAAAAAATACACCATTGAAAATAATAATCGTGTTTGTGGATGGGTTTCTAACTATCTGATAGTGGAGTATCCATTCCCAAACTCGATTCCGACAGGTATCTCTTTATATCCCTATCTTCGATTCGCTGTACACGATTCCTGACAAATACCCATTTACCCGATTAATTTTTTATAAGGTTATATAAGTTAAAAAAAAAAAAAAAAAAAAAAAGTAAGAAATATAACTTTATTAATAAATTAAAATATTTAAAAAAACAAATAAAAACATTATTTTTACATCATTTTATGTTATAAATCATCTTTATGTTATAAATATTGAAGAGGATAAAAACTTTATCGTAGAGTTGAAAAAAAATGTTAAAGCTAAGTTTGAAAAAAAAAATAGAGAACGAAGATGAATGGAATCGAGTGAGAAATATATTTTTATTATTTAAAGAAAAATTGAAAATGAGAATTAAAGAGTAATAAATAGAGTACTAACTATTTTAGAAATATAAAAAAAAATAAAGTTGGAAGAAAGTGTGGATAAAATCAAAATAGATGATATATTAAAAATAATGTTTGTTTATTTGAAGGGTCGCATTAATTCTTAATAAAAAAATTGTTATTAATTTAAACGGGTATCGAGTTTGGGTTTCGCACACTCCTCATCCCCAAACTCAATCGGATACTTTTTTCTCTCCCTATGCCCAACCCCGTACCCGGTTTAAAATACCCAAACTCAATTATCGGATATCCACGGATATCGGGTATACGAGTACCCATTGATTTAATTTAAATAAATCAAACTAAATTTATTCAAATAATAGACCAATTGAATATTGGACTACATCCCCAACCTATCTATGGATCTAAAAATGACTAGGCTCGAATATAAGTTTCATATACATAATTATATAATTTTTTTATTTTTAAATTTAACAAAATAGAAAAAGAAAAAACTTTTGATTATTCAAAGTATTTTATGTTGATGTTTGATTAAAAAAATATAATATTTAAATTCATTTATCATTTTATCTTTATACTCATAATTAATAAAGTTAAAAAATATATATAAGTAATTTAGTTAATTATTTGAATTATTTACTTTTTGAAAAATAATATTATGATAGGATTGTAGATGATTGAAAATGATTACAAATACCCATCAAACAAGTTATTAGTACAAGTAACTTAGTGTTTTAATAAGCATTTCCAACAAATAATGAAGGATTGATTTTTTTTTAAATCCTTACAAAAGTAATTTAATAATTTAACAATTTAACATGAATCAATAATAATTGAAAAACTATAAAAATCAATCTAAATGAACTTCAATTATTTTTTAAAAAAGTTACAAGAGAATATTTCAAACTAAGAAAAATGAACACATTAATACTTTCTAGAACATTAATAAAAATAATATAAAATAATTGCTGAAAGGATAAGATCAAAATATATATAAGTTAACAAAGAAAATAATAATTATTAAAAAAATTAACATTATCTCTCAGGACTTTTTAATCTTATTTTTTCTTTCAAGAATATATTTGAGATTGGTTTAAGATAAATTATTAAAAATATATATTAAATAACGATGTTTTAGTTGATACATTTTAAATAAATATTATAGTTATTAAATAAAATAAAAAACTAAAAAATAGTTAAGATCAAATGAGGTGTTATAAAAAGGACAGGGTTTTGTCCTTATCTAATAAACCCTAACTCACAACCGGTAAATACCGCTTTCGTCCCTTGTAATTAAGCAACCTCCGGTTTCCTTCCGGTCATCCCCTGAGCAGCCGCTTGTTTTCAACAATTTCCACAGAAAGAAATGAAAATATATCTCTCTCTCCTTAAATTACTCTATATATATAATATCATGACACCGGCCTTGGTATATATAAATATATTATAAATTGTTTGCGGCGAATTGTAAATCAGTAGATGAGCTTGAGATATATTAATCGGGTTTTTGTTGAGGCCAGGGGGATGAAGGATCAGGCGGCGGCGAGGGGCGGCGACTCCACCACCTTGAAGACGATAAAGGACTCGGCCGCATCTTCCAAGGCGCCGGCACGGAGGTTCTCCGGTTCGATCGAATCGGCGGCGGCCTTTCAAAAGGCCAAGACTGACAAACTCAGGCAGGCGGAGGACTCTCTTAGGACGGTCTTGTACTTGAGCTGTTGGGGACCTAACTAGCTAGTTCACATCTTCTTCCTTTTTTTTTTTTTTAATTGTTTTTTCGTATATACACATCGTTTCTTTTTTTTTTACAGTTGTTTCGTTTAACACATTTGTTCATTGTGTTATTTTTTATTTTGTTAATTTGATTCAGCTTTATAGACAATTAGACATGTATTATATATATCTTTCTTTTTTCAGTTATTTGGTGCAACTCTTTTGTTGTTTTTTTATTTGTTAATTTGATTCAGCTTTACAGACAATTAGACATGTATACCAATATAATTAGATAATTTTAATCCATCTCATAGCTAGTTGCTAGTTCACTTCATAGATGATATTTGTATCATTTTTTTTTATCGAAATAATCATAAACACATTTAAATATATAATTTTATTAATATATATATATATATATTTATACTAATATAAATTTGGAATATATTTTTTTTTTAAGTTTTTTTTTATTATATTACAATATAATATAATCGATCTGTTCCTATAATTTTATAAAAAAAATTGTTTGCTTTTTTATTTGTGACGGAATGACCGAATCCATCCTATTTGTCATCTCAATACTGAATTGTTTTCCTTTTCAGTTATTGGGTTTAACTCATTTTTTATTTTCTTAATTTGATTCAGATTATTCACACCACTAGTTTATTCGCACCATTTATTTCAAACATGCCTCGCCTTTGATAATAGTTATGGAAGAATTTATTATATAAGCATATTATTATTATTATTATATATTATTATTATATATTATTATGTAAGCTTTAGAGTTATTTTTTAAAATGATTCATGAAATGATAATATGAAATTTAAGCAGCGACAAAAATATTATATTTGTGAAGAAAAATCACACAAATATTATAAAATTAACGTGTGCAAAGATATTCTAAAACAATAATTAGTCCTTTAAACGGATCTGTCAGCTTAATTTCCATGTCGAAACTCATGTAATATTAGGAAGGTAAACTTTATTTATACGCATATCGATCTTCTAAAACGGAAATTAGTTCTCGGTCGAGGTGCGAGAAGCTCTCGATCCTGGGTTAGGAATCCTCAGTCAGGTGTAGAGAGTCATTGGTCGAGGTGAGGGACGCTCTCGGTCTTGGGCTAAAAATCCTTGGTCGAAAATCATGTCAGGCTTGCTTTCTCGGTCGAAAATCATGTCGGGATTGTAATCTAGGTTGAAAATCAAACTTAGGTTAGGCCCTTAATCGGACGTTAAGAACATCAAACTACACGTTTGATATTTTGACTAGGCCCATAATCCTTCAATCAAAAGGTATGAGGAGCTTTGTCTAGTCCCAATGATCATTTATAACATCATCTAGATACATCACTCGATCAAGATGATGTTTCATTCAAGTCAAACAGTTTTAAAGCAAAAACGTGTTTTTGATTTTTTTTAAGGTTTAATAAAGTGTAAGGAGTTTGTCAATAACTTTCTTATACCTCATAGGATTGAATGAAACCAAAACATGAATACTGACTATTTTTTATCAAACATGATTAGGATTGCTTGGAATTGGTCAGGATGTGCTCTTAACATCCTTAAAACGTGTTGAGAAGGGTTTAGGATTATTGTTTAGAAACTCGGTACTTTTGATTTGAATCGATTGATTCAAATTAGTTTCGATAGAAAGCTTATAAATGATCTCATTATCCTTTTCCAATCAAGAAATTAAACAAACAATAGTATATGAAACTGGTCGACCTGAAATATAAAAATTTCAATTTGAACTCGTAAATTGAATTACAATATGATTGGAAGCTTACTTTGTGTTGGAGAACTCTTTTAGAAACTTTAAGAATGCCTAGATCCATGTTTTACAACCTTATGCAAAGTTTCAAAATTTTCAAGAAAAGTTTGAAATTTTTAATGGTGGATTTATGAGATCGATTGAGGGCTTAAGATTGTGATCATTACCTTTGGTTTGCATAGAGGGAGTTATTTATATTCTCACAAGACCGGTTGATCGATTAATCATTAATGACTTTTGTCTAATCTTCATCTGATTGATCAATATAGGCGATGATGAAACCTATGATCGCAGGTGAAATGATCACCAAGTTAGGGTGATCATTTCAACTTTCAAATCAGTCGTTTTTGTTGAGTATCGGTCAAGTTCCATTTTTGAAAAATAAAAAAGTTTTGGCCGATCATCATGGTTGTTCGCTGCGAGGAAGAAGAAAAATCAGAGCTGAAACGACATCGTTTCGGGCTAATTAGGTCTGCTGCACTAAATTCTTATAATTTCAGATGCAGCAGATTATGATCAATTTTTCAGCTTCGAGCTTGTTTGAAACTTATTTTTCTTTAATTATTTTTATTTTATTTTTAACTTACAAAATACATAAAATATTTTAAATAGACATAATATTTATTTTGTCTATTTATTTTTATTTTTATTTTTTGGGTTTATAAATAATTTATTTTGGATAAAATGGATACCACATTTATTTTAAATTATTTATTTTAATTTATTTTAACCCTTGAAATTAATTTGAGAAAAAATGAATACACATTTTTGTCTCAAATTATTTTATTTATTTTTATTGGACATTATTTTAATTAATTGGGGTTTAATTACTACAATAATTATTTCAATTAATTTGTTTAATAATATTTTGGTCTTAATTTTAATTATTTTAAACTTATTTATTCAAATAATTATTTTAAAATTTATAAATTCGATTGGTAAAATTTTAATAAATACATTAATGAATTCTCTTTTCTAACCTACTGACAATAAAATATGGATACTAACCATAAATTCCTGAGTTCGAGTCTGTCAGGCGACAAAAATATCATATATTAATAGTGTAATTAATTATAAAGATAGCTAAATAGTTAGCTTCAATTTATATTATACATCACAACCAAAATAGTGTTAAAGAAGTTTGAGAGTTATAAGTTACAATTTTCTCTATCCAGAAAAAATACTCTAAAACATTTGAATAGTAAGTGATACGGTCATGATCCTAAATTTTTTTAGATCAGAAGATGACTTTATTTTTTCATCATTTAAATTTGAGTTTTTATTGTATTGGTACGACAATCTATTTAGCCAGATCGGATTTGTCATCTCGGATTTGTGTGATCCGAATAATATTTTCAATTTTGATGGGGTCGTCTACTGCTCAAATCCTCCAATTGTGCTGGTGATCATTTCTCGAGTCCGTAATTATTTATTTTCTTTGTAGCAAAAGAAATAGTGTTATAGAGTTCTTTTTTATTTGTCTTTTAAGGAGTTTTTTGAATTTTGTTTTATATGGAGACACTTTTATATATATCTTATAATAATTTCTATGAATTTCTCGTTATTTTGACCATATTTGTAAATAGTTAGTTATCATTTGATAGAGACATTGGATAAAGATCAATTTTATTACAGCTTATAATTCTATTTTCTGACACGGCTTAATTGATTTGCTTGGCTTGCCCTCTTTCATCACTCATTGTTACCAAATCCAAATTAGTTTGTCTTTAGAGTTACCCAAAAGGAATTGGGTAATTGATAGATTACTTTCATTAGAATCTTAATCTTTGTAAATTTATATTATATAACGTTTCAATTTGATTTTTTAAATGTTATTTTCTATTATTTACAAATTGATGTAAATACGTAATTCCTTATTTGATTTAATAAGAATTAATTTTTCATAAAAAAATTTAAAAATAAATATGTGATTGTTTATAAATTATTTAATATTTTAATTAAAAAAATACCAACTTTAAATGTTGTTAATTTTTCTATTTTTATTATCAAAATGTCTTAGTATATTAGTTATATATATAATTAATTATTATTTTTAAACTATATAACTTTTTTAAATTATAAAAATGTTATAAAGTTATGTATACAATTTTGTTGAGATTTCTTAAATAGATATTTATCCAATTCAAAAATTAGTGTAGATTTTGATATTTGCTTATATTAAGATGAGCAATGTGTTTTATATTGGCATTTTTATTTGTGTTTTTTATTTCAATGATTGTACTTTTATATATTTTCTCTTTTAGGTTTTTTTATATGTATTTTCAAATTTTGGCTTTGTTGGGAAAATTATAATTGATTAGTGATGATTTTAAGAAGATGATTTTTTTTTTTTTGATAAAAATACTTAAAACTATTATTATATAAAAATAAAGTACTTGGGTGATCCTCTAACTATTCTGATTATTTACTTTTAGCCCTCTAATTATTAATAAGATGAAAAAAGTGATAAAATGATAATTTGTGACCCTTTTTTAAAATTTTAAGATTATCTCTGAAAGTTTGAAAGACAAAATATTTTAAAAAATAATTTGAGGTTCACTCGAGTAATTTGACATTACTTGTAAAAAATATATATTAATAACTACACTATCGCAAATTATCTCTAAATTTGCCCATAAATTACATATTCTATTTGTAAAATATATTACACATCATTCATAAAAAAAATATAAAAGAGTCACCCTAATGAAAAAGGGTCATTACCAGGAGTAAAAATTGTCGTTATTGACCATATATCTGTCGGTATAACTCGATACCAAAATATTAGAAAATTGTCAGCATTCGTCGGTATAAAGACTTTTAGTAAAAAAAATTAGGTGTTTCTCGAGAGATTCATAAATCTCTCGGTATTTCTCCCAATAGGAAATAACGAAGGTTATTCGAAAATCTCTCGGTATTGCCCCCAAGAGAAAACACCGAAGGTTATTCGAAAAGATTTCGGTATTGCCCCTAAAAGAAAATACCGAAGGTTATTCGAAAATCTCTCGATATTGCCCAAGAGGAATCTCTCGGTACTTTTAGATTCTCTCGTTATTTCCCCTCAAGAGAAAATACTGAATGTTATTTGAAAATCTCTCGATATTTTCTTGAGAGAAAATATCAAAAATTATTTTATTATCTCTTAGTATTTTTCTCGTGTAAAATATCGAGAAATGATCTATTATCTCTTGGTACTTTTAGATTCTCTCGTTATTTCCCCTCAAGAGAAAATACTGAATGTTATTTGAAAATCTCTCGATATTTTCTTGAGAGAAAATATCAAAAATTATTTTATTATCTCTTAGTATTTTTCTCGTGTAAAATACCGAGAAATGATCTATTATCTCTCGGTATTGTCACTAAAATTGACTTAAAAAGGAAAAATTCTTATTAACGAAAGATTTTTTTTGTCAAAATCGGTAATATATATATATCTATCGGTATAATTTTTCGATAAAGACCACATTTTCACTAGTGTCACGAGTGAACATTTTGATAGTTTTGAGGGTGATTAGTGTAAATAAATAATTTAAGGGTTAAAAATCAACGATTATAATAGTTGGAGAGTCAAAATTCAACGATTAGAATAGTTAAAGGGACTTTTAGTTAGAAGGGTTGTTATGTTTAACGAAAAAAATGACAGAAAGAACATTGGTGACCCTCTCTGAAAATTTAAGAGGCGATTTGTTTTAAAAAATAATTTAAAAGTTAAAAGTAAGCGGTCAAAATAATTAGAGAGTCACACAAGTAATTTGTCCAATAATAAATAATAATTTAAAATAAAGAGTATTATAATATTTTAGTTAATTAATTAAATGATGTGATGGATGAGAGGAAAATAAAATGATATTTAATTAATTTTGATTATTTAAATAATTCAAATCTCTATGATTATTGACAAAATATTATCATAATTTTTACATTTTTTCTTAAATAATTGAATTTCACTCTTGTAGGGTAACATTCAAAAAGAGTTCTACATTTAAAAAAAAAATTATTTGTGTAGTTACTTCAAAGAAGAGGACAACTAAATATTGCGTTAAATAGTTGAAGATAAGATTTGTATTGACCATTTGAAAATAAGTTACATGGTAAAATGACGTGGGTTAATGTTATGAATAATTTGTGCCCAAAAAGATAGGAATATACATTAATCGATAATTTTACGACACACAAAATATTAACTATCTTGTTTGTTTGTTTCAAACAAGATAAAATGTAAGTTTGAAAGGACAAGATAAAGATAGAGATATATTGTGACATTTGATGTCTTTGTGATGAGAAGTGTGATAGGTAATGTTTTTGTTGCATCTTAAAAAACATTATTTACTGGTTTTTAGAGCATAGGATTGTGTGAATATTAGTGTGTTTTGTGATTAAAGGTTTTCCCTTTTTCAACTTTGTTCTACTTACTTTATTAAAGGGTTCTCACTGTAATAGGTATTAAGATCTTGCGCCATTAATGAGACCACTGATAGAATTCTAACACTTGTGCTATTAGTAATGGACTCGGACGGACGGGTGGAAGTGAAACCGTGTCATCTTCTTTGACCCAATTGCGATATTGATCGAGAAAAGTTCTCTTCTTTCCTTTCCTTTGCTTTGCCCGAAACCTCTTTAAAGAACCCAATTGAATTCACCTTAATCCCCTTCGTAGGATCCGTCCCCTGAAATCCACAGCGACCAAACAGATCAAGGGAAGCTGATGAACGGAGATTAGACAAGAGATTTGATGGCGATGGTTGATGAGAAAGATAAAAAGGGTTGGGGTTTATTGAAGCTGCGATTCAGAAACGCCGGCGGCGGTGGCAGCGGTGGCGGCCGTGCTTCGGTGGTTTCATCTCACCACCATAATCAACAGGGTAGCTCTCATTTCGAAGGATCGAACTCGCAAGGAAGTTCTTCTAACTCGGTATCTTCCGTCGCCAAATCTCTTCTTCCCAAACGTCGTCGTCTCAGTTTGGATCCGGCTAATAAGCTCTACTTTCCATGTATGTATCGTTTACCCTTGTTAATTTAGGTTTTCAAAAGATGAATTGCATCTACAAAATTCAGATTAATTTTAGTAATTTCAGTACTGATAATGTCGATCTAGTTTAACACATTTCACCTTTTCATTTGGTAGAAACATGGATCAATGGTAGATGAATGAGATTATCTTGAATTCCATTTGTTTTTCTTAGAATCTTATGTCATTACTCAACATGTTTGATTAGATGAACCTGGGAAGCAAGTTCAAAGTGCAATTAGGATTAAAAACACTAGCAAATCACATGTTGCATTCAAGGTATTGAAGTTTGATCTTGTATTGTTTTGACATTGATGGATATGGTGAATTGATTGATATCTCTGTTTTGTTTTGTTTTGTTTTGTTTTGTGTTTTTCTAGTTTCAAACAACTGCACCTAAAAGTTGTTTCATGCGTCCACCCGGAGCAATTCTTGTTCCTGGAGAGAGTCTAATCGCTACTGGTATGTCGATTTTACATGTCAGATGCGTTCATACGGTTATATAATCGATCTCTCTTTTGGCTATTTTAGTGTTCAAATTTGTTGAGCCTCCTGAAAACAATGAAAAACCAGTTGGTCAGAAGAGTAAGGTGAAGTTTAAGATAATGTCTTTAAAGGTGAAAGGAGGAGCAATGGATTATGCACCTGAACTTGTAAGTGCATATCTGAAGTCATATATTATTGTTTTTGTTCATCACCAAACCATTCTGTTTTTTTGGCTTTTTTGGTTTTATTTCTATATTCATGATGCAGTTTGATGAACATAAGGATGACGTCGCGGTTGAGCAAATTCTTCGAGTTATTTTCCTAGACCCTGAGCGGCCTAATCCTGTGAGTAGTACATTCAGATTCAGATGAGACAACTGACATACAAATTTATTGTAGATAGTTTCTTATTTCGATCCAAACACAAATTCAGAAAGTGTTTTCAATCTCTTTTAGGCTATGGAAAAACTGAAACGGCAGTTGGCAGATGCTGAGGCAGAGCTAGAAACGCGAAAGAAGCCACCAGAAGATACAGGTCCTAAGATTATTGGAGAAGGGCTGGTAATAGATGAATGGGTAAGTTTGTAGTTTACGAAATACCTGTTAAATTTATTTTTTCGCGAGTCATTTTTTTAAACGAATTATGTTCTTCTTTTTGTAGAAAGAACGAAGGGAACGGTATCTTGCGAAACAACAGGTGGTCGAAGGAGTAGTAGATTCCGTTTAAGTACAAGGTTTGTTTGTTTGTTTGTTTGCTGTATGTTTGTCTAACTTAATGGATGATTCATTTGTACTCTTCATCGTTTGAAGTAAAAATCCAAGGATGTCCCAATTCAAATAGTTTGAAACTTCTATTCTCTACTGTAAAAGAGGAAAAATTGAGTTTTTTTTTTGTTAAAATATTTATTTTGATGGTTGTACAATGTGGTACATTATTGGTTTGTTGGTCAAAATTGGATTTTCATTACACCATTTATAAGCCAGGTTCTATATGAGGTAATCTTAATCATTGGTTGTTTATTTGTACTTAGAATTGGCTATCATTTGGTATGTTCTTTCCTGATTTAGAAAATTATTTGAATAATTGTCCAAAATTCAACTGCATTTTTACTAAATAGAAATTTAATTGTTTCTTAAATTAACTGTGATCCTCCTTTCAAAAATGTCTTAGCCTAAGAAGATATAAGTTTAAATTTTGTTAGGGCTCATGCTTGTTCTTATTCTTTTTTTACTAATAGATCAAAGTTTCGTAATCGATTCTTAGGGCTTGTCCTAAATAGGGTTATTTGGATTATTTTGGTTAAAGTGTCAGAAAAATCAGTTTATTTGGGTAGAATGAATTTTAGGACATTTAAGTCCCTCCTGTTGTTAAAAATTACGGAGCGTGCCACTGGGTAATAGAGTTTAATAATTTAAAATTTAAAAAAATTGGTAAGAGTAAAATGGTATTTTAAATAGAGGAAGAAATTGATTGAAAACGAAGAATTTACTAAGTATTCAATAACCAATTTGGCAAAAATAAGCAAATTTATAGACGGATTTTACATCGAAAGTTTTTAATTCTTTTGCAACGGTTTACCACACAATCTTACTAACATTTAAAAAAAAAAAATCATACACAAAACAAATCTACAATAACATTTTACAAATCAATACCTACATTAGTTATATCCATTCATATATACACATTTTTTTTATATTCAACTGTCATCCAAATCTTGGTTATTGCTTATTGCTTATTAATTAGTAACATCTTTATATATACAATCATAATTGTTTAATTAATTTGAATAGTATCAAATTTAACCTCAATTTTTTTTCATTGTTCATAACATAATTAATAATTCATTGTTAAACATTGTAATTCACTACAAATCATATATGGATTACTGATAGTGACTGACGTGCATACAATGTGTTCATTCTAGCATTGTAAATTTCACAAATCAAATAATATTTCTAATATGTAATACATAAAATATCAAACATTTCAAGTTCGATTCCTATTTAAAACGAGTTTGTCTTATATGTTGTCTTTCACTCGAAGAAATTGCATTATAAATAGAAATGTAGAAATGCAGAGAGCTCACACAGCAAGAACTTGTTAAGACAACAATGGCGGTCGGAAACAAATTAACAGCCATGGCCTTTATTGTCTCTCTTTTTCTCATCAATATTATCATCATGACCAATGCTGCCATACCAACATCTGGTTTGTAACCCTAATTTATTTTATGCCTAATTATTATTATTACTTGCATGTTTCACCCTCGTTAATACAATCTTATAAAAAATGTACAAACGGATATAAAACAAGTTTTTTTTACATTAATAGCAATTTTATTGAATCAATATACATATCAAATACTTAAAATTTAGATATTTTTATTTGATTTATTCGAATGTCTTAGTTATGAACTTAAATTTCAATTCAATTTTATAGAATAGACATAGACTTATTTATTAATTTACAGTGTGGAAGCATGAGTCTATCCCCTCGGCGAAGACTGTAGATTGCTTCTCGGTGGTTAGTGTGAATGAAGGTGACACATGTTTTTCCATCGCACAAGCTGCGAAATTGACAACCGCCGCATTTGATGCCATAAACCCTAACATGAACTGCGACAAACTCTTTGTGGGTCAATGGCTATGTGTTGAAGGCGGTGCCGAATGATTTTCACGAAAAAAAGTTATGTTGCACTATAATGAATAAGAGCTCGATATAGTGTCGTGTTTCGTGAATTGTTCCTTGTTTACGAATTACATTAATGATTGTCGTAATTCGTTATTTATACAAGTTGTTCAATTTGTTTTAAGAAATAAAAAGATCAATAGAGATCTATTATAATTAAGATACACCAATAATTATTAAGGTCAAAAGTGGGTATAAGGACTTATATATAAATGTGTTCAATCTAACATACAAGAGAATATGCTCAATATAATTAGGAGATTCTATACAAATCCGAAAACCATGAGCAATTTGGCTTTTTTATAGGAATTTCCACTAGTATTGATAATATAACACATTGAACTTCGTTTCATTCGAAATTGTTTGCATGATAAATAATAATTTTCGTATCGATGACTATGTAAGCATAATAATATTAATTTAATTTAAAGGGGGTCATACATATGATGGATGATTAATCAATAATCTGAAAATAAATCCTTATAAAATTATTTAATTATGTTTTAATTTAAGGTTAAAGAGCTAACTAAATTGATTGATGCCCATGGATAACTGAAATCCAATCCTTAATAAGTGGAACAATGATGATGGAATCATTAAATTACTTTGAGGACATCTTGTACAATTCTCAACCATCACGATTGTTACAATGTAACACCACTATAAACATGTTATTTTGTATTAATATTTTACTATGATAAGCCCATGCAATTATTTCTAACACATATTTAGTTGTCTTCTAATATAAAATTGGACGAAACAAAATAACCATAATTTTAAATGTTTTCAAATGAGAAGAATAATATGAGAGCAAAATCACATGTTCAATTCTAACTATAAATATTTTAAGTTGAAATGTGAGATATTATAACCTTTCCAAATTTAAAAAAATAAAAAATTCTTGGAATCCGGTTATAGTCAAGGCCATTTAAGTGGTGGCCTAGGATAACATATTTTCTAGAATTAAAATTTGAGATATAAGATTCAATCTTAAATTCTTTAACCAACTACACAAATTAGTTTTTAATACTATAATATATATGTAATTTTATCTAAAAAAATTACATAAACACATCAAGAAGTTTGTAAAGAATTCTCCTATGGCTAATGATGCTAGGCTAGTAAGAAACCCAAGATTGTTCGGATTTGGGTTTGAACAATATATTTTTAAAATTTATGTAAATCTTTTTTTTTTTCTAAATAAGTTAATGATCTAATGCTATTTCTAAAAAGGATTGTGAATGGATTAGGTTAACCTTGCAATAAAGCCAAATTTGTGCAATGAATTACGTTACATTGGTTTAATTAAAATATAAAATATTTAATATCAAATTAGCCCCTATAGCTCAGTGGTAGAGCGCCAGTCTTGTAAACTGGAGGTCTGTAGTTCGATCCTGCATGGGGGCATATATATTTTATTTTTTACTCTTTAAATGTTTTTATTTATCCCTTTCACAATATTGTTTATTAATGTAAGGTTTATATTTTTGTTATTTTTAATTAGGATAAGAGTGTACAATTAGTTTTTTGTTTTTTGTAACATAAAAGTAAATTGGACGCAACAAATACCCTTAATTTTAGGTTTGTAATTAATGGGTGATGTTCATGATGTATGTTATAAAAGGGTTTTGGTTATTTGCTCTTTTAAAAAGGTGACCAATGAATTATGTTAGCTACTAAGAAATTTAAGTTACAAGTTGATGTCCTCATTATTTTGATTTTAAACTTAGAATTATTTTTTGAGATACACCATATCAACAAAAACACAAAAGTATAAAAAAAGACACAATAATGATAGGAAATAGTAAAAGCTACATTTGTGACATAATCAAAGGGTTACCCACAAACAAAAACAAACTAAGAGGAAACATATGAAGAGAATTAAAACCAATGCATAACATCTTTTATTTATTGTTTTTCAAAGGCCATAAACTAGGAATAAGCTAAGCTGCCTGCCTAACTATAATACCTTTTTATTTGTTGTTTTTCAATGACCATAACCACGATAAGCTAAGCTAGCCTATCTAAATAAACAAAAGCGAAATCCTAATTGACGATAATAAAAAATCAAACAGATAAAAATCTAAAAACACACTATCGAATCAAGTGTATTTGACAGGATCATACATCTCAATCTCCGAAGCATTCGGTTCACCAGTTTTAGCAACTTCCTCCGTCATGAATTGTTTCCAGTACCAATGGTTCCTCCACACAATGGGCATCTCCTCAATAGGTATGTTCTTGGTCTCGGGAATGAAGTAGTATACCCAAACGGTCATAATCAACACGATAACCGCAAAGACAATGAAGAGCAAGAACTTGATGCGACACAATAGACTTAGGAATATTTGAGCAATGACGAAGGTGAAAAACATGTTGAGCGAAACATTGAGACTTTGAGCCGCTGACCTAATCTCGAGTGGAAAGATCTCACTTGGAACTAGCCAACCGAGTGGACCCCAAGACCATGCATAAGCTGCGACGTAGATGCAAATGAAGAGAACCACCACTACGGCGTACCATTTCTCTAGTACACCGGGGTTTCCGTCGAATCCAAACTTCAATCCGATACAAGCCGAGACAATGATCTGCATGCACATGCATGGTTGGTTGTATGAATCAAAATATTCTTCTTACGTACAAAGTACAAAAAATAAAAACAAACAATTTGATATTACTTACCTGACAAATAAGCATTTGTACACCACCTTCGAGGAACAAGAATCTTCGTCCCCACTTATCGACACCATAAACCGAAACAAGGGTAGCGACGACATTTACTCCTCCAGTGATAACCGCCGACATGAGGGAGGCGTTGCTTCCGAATCCGATTGTCTTGAACAAAACAGGCGCGTAAAACATGTAGACATTGATTCCGGTAAGTTGTTGGAAAGTAGGAATGAGGATGGCCACGACAAGATGAGGTCTATATTTCCGCTTTAGAAGATTCGCCCATGGATGGTGCACCTTCTTGGAAGCTTCACTAGCAGCCACTAGGTCATTGAATTCATCGTCCACATTATCCACACCTCGGATTCTTCTGAGCTGGACTCTAGCCTGATCTAATTGTCCACGCTCGATCATGGAGTTGGCTGTTTCGGGTAGGCAACACGATCCGAGGATGATTATCAAAGCCGGGAACACCGCACCTCCGAGACTCAACCTCCATCCCCAACCGCCCTTGATTTGTGCAAAGAAGTAGTTGAGAACGTTGGCGATCAAAATACCAACCGTGATCGACAGTTGAAAAACAGTGTTCAACGCCCCCCTAGACTTGTATGGCGCCATTTCCGACAGGTATAATGGCACAGACTACAATCAATCAATTGAACAATATTAGGGTTTCTATATACAAAGACACATCATATAAAACACAAAAACTTATTTAGAGTAATTACCTGATTGGCAAAACCAATACCAAGACCAAGTAAAATACGACCAACAATAAGCATCCATATTCTAATAGCCAAACCATTGATAACAGCACCAATTAAGAATAGTATTCCTCCCAATTGCATGGAAAACTTCCGACCCATTCTCCTGGTAACCGTCGAGGCCGTAAGGGACGCGACAAGTGCCGCCAAGTAAAGAGAAGAAGTGAACAAAGTCAACGTATGACTATCAAATTTACAATACTGATCAACTGATACAGCCGTGCTCTTTTCCTTCTCATAAACATGAGGAAAGAATTCCTTCAAGAAAGAATCCATGGATGTCACACCACCAGAAATACCGATATCGTAACCGAAAATAAGACCACCCATTCCGGCGATCATGCAAGCCATGAAGACATATGCGGTCAGTCTTCCCGGATAAGCTTTTCCGGTGGCTAAACCAGGAGCAATACCACCGGCCGCCATTGTTGATGATAGATGTTACCTAAGAAAGAGATGAAGAGAAAGAGAGATAAATGAATGTGGGATAGTTGGATCAATTAAGATTAGTATTTATAGTTTAATTTTTAGGAAAATCTAACTTCTTTTGAGAAATAAATGGCGTGCAAATTTGTAATTACAGAGTTAAATTAAAGAGAGAGTTTCGCTCTAACTAACTATTCTTAGTTTGACTAATTTTATTTTAAATATTTATATATTACAAGATAAGATAGGGATGATAAAATTTAGCATGACTAATTATATTATCTTTTAACAGCAAAAAATGTTTACCTTTTACCTTTTCTTCTTTTACTACATCTTTTGAGATAAAAAAGGAATTATTACTTTTAATTTTTCTGTTTTTTTAAATATATAAATAATTATATAATGAATGGTCATGATTCTCTTCCCAAATGATTTTTTTTTAAATGGTAAAATTTTCATCCACAACATGTCACATAAGACTCGTTATTTCTTTAAATTATTCTTATCTTCTTTTATTTTAATTTTTGATTATTTCAATTTTTTTACAGGATAAGCTCAGTCTTATTTGTAATTTTGTCCCACTATATGAGGAGTGATCTTACACTTATGGTCAATACTCAGTACTGTGTAATGAAATTAATTTTACCGTTTTAATAAATAAAAATTAGTAAAATAAGCATTTCTAAATTTTAATAATATTTTTGCAACAAAATGAAAATAATTACAGAAAACATTTGTTTTTGTTTTTATTTTAGAAAAACTTACATCCCATCTTATCCAAGGGCTGAGATGTTGTTTGATTTTTTTATTTTTTTATTTAAATAACATAAAACCGAACCAGACCCAAATACAAGTATAGGATTATGAGCCAATGATTTTTGTTTTTCAATAATTAATATGCATATTAGACAAGTACTAATTATTGATCTAAAAAATAAGACAAGTTTAGAAAAATACATAATTATCCTTTATTACTACACGAAAAGAAAAGGGCATAATTGCCTTTAAAATGAAAGGTATTGTCTAATTGAGCATCAAAATTACATGCCCAAAAAAGAAATAAAGACAATCACAGCCATTCCCTTAAAGAAAATTTGACATCCAATTTCTATTATCACCATCTTTAAGATTCTTCATCCATCCATTTGGATTTCATCCTTAAGAAAAAAACCTGCAAAAGACAATTTAATCACTTTGTTCATCTAATCATAATCAAAAATACTTTTATTTCATTATTTTCCATAGTATTTTACTTGTTTTTATAAAAACAATCATTGTAATAATATATTCTTAATGAGAATCGAAACTAAAACTTAGAGTTCATATATGGCGTCGGGTAAGCTCTAAAACATTTGTTTTAAGTAAAATTGAACTTGAGACCTCTCACCATACCAACAAGTTGGTTGAAATCTCAAGTTCAATTTTATTGAAAACAATATTATTGAATTAAGATCACGATGATAAACTGTTATGCTAGCTTTCTCGAGATAATAAACTTTGATATTAAGAAGTTAATAAAAATATAGAATCTTACTGTACCGACTTCACACAAGTAGTTTTTCAAAGAGTGAGGACAAATGGAGGAGCATCACTTCTCCTTCCGGCAACACTCCGATAAACATAAACTTTATCGGCCTGATCACCATCATCGCTCTTCGACAACTCTCGTTCATCCTCCTTCATAACCTCGACGTTCAATCTAGGCATCTCGCTAGCCAACAACTTGCATCCTTTCATGGTAACATTACAAGCCGACATCCACAAAGATCTCATCGATTCATATTTCTCCAGACCCGAAAGTAAAGCTGCATTCCCAAAAGGACTGTCTCTAATCTCGAGCTTCCTCAATCGCGGGCATCCAGAGAGCACATACTTCATTCCCCAGTCGCTACTACCCGCAAAAGCAACCGATAGAGTCTCCAAGTTCTTAGCATACTTTCCTATATATTCGAACGTTCGATCAGTTAGAAGACCAGAGACAGATAGTCTCACCAGGCTCTTGCACGTCTTCACAACCGCACCGAACGCTTCGTCCATCGGTTTGTTTGTTACGTGGTCGGGTTGGTGTGGATTCATAATGCATAGACGGAAATGGGTGAAGTTGGGGCAGTTTTTTACTACGGTTGAGACAGCTGCATTTGTCATTCTTTGGCAGAAATAGAGAACGTAGTGAAGTTTGGGACAACCGCGAGAAACAGAGACGAAGCCTGATTCGGTGACGCCATGAAATTGGTTGTCTTCGAATGGTTCGGCTGGAAAAACACGAAGCTCTTCGAGTAAAGGGCAATGGGATCCTACTGCTTCCAGCCCGACATCTCCAACACTATCGAGTAGCTACACACACACACACAAAAAAAAAAGAATAAATATAATTTTTCAGTTTAGCCACAAATAGAAGGAATTTCAATTAAAATGATATTGAGGAATATAACAAGAACTTACACACGGTCCATCTAACACCAATAGTCAGAATCGAATCTAAGATATTTGATCTTTTTTCTAAAAAATCTCGATGCCTTAAATCTATTATCATTCATAAGAGGGTGACTTTTCTTATATAAGTTGGAATATCAATTGATTGTTAAATCCCTAAATTACATTCCTACCCCAAGATGTAACACCTTTTGAATTTTTCCCACCACCTTTGTAATTGGGCACATTGGATGTCTCAGACCTGATTGTTGTATTGTTTCAATAACTTTCTAGTGGTATATTTGTCATTATATTTACATTATTTTGACCAAATATGCAAGGCATGCTCAATTTTTGTTATGAAATTGATGACTAACAAATTAGCAGGCTAACTTATAAGATGAACAATAATAAATTCAAGAAAAAAGAAAACTTACCCAGAGTCGCTTTAATCTTGGACAGTGTGCAAGAAACTTAGCTAGTTCTTCACCACCACGAACAGTTGCATAACTTAAATTCAAAAACGTCAAGTTCCAGCAAGCAGGGTATAGAACTTGAAGGAAGACAGGAGAAGCTTCCCATAGACATGACAGTGTATGTAAGTTGGTACATTTTGCAAATGTACGTTCAAGCTCTGGAAGCTGATGGATGGTTGATTCTTGCAAGAGACTACCAGTTCCAAGTTCAGTCAATTGTGGAGCCAGATCTAGAAGCCTCTTCAATTGATCAAGACTCACATGACTATTGACCTTCAATACCTTCAATGATTTGCAACGACCCACAAGTTTCTCTAGATCATTAAAGCAGACATCACTGTGCAAGCTAGCAAAGTTCAGTACTTCTAATGATGCAAAGTTTTCGGGAAAACAGCTTAACCAAGCACCCTTTAAATCTTCCATCCCATTCTCTGGTATGTCTAGTTCAGTCAAGTTCCTGTCGAATAAATAAACTGTAATTAAAACCAGAAATTTGATGGAATGACCCAGATCTTGGGCGGGCTTGTCATCATCAAACATTTTTTTCATAATAATAAATATTAAGAATATTTGGTCATTTTGAATTAAACCCATATCAAATAACCTCCTAAAAGAGTTCTTAATCAGATTGAGAAAGTTATTGAGGGATCTGAAAAGAGTTGTGAGAAGAACAGGACTGAAAAAATAACTAAGCTGGGTCAATTTGAATATGATATTAGAATCATGAATCGATTTTATATTTTGAGTTTTAATGATTTTGATGAACTTGTGACAATTTATGTCATGATTTTAGTTTATAATGGTTTATGTGTTTGACTCACTGTATCAGTAATCTCCACAGGGCTGTGATTTATTGAAAATAATTCAAACACTTTTCAAAGAAAAAAAAAAAATCAACCTCCTAAAAGTAGTAGCCATTTTTAAATGGAAGATACATTTCTTGAAGCAATCTACAAGCATAAACATAGAATTTTAAAATCCTTCAAGCACTTAAAAGGCAATAATTAGTAAATAAAATATTTGCACTGCCATCTGTATAGCATAATGCAGTGGCTAAAAAGTTAATAGCAAAGTAATCTAATTTATTAATGAATATGTTATTTAATAGTGTTTTCGGAATAGAAACTTCAAAGATCTTATTATCTCAGAGGATTTATAACTTTTCTTACTTTATTTATAAAGACATTTGATCTCATAAGAAAGATTCTTGAAATTTTGATCTAAGTTGACCCAATTGAATTGTAATTATGAGGAATATTAATCAATCAAACAAACACTTCTATTGACATTGAACCTAATCAATTTATTTCTTCAAATCAAGAATCCAGTTATACAGCTGACTTTTTCACTGTTGTTCTTGCAAATCCATAGAGAGAAACTATTGGAGAATTGTCATTGGTTAATCTAATCCTTTCAAAATAATCAAATAGGAATCCAATAAAATTTTGGGAGTGGGGAAGAATAGGCTAGTCTATCATTTAAAATGACAGGTGAGATGTCACATCAAGAAAACAAGTGGGGGATGATGAATATAAAGCAGAAGCACTTCAATTTTCCACCAGAGGTAGTAAGTAATACTGTTAAATCATCAAGATGAATTTGTTCTTTTCTCCAACATAATGAACAGAACAAAATTTGGCTGATTTTCTATCGCTAGAAGGTGAATATTCCTTTCAAATTAACTGGAATAATAAGAGAATCAAAACTAGATTCGAGATTCTTACTTGCAATGTTTGGCAATGGAGGCTAGACCCTCTGTACTGAATCCGTCACAGCTGAAAAGAGAAAGAGCCTTGAAATTTGGAAAATTCGTACCAATGAACTCCAAGCTTGTATCAGTCACGGTCATCCTCTTCAACCTAAGCTCCTCTAGAAAAGGATAAGCCGAAGCAAAAAGTACAAGCCAAGGATGAATTTCAGCACCCCAATTCTTAGGCACTAGATTGAAATCCGAGAATCTAGGTTTTCCTTTTATAGTCACGCTACGGATTTTCGGAAACCTCCTGACTACAATTTCCGGCGAGACAGAGTAACAGTTACCTATGAACACGTGCGTACGACTCCATCTCTCAGCGTTGTACCAGTCCTTACATACGAGCGAGACGGAGCTCCGGTCCTTGTGTGACTTCACTAGAGAGAGAACTCGTTCCAGTACTTCATCAGGAAATGGAGCAGAACGAGTTGAATCGGAAACGGAATTGGAATCGGATGATTCAATAGAGCTCACACAATCCTTGCTTCTCTTTCGATCCATAACTGAATCAAATCTCATTGTAACTAGAAATGTGAATCTTCAAACAAACAAAAAACAGTTCACTTACAAAACGAAGCTATAACTGTGAACAGAGTGAACAGAGATCCGCCATTGTTGAAACAGTGAAAGCTTGAAACACTTAAGGATGATGATGATGACGCGGCGAATCTACATCTGACTATCTGATTCTGACCTTAGACGAGCTTTAAGAGCTCTGGAAGCCATGGACGAATCAGAAAACTCTCTTTCTCTCTCTATCTTCAGGTGCCCGAAGAGCCAGAGGATAGGGCAGGGCTTGGAGTCTTATAGCGGTAAATAATAATAAATAAAATAGTAATTTTTAAATAATAATGTGGTCCCACCACAACAGATGAAGCTGACAGAAATGTCAGTGAACAACTAACCTCCCCACTAGTGTGATTTGCGCACGCCTCTAAAAATCTGCCACGTGCTATCCTTTCACATGTAACCCCCAAACAGTTAGTCCCCCAGTGGGGGGTGCTTTGTGCATCATGTGCCCTTCAACACATGATTACTGCTCTTTTTTTTTTCCTTTCTCCATCTAGGATCTATATCTATTATAAAAAGAAATTTCGCTCAAATGAAAATTAGGTCCTTCAACTATTTTTATATTTTCGTATTTACCTCAATTAGTCAATTTTGCTTAAAATTTTGTTGGATGATTCCGAAAATATTAGATTGGCCGAATTCAATTAGAAATTTGTTGATATTGAATTATTTGTAAGAGAAAAAAAATATTTAAATATATTTATAATTTCTCTTATTTTAAATATATATATTTACATAAATATATATTTTTTTTAAATGTTATATTATGGCTAGTCGTATGTGTCACAAATATGTTGAATTAACAACTCAATTATTTTTTCATTAAAACAATTAGTCTTATTTTAAAGTTTTTTTTTAGTATTACTAAGATTTATCAAGTGATGTTCGAGTTTTTTGAGTAGTTGTTAGAAATTTTGAATTGATACGGCTAATTTGATAAACCTACATATTTAGGTTATCATCTCAATTATTTTTTAGTAAATTATTTGGTTGGAGATAAATCGTCAAACTTTTAATGATTTTAGTTCATAATATTTATTATGACGTTTACTGAGATTAATTTAGATAAATCAGGAGAGTTGGGTAGTTTGTCGTTTTTCTTTAGTATTTACGAGCTCTATAATTTATTTTGTACTTTTATTTATTTATTATTTTCTTTATATGTAATCCTTGATTATTGTGTTTAAAGATTTTTTTTTTTATTTTTAATATATATGTTCTTTAAAAAAAAATGACCTTAAAGAATGTTTTCTTATTTGTTCTTGTAATCGTTTGTTATTTTGCTATAATTTGATTTAATTGGGTAAATAAATTTGAATATATTTAAAAAATATAATTATTGAAAAATACATAAACTTTTATGGACTGAAAATGGCAACCGCCAAGGAGGAGCCAAATGGGAATCGGGTGAGGGAGAAAATTCTCTCCATATTCAAAGCAGTCGAATCTGACGAAGGCGAATTCCATCGGTATCGGAATTGACTGATTCCATTCGGTAAGAATATTCTCCCACTGCTACGTTTTCTCCAAATGAACGGTTGCAAATTGCGAATTCATGATACGGCGTTTCGATTTCCTTATGATTTTCATGAAATACAGATTCTGTTTTGCCTGGAAGATTACGGCATTTCGAAACTCAGTCAACAGACGTGAAGCCAGGCAAACCTACGGATGCATGATTCTAGGAATCTGAAGAAGGCGATTTCTCCGGTCTAGGTAAGAACATCTTTTCCTGAAACGGTTGAAAAGTGCGAATTCATACGGCGTTTCAATTTCCTAATGCTTTTCCTGAAACGCAGATTATGTTACAGTCCTGCAAGATCGTGTGATTTCGGAATCTATCAAAAGTCATCAGATGCGTATAAACTGGTTCAGAGATGAATCGAACAAAATTACAGAGGTATGTATGTATGATTTCTGGCCTTGTGTTAATTAATTTGCTTAATTCGTCTAATAGTATTCGATTCAATGCTTGCCTGCGAAATTTGATGTCTAAACCCTAGCTAGCTAGATTTAGTTTGTATGAAAGAGAAATGAGGAACACGTGATTCACTCAGTCGAGTGTGCTGGCTCGAATCACCACCATGAGTAAGAACTAAGAAGGCATCTAATTCATGACAGCTAATGATCCCGAATCTCACCATTAAACTAAGATTAGATACTTATTAGTGATCATTACTCACTAAAACCTAATTAAAATATTTCCCCCCACCCCACTACTAGTATAATGCCTCCAGCTGGATGGATCAATAGTTCTTCAGATCCACTCGTGGCAGTCCCATGTTCTTGTAACCAAATTCAAGAAAACTGCTGTACAGTATCATCTGACATCCTTTCTTTAATCTACTTACACACAACCAACCCATGGCCTCTCAAATTGCCAAGGGTTGATGTTTCTCTTTAATTGATTTCTTGGGCATCAATCTATTTTGGGATAGTTTAGAAAAAAATTAAGGAGATCAAAATGTTAGCTCAACTTGAAATTGGACTTTATTAGCATTGAACCTTTCCCATTATGTCTTTTTCTCATCTCCTCAACATGAAATTGGACTTTATTAGCATTGAGCCTTTCTCATTATGTCTTTTTTCATCATAACTTTTTATTTTATTAAAATATCATTTTATTAAAAAGATTTATCTTGATAGAAAGGATAATTCATTTGGATTGACATTTCTTTCATGATAAATACTGCTAAAAATCTTTATTACTCATTGTCAAGTTTTAACTTAGCAGTTTTTACATCGTTCTTTTTTCATCTCCTAAAAATTTTAAAATAATTTATTTGGCAGTTGATGAAATCATTATCATTTATTGAAAATAACTATGCATGCCAATCTTTCACTAGATTATCATGTTATGATCCTTCTTAGGAGTTAGAACCCCTTTAGAGGAACCTCTCCTACCTTCTCTTGCCAAAAAATTATCCACAAAAAAACTTGATACAACATGTAAATCGTCTAAATATTGCACCCTCTCCCCCGTTATGTGAATGTTTATGTCATATGGTTACTCCATGTTGTCAAGGGAGGGATGCACAAGGTTTTGCTAGTGAGTGTTGATCACTCCCTTCCCAATTGTCATTGACACAATAATGTGGTCTAGACATGCATTTAAGAGGTTTACAACATTTGAATAACGGAAAGCGAAGAATCACTCTGTATAATAGAGCGAAACTCAGTCCGAATCATTTTTATGTTCCCATACCCAAAAATACTGTACAAATGGATTTTAGTTCTATTTTGGATGACAAAGCAAAAGCTAGCCGAGTTGAAAGGAACCTAACCCATGTTCACATACCAAAAAAATACTATACAAATGAATTTTAGTTCTATTTTGTATGACAAAGCAAAAGCCAAGTTGAAAGGAACCTAACCCTATGTACCCATCTTGTATTGAAGTACTTGGCTAAAAGGAACAATTCTAAAGAGTTTTGTTTTATGGACATAGTGGTCTAAGTTTGAATATTCTAACCATGACTTTGAATATATTAATTTCTACGCCCTACAAGTAAGTATACACTCATCACTCATGGATATGTTACCCACAAGCTTAGCAAGTTAGGCTAAAATTTTGGTCCTCCAATTTTTTGGCATGCTAATTGAGTCTTGATAATTTAGGTAGTTTAAGTGAAAAAATAATTTTCTTGATTTGATTTAGACTAAAAATCCCTATAACTACTTTGAGCATTGTTAGTTTTTCTTAAAAATAATTAGAAAAACAAATTCTATAATTTTTGGGTAGTCAAGACTCATGACATATTAGATATGATGGGGAGTACTTGTATTGGCAACAACTTAAAGTGTCCATTTATTACATTAAACTTGAATATTTGTTGAGAATAATATACATTAGAGGTCCCTCCATATATAAATTATTTTCCATTAATAAGATTTATCTAAACGAGCTAGCATAAATGAAAGGGTAAGTACATAATAATATATATACTTTTTTGTAAAAGTTAAAACTTGTATAAGAATACTGTCACGTAGTATCATTAAGTATAAGCACCCACCCACCAAATAATAAGAGAAGTTAAGGGAGACAAGAAAAATGGTCAAAACAAAAGGCCATTCTAGCTAGAAGAATCTACAAGCTTAGGAAGTCTGGATTTCAATTTTTTGGAGCAGCCCAAACGGGTCAAACTCAAATCTATGGATATGTGTTAGTCTAAAACGGAAAGCTCCACACGATTAGTTATCACTTCGACAACTACCACTGCTTCATGTCTCATTCTGTCATTCACAAAGACAAAGCTTGGTCCGTGTTTTACGTTAATTATTGGAGCTTGTTTCCTCTTCAATTATTTGCATATTTTCTAAATTACTTTATATATATATAAATAAATAATCTATTAAAACTTTAAATAAAAAAATAATTAACAACTCCTTTTCGTATCATCTTTTTTAATTTTTTTAAACTATCCACTTTCTGAATCTTTGTCATTCAATTGGATAAAAAAATTATATATATATATATATATATATATATATATATATATATATATATATATATATATATATATATATATATATATATATATATATTATACAAATCTCGAATGAATGTGATAACGTAAATGTATATGCCTGTTTCTATGGTGTAAGATAACATTCTTAATATAAACATTATCACAATAAAGAATAATACTTCTTAAATGAGTAATTAAAAGTTTGCAAAATTTTCTTCATTTAGATCACTTGACAAGCACTTGTTGTTGCTGGAAGAAGGCTCAGTTAAAATAAAGTAACAATAGCTTGTTTTTAGATGACCAAGCAATAGCATCATTATCCATTTAAAACACATAGTATTATGTACTATTTCTATCTTCTATGTATTTGACATAGCCACTATTAATATATCCATAAAATTCATTTTTCTCAATACCTTATAATATATAATTCCAAAAATAACTTGATATATCTTAATATTCTCTCGCAACATTCAAATCAATTTTATTGAGAAGTTTCATATATCTATTAATAAGATAACTACAAACATCAAACCTTGTCATAATTAATTATTTCAAACTCTCTATAATTTGTTTGTAGTTTATGATGAGTGTCTAATCAACAAAATAAATAAAAAACTATACATGTGACATATATATCATCCCAAATGTTATGTCTCATCTACCTAGAATACTTCTTAATGAACTAACCATAACCATCATCATCATACTTATATCATCATCAATGTACTATCTTGTTCCAACCAAATTTACTATATCATTTTATTAGTAAAAAAAGGTACATGGAGACCATTTTCATCGATTGGTTTAAACACTAATTAGTATACTCCAATAAAACACCACGAAAAACTGCGCTATCTTTTGGTGCGTTTATGAAGCATTAATACCAATTAGTTGCTTTACGTGAAAGCTCCCTTAATTTAAATTAGTACCAATTGGTTCCAATTTGGATATTAAGACTATTGAAAGCCACAAAATCTGGATGCCCGATTATTGTGTTTTTTTTATCAATTTAATCTTATCTGAACTCAGGAAAATAAAGAGTTCAACCATCCAAATATCACACTTTTGGATGACAAATAAATACATAGTGAGAAATCTTTTAATAGTGACAAGTGATCACCCTTGGAGTTCAATTTGAGCTCAGTCCGAGTTTCTTCTATTAGTCCAACTTGCACGAAAGTCCACAAGCTCTTTTAGATCGCAATAGATTTCCCTTAAGTTTATTGAGTAATCATAATATCGAATTGAGGAATACTTTGAACAACTCTTCTCTTCTCTCATTTCTCAATTGAATTTCTGGATATCCTTTCTTGATTTTTTTTTCTTTTTCAAATTGTTCATGTTTGGTTGGTTTTAGCTTTGGAACCAAATGATAAAAGATAAAGACTAAAACTAATATTTCTTTACTGATAAAAGCATTTTAGTAGTTTTTATAATTGATTGAAAAGTTTTGTCAAACCAACTACACCAAATCTTGTTGAATGCATCATTGGTGATCTCTCTTATACTTCCATAACATTTTTTTTTGATTGGTTATGGTTAATTTTTGAACACCTTCTAAATAATTTAGAAGTTATAGTTAATGTGATTTTAATCATAATGTACTACGTTGGTACATGATAGCAACTTTTTTAACCATAAACTAACTTTTTACTTATTCAAAAATAATACATTAATAGAATGTGACTTGAAACTTGTTTTTGTAATTTATTTTAGTTTCATCTCTAACTAATATACATTAAAACTAGTAGAACTTGAAATTTTAAGATAAAAGCTCTTTTTAAATTATTAATTTATCGATATATAATAATTATATTAATTTATAGAGGTTTTACTGATTTTGGAAATCTCACACATAGTTTGACAAGACTCTTGCCTAATATATTAAAAGTCTCGGTTGAATTCTCACTAATATATTTTAATGCAACATAGTATATATACTTTCATGTTCGACTATTTTTATGTGTCGTGTTTTTACCTGCTCACAATATTATGACTCTCGTACTCATTCGTATCGTATTTTAGTTATATATATTCTCTTATTTATTAATGAAATTAATAAATAATATTTTAAGGACATATTTTGCATGTCATCAAAAATAGCTCAATCCCTTCAAATTAAAGTATATATATATATATATATATGTTGAAGGCCAATAAAGAGAATGATGTTAAGTTCAACATGATTAGTTAATTAATTTGTGTATGAGCTGTATTTATATATAAAATAAAACATATATATTTTGAACTATATCTTGTTTGTTAATGAAATTTATAATTAAAATAGCCAAAATAACTCACTTCAAAATGTTAGAATGCCAGTGTATTGATCATTAAGGGACATAACTCCATTTTCATTCTCATAAATCACCTCTCTGATTAACATATATTTATTTATTTTATAATAAAGAATAATGTTAAATATATTGGGGGTGTGGGGGGAGTACAAGAAGTGATTGTGATTAGATTAGAAATGAAACTCGTTGTCTCCAGAAAATAAGAAGCCCCATGTTCTCCCAACCATCTTTTGCTCACCACCACCTCAGGTCCCCACTCACTCCATTATTACTTTGATTTTTATTTATTGAATAGATTGATAGATAGAGATCATGAGTTTGGCAGGTTCGGAGGAGGAGGGGGAATTTTAGGGATCCGACACGTGGCATATTGGGTCTTACCCCTCTCTTACTACAAAATTCATAATTAATTAAATGGATGATGGGAATGTATATCAAAAAGGGTACGTAAAAGTTTGATCACATTTCAAAAGCCAAAATTAATATTCTGGATAATTCATAATTCCCTCATGCTATTGGGGAACGAAAGTGGCCTTGATAAGGATAAGAAATTATAAGACATCATCATTACTTTCTATTTGCTTCTTTTCTTTTTGAATAAATGATGAAGAATAGCTCTCTCACCTAAAAGGAGATTTGAGTAAATGATCTCTTATAGTAAGTAGGGATAAAAACAAAAGAGGTGTAAATCTGTTTTATATTTTGTAAATTCTAACTTTGTGCTGCATGATTAACCACCTGAAAAAATGATAAAAGTGGGAGCAAGCAAAGCTATTATTATTCGACAAGACATGACTACTAGCACATATGTATGATGACAGCTTTATGCATATCATCTACACATGACTCAATTATTATTAGAGTAGTAGTAGTATTAGTATAATTAGGTCAAGAAAACATGTACCTGCGAGGGAGGAACACACGTCAATAATGTGTGTGATACAATAATAATAGTAATATCAAACCACCACCACCACCACCCCTTTAGGTAATTAGATTCCACTTGAATCCCTTCCAAATATGAAACGTCTCATCCAGTCTGATATCACCAATGCTCTTGTACGCCAGCTTACTTGCTTGCTGAAACGAGATAAAAAAGAAAATGTGACTAGTTTAAGTACAGTAATTGGGGAAAATAGTGATGAGAGACTACCTACGTATATACCTTGCATACACAGAATACCAAAGCCACTGAGTGCTATGCCCAATTGAGACCCAATCTCCTGGAAGTTGTGCAGCTGTTTGTTCTCCTCCCAGAGGAGCAAATTGCCCAAGATGCTTGTACCTATATAATTAATTAAGCATCTTCTAAACCAATTATTTATTGATTTTAAATTAAGCAAGCACCCACCCACCCACCTGAATGGACGAAACCTATGGCGACCTTCTCCCCTGAACCGAATTGGTCCTTCTGGATCTCTCTCGCACTCCTCCATGCGATTAAAACATTTCGCCAGGTATAATCCTTGTTGAGCAGCCACCTACAGTACATTATCCATCTTCATTTTTCAAAACATAAAAATAAATAATAATAATAATAATAATTGATTGTTATTAAGAAAGAAAGAAAGAAAGAAAGAAAGCAAAACCTGAGCTGTAGCTGGAAGATTTTTCATCTGGGAGTCGACCTGGGAGAGAGCACTCTTAAATTCTTCTATACTCAGTTCAATGGCTTCCTTCTTTACATCCCCATTGGATTCCTTCAGAAGGTCAACTATACCTCCCATATCTTTACTCTTCAAGTAAAGCTCAACTTGAGGGTATCTTTCACATATATCATCAATCACTTCCTTGAACTCTTTTACTGTTAGTGTTCCTGATTTGTCCTTGTCTGCTTTGCTGAATATTGCACCTATATCTTCCTGAATTTTACCCATTTCTTATTAACAATAATACCAATCAAAACAACATCTAACAATACAAATGAAAGTATACCATGACTTTTCGCTGATTAATCGTCGCACAATCTCCAACTGCGTATATATTGTCACATCCCTCAACACGCAGCCATTCATCTGTTGCCAAGGCCCGTCTGTTTGTCTGCTTTTAACAACCAAAAAAATACAAACAGGGTGGTGTTTAGTAGATTAACAACTTTTGTTGGACATACAAAAATAGATAGAATACACACCTGACCAATTTGCTTCATGAAATTCATTATGAGAGGCCGAGTTCCAATACCAGTTGACCACACTACCATTCCATATGGCATTGAAGAGATTTCCCCATTCCTTTCTTTCGTAGATATTTCTTTATCAGACACTTTAACAACCATTGACCCTGTTTTTAGATCTATACCATCTCTGTGAAACTTCTCTTCTGCAAATGCAGTTATTCTCTTATCAAACCTGCCAAAACACTTGGTACCCATAAGAATGTGAAAGAAATTGCAATTGTGTATCACACAAGTCATTCAAAATTGTATATCTTACATGTTAAGAATATGATCTGCTGCCTCGAGAAGTGTTATCTTTACAATATCCTTGACCTTAGGGTACAATTTGGTTAAGTCTTCTTTAACAAAATCATGAAGTTCTGCTGCAAACTCTACACCAGTCGGTCCACCACCAACAACCACAAAATGAAGAATCGTCTTCCTTTCTTCATCGCTCAAACTAGGCAGGCTAGCCTCTTCAAATTTTTCAATAACTGTCTTTCGGATCCTCTGAGCATCTTCAACTTCCTGAACAGATAGATGTGCATTCAACAATGTATATATACATCAATTAAATTATATGCTTGGATTAACTGGACAATATTTTAGTATGAATCACCTTCAAGAAATGGCAATGTTCAACAACACCGGGTGTATTGAATGTGTTAACACGTGCTCCCACAGCTATCACAAGGAAATCATAGTCCACAGCGAATTCTTCCCCGTTTAAATTGCTGTCAAGGTTAGACCGGCAGTATACCTTTTTATTTTGTGCATCAATGCCAATGCATTCAGCTTCTGAGAATACAACGTCCAAATTTTTCTGGAAGGAGGATATAAAGTTCCCTTATTGAAACCAACCACCCCAAGAAATAATACTATTTTCATAGTTCCTGATCCGTAGCTTCTTACCTTTTTAACAATCTTCCGAATTGGTTCTACAACGCTGCGAGGTTCCACTGTGCCACACGTGACGCTAGGCAACAAAGGGGTGAATGCAAAATAATTTCTAGGTGAAATCACCTGGACATCATATGATGGATTTTTCAAATTCTTCAAGAAACTAATTCCAGCCCAGCCAGTTCCAAGTACCACAACCTTCTTTTTCTTGCCATCTCCATCTCCCTCTGTGGTATTGATGAGGTTTACTCCAGGTGATTTGGGCTCTGCATAAGCAGCAATGCCTCCACCACTGTTCACAAACAAATTCAGATAGCTTGAGAGTTCAATACAAGAAAACAGCTATACACTTTATATGGTTCAAATAAAATTATCTAAAATCTTCTGAAATGTCTAGAAATGATCCCCACTAGCTTCTGTTGTCAGAACAACTACACTCGATTTAGCAACAGTCTCCATATGGCAAAAGCTTCAGATCAAGAACATGAGTAGCAACTCTATATACAATCTTCCAACAAAACAAATCATAACCCTAGTAGTGCTGGAAATATGTTCTATCCATAATTGTACATTGGATCATAAATAAGCTTGGCGTGTAAACAGAGACAGTAGATTTACAAATTGATTATTCATGCCAATCGCACATTTACAACTCCTAGCTAGCTATTAACATCATTGAGTTCCAAGAACCAACCAGCAACAATCATCAAACTATTCGTTCCAAATCATAGCAAAGGAATCGTTAGCCTAAATGAAACATAGAGACTCTCTCTATCAAGTAAGTAATTAAAGAGAAGAACAAATATTCAGAACTTGACAACATCCAACTACTAGTCAACATCACCTATCATCCATGAGAAATGTCAAATTCCGCTCGCTCAGCAGTAACATCATCAAATTCTCAAACAAACAAACAAACGAAGAAAACGATGATCTGGAACATAATTCATAATAAAAAGTGGAGTTGAGTATTACCTGACGGTGAGGACGACAAGTAGCTTAGAGAGAGATGAATGTTGATGAAATGATCGAGAGATTCTATCGTAGAAAGTAAAAGTACGCATGGTCTGTCAATAGAGTCAACGCCACCGCCTCAAAGTTAGATCTGACCAGGGAGATATATGCTATAAAAGTAAATTTAAGAGTCAACGCCACCACTGCTTCTTCTACCGCTAGCACCGATTACTGGTGCTATACCTATATGCTATAATAAAAGTAATTTAAGAGAGAGAGTGGCGAGTGCTTACTTACTTACTTACAACTGTACGTAACTTCTTCCGCCTAAGTTGAAATTGCAAAAGAGAAGAAACTGATGATTTCTTCTACTACAATCTGGACTTTGGAGTATGCAGAAGAAAACACTAGGGAAGAAGAAGAAGGAGAGATGGCGTAAGTCATACGTCATCAACCCCCAACTGCCGTGTGACGCGTGTCCCAATCATCAAATGTCCAGCTCAGCAATTACCCCTTCAAGTCCAACAAACAAACTGCCACGTCAAACTATACTTTATTAAAGCAAGCCGCCATTGAAAACTTATTAATATATATCCCCACTAAACATTGGCCTTTTTTTTATTTTAGGCTTTTTCTCATTGGATTTTAAAAAAAACTCAACAAAAACCAATTTTTCAATCAATCATTTAACAATCACATCACTCATTTCATTAACCAAAATACTAAAATACCCTCTATTTTAAATTATTATTTTTTATTTTATTCACATATATCAATATCTTTTAAGTCTTTTTACCTAAAATAATCATCATTTCTTCAAAATCATCACCCATCATTATTTTTTTCTCCCTCTAGGTTTTTAAAAAACCCCAATCCGAATAAGGCCTTAATTATTTTGATAAATTAATTTTAACTACTTTTTTTTTTCAACATCTAGTTTTTAGAGGTATGTATGATTATGGGATTAACAAACTCATTAAAATGTGTTTATGTATTAATTAATGATGACACACTTATTATTATTTTGTTTTAATTTAGAAATCTATAGTATAAACTACCCAAATATTATGAATTTCTGTTTCAATTTAAAGTGTTTGATTAGAAGCCTGCAATTGGATAAGTTCGACCATCCTCTGCTTACGGCTCATTTAATAAAATATATAAAATATTTAAATAAATTTATGTTTTTAAACATAAAATACTTTAAAATAGTGGATACAAACTTAAAAAATAATTTTTTTATCAATTTTTAATATTAAAGTTAGAGAAAAAAATTAATAATAAATGAACTTTTATTTGTATCAGGTAATTAGGGTAGTCCAAAATTCAAAGCCTACTCTGAATAGTTATTAAAATTATCGAGAGCATATTTTTAATTTTGCCCTAAGCAACTCCTATTTTTTCTTTCTTTCTATTCTGCTGCTGGATTAGAATACAAACTCCCTTTAGACGCCCAAGAAGAAGAAGAAGCAACAAGGTAATATATTCCCTTTGCGTAGTCTATTCTGCTGCTGGATTAGAAACTATATATATTTGATAATTTGTTGCTGCTAGATTAGAAACTATATATATTTGATTTGTTGTTGCTGAATTTAGGGATTAGAAACTATATTTCATTTGGTTGTTGCTGGATTAAGGGATTAGAAACTCCCTTTGCTTGATTTTGTTGAGGATTTAGGGATTATATATTTATGTTCTGTGTTCTGTTGCTGCTGGATTTAGGGTTTTGTTGTTCTCCAAAGAACTGATCTGGATTATTATCTCATTTCCCACATGATTATAACCCATTTCCCCATAATACAGATTATTGAAATTTATATAGAGAAATAATTGACAATATCCTTTTGTGAGCTTTTGTCCTTCATATTTATCTTTATATAATTGGCAGATTAAAATTAATTAGTTGGATATATTTTATCTATATTATATGTCGTGACCCACCAGTTCACGATACCAGCAAATTGTAAGTAACTCAAATAGGAATAGAATACAGAATGAGTATCTCCGATAAGTAACTCAGCAGACCGAATGGCATAACTCTGAATTCATATAGTCCCAAGTGAGTTTTAAAAGTTGTTTTGTGTATGTCTTCTTTTCGTACTCTTATCTGATGATATCCCGCTCTCAGGTCTAGCTTTGTGAACACCGTGACTCCATTGAGTTCATCCAGTAATTCATCAACTGCAAGTATGGGGTATTTGTCCTTGATAGTAATTTCATTTAATTGTCTATAATCCACACAAAATCGTCAAGTTCCATCTTTCTTTTTGACTAATATTACTGGTGAAGCAAAGGAGCTGGTACTACTTCTAATAAAACCTGATTTTTTTCATTTCTGCCACTAGAGCTTCAATCTCTCCCTTTTGAATAAATGGATAGCGATGCGGCCTTTGATTTGGGGGAACAACACCAACTTTGAGGTTTATTGCATGATCTGTAGCTCGAATAGGAGGTAGTTGGCTGGGTTCTTCAAATACGGATTGATATTGTTGGATTAAGCGAGGTATTCTTTCAACTATGTTTTCCCCCTTTTGCATATTAATCTGTTTTGTTGAGTTAATTGCCTCCATGTGATATAATTGTCATATAAAACATCCCAACCTTTCCTGATACTTTTACGCATCGTCTCACTGCTCATAAGCCTGAAAGACCATTTTCCGTAGTGCCCTATAGTCGAATTTTCAGTCCGTTTATTTTTGTTTTCATACACCTTTTATTATAGTCTAGGCTGACTGGTCCAAATTTCTTCATCCAATCAACACCTAACACCATGTCACAACCCCCAACTTGAGTGTTCTAATAGTGAGTGAAAACTCATAATCCTGCATATTCCAAGTTAAGTTAGGAATACTATGTCGATTATGTAGAATTCCCCCATCTACAATAGTGACTGTCAGTGGATTTGTCTCTTTGAGATCACAACCCAATTGTCTAGCCGTGTCTTCATCAATAAATGAGTGTGTACTGCCACTATCGATTAGAATTGAGATTTTTCTCTTCTTGAGTTGTCCCAGAATCTTGAGTGTAGAGTTGTTAGCTGTTCCATTTAGGGTTTGTACTGATAGCTCTCCCTCTTCTGCAACCACTTCTTCATCTGAAACTTCCTCATTCCTTAGTTTATCTTCTAATTCATCAAGACCTTCTATCACAAACATTTGACTATGATTCGTGCATACATGGCTTGTGATCTTGTCATTTTGTAAACAGATTTTGCCGAGGATTGTTTAACTCTGATACCAATTGTCGTGACCCACCAGTTCACGATACCAGCAAACTATAAGTAACTCAAATAAGAATAGAATACAGTATGGGTAGAGAAAAAGATGATAAAGAAATAACAGAATGGGCAGGGAAGAAGACAAGAGAATATAAAAATGTCAAGAATAAAGGTTCAATATGATTTATTAGAAGAAAGATAAAGTGTTAATCAAAAGATATCTCCAAAAGTTATAATCTTCTTCTATTTATATTAGGAGAATTTAACCATATACACATTTATTTACTATTTGTTTTTATTACTTAATTACAGTTATTAATTAAATATTTATTTAAATGATGACAGGTGACATTTCTTTTAATGAAACTTCTTCAGTTTAAGTCTTCAGCTTTTAGTATGGATGATCTTCTATTTGAATTTATGCATTAGGGTTCTGACATTATAAGTTTTTTTCTAATTGATTAATTTATACCAACTTTTTGTTCATAGCTTTGCCTATATTGATCTTTGGGTCGACGGAATCACAAGAAGCAACCTAGCTAGCTATCTCCGACAAGTTGTCCAGGTAATTAATAGTTTTTCTTTACGATTAATGACATAGATTATATGTTTGGTGATTTGATATGAATTAAGAATTTGGTGAAGATATTTTATATTGATTGTGTTTGTTGTGACGAATGATTATTAGATACTATGATTAGATGAAGTTTTAAATGAGATAGAATATGTGTTAACATTGAAATTTTGAAAGTACACAATGGGTTGTTGTTGAGTAATCATGATAGATTTTTCTAATTTTAATGTTTATAAACAATTTATGATGTGTGAGCATGTTAGGCGAAGTTCTAGATGGTTTAGGTTAAAGGGATTTGAGTTAGAATGATCTATGGAGACAAATCAAGTTTCAGAAAATGAAGTGATTAATAGTTTTATCACAACTTCTAATTCATAATCATTTCTTCTTACTATTAAATTAGAATATTATAAATTTGTGAATCTAAGATATATATATATATACTTAAATTTATTTGAAAACTTTGATATATATAAGTTTTTAAAACGTAATATATATCTAGATTATAGTGAAAAATGGAAATTTCGAACAAAAGTTAGATGTTTATAGGTTAAGATCATCCACAATTTCTAAACTTTGTTCAAAATAATTAAATAAAAACTCTAAAATACCAAGAATACCCCAATATTTTTTAATTAAAACTTAAATTATTAATTTAAATTCAAATTTTTACTTCTTTAGCTGGATTTTATATAATAATAATAATAATAATAATAATTAAAATTTAAGTTCACCAAAATTATCCATGTCAACAAATATTTTTTTTCTCTTTTTTTTATTTTATTTTTTAATTAATTTTTATCTTCCCTTATTTTATTTATATATATATATATTATATTTCTTACCATATATTATATACAAAAAAAAATTATTTATATTAATTGAGTATTATTAAATATTATTTAAAGAGTTTCAGTTATCAACCTAATAAATTTTATTAATTGAATTTAGCATTAAATATTAATTATAAAAAACATGTCATTTGTATTAATGTAAGTTTTCATAATTAATATTTAATGTTAAATTCAATTAACGAGAATTCATTAGGTTTATTTTATAATAGGATAACTTAAACTTTTGAATTAATATAAATAATATTTTAGATGATACATATGGTAAAGAAATATTATATATATATATATAATATAGGGAAAAAATTAGATAAATGTATTTAATTTTAAATAGATATGATTTTATTAATTGGAAGGAGATGATCTCTATATCCTAAGTATAAGATTTTTTTATCTATTCGCTAATTTTTTATTTATTCTTTAATTTTTTTATTATTATTATTTTTTATTTTGTTTGAGAATATATTAATTTGAATTGAACATAACCAAAAAAAAGAGTAAACTTCTTTGTTACCCAAACTGAACCCAACAATAAAAAATTTGTTCTAAAAAAAGACTGAGTAGTAACTAAAGATAGTTTTTAAGGAATTTTATTATAAAGTATTTAATTTGTGGCAATAAAAAAGGATAACATGAGTTTTGACATAAAATGATTCGTTTATCTTGGTCCATTTCACTTATTACTGCGTCTTGACATTAAATGATTTGTTTAACTTAGATTATTTCACTTGTCACCGTACTTTTAAAATGAAAGAAGACAATGTATATACGTTTATTCCTAACAAAATAAGAGTGAATTTTATTCTCGGTGTAAGACGTAATAATTCTTTATATAAAATATTTGAAGTCGTCACTTCTTCTTTCATTTTAACCCTAATTCGCAGTTTTGTCCGTACAATATATTTTTGTTTAAAATATTTCTCTCTACTCCATTAACTTGATTATATAATTTTTTATATTTTTATTTTTATTTGAGTTTATCGTGCATAATAATTGCACATCCTTACAATTAAACACATATTTTTTTAATTATCAACAAAATATTATTATTATTGAAAAAATATTTTAAAAAAAAATTAACATAAACCTCAATTTTTTTGACTTCCTTGTTTTTTCATAATAAAATACTAACAATACTTATCTGACATATCTCTATGCTATTTTTTCAAAATCAAAATTTCATAAACTTTCATAATTTGTAGGGTTATAATTAGCTCTAGCATTTGGAGTTCTTTAATTATGTATTATTATACTTAAAATCATTGTTATTTTATTATGTACTAGTTAATTAAATATAAAAATTATATGAAATATTATACATGATTATTCAATAAATATTAGAAAAGCAAACTATTAGTTGGTGAAAGAGTTTTCCAGCAACCTCTCATTTTCGTCTACTCGTTGGTACTGAAAAGGAACCAATTAAAAATTTTATTTTAAAGAGATAGCTTAATTAAGTGATATGAGTATTGTTGGTGTTTTGATTATGAAAAAAATATAGAGGGTAGAGAGGACAAAAAGGAATATGAATTTTTTATGTTTAAATTTTTATAAAAATAAAAATAAATGAATTTAATTTTTAATTAAAAAATAATAATTGTTAGGACACAAATATGTATTTTGTGACTCTGTGTAGAGTAAAAAAAAAAGTTAACCGTGCTGACGATGTAAGAATAAAATCAAATAAAAATAAATGTAAATATAAATATAAATATAATTTTTAATCAAACAAATTAATACATAAGAAATATATATATAAGAAAATACCTGTTACACTTAATAAAAAGAATACCCAAAAATAATGGTTCAATTAGTTCAAATATAATTTGTAGAATTATTTATTTGTAATACAAAATCATTGTCAATACAATCATATATTAAAACTATTTAATTTGGGTTTGGATCAATTAGGCTAGTTTAGCCCCTATAATTGAGCACACCAATCTTACGTCTTCATTTTTAGAAGGAAAATAAAATATATTTAAATAATAAATTATGTTAATAATTCCACCAAATTAAGGGGATTCATATTATAAGAATATTATTTTGTTAGAATTTAGAAATGCTAAAAATCTTGTATTGATTTTTTTTTTAAATAGAAATAAAATCTTAAATTTATTTTATTGGTATTAAATTATGATAATATTATAATATTTTTAATAATATCTTGATAATATATATTACTATATATCATTAACCTCTGATGCAAAATTAATAAATTGAGTTTAAATGTAAGATTTCAAAATATGGATAATATATATTTTAAACTAATAAACAAATGAGTATACATGTATTCCATAAAATAAAACCACTTATAACAATTGATAATAATAAATAAAATTTGTAATTCTTGACTATACATTAATATAATTTTTTTTTAAATTCTTATATATACTGTATACATGATTATTCGTGCCCATTTCTTATTATTATTATTATTTTATTTTTTTATCTTTGGACTAAAGTTTTGAATTAACTCTTAAAATGTTAAATTTTATGATTTTAAACAATAATTTTATGTAGATTCTTAAATAGATAAAATTTATAATTTAAAATTTAAAATAATAAAATTTTACAAGTTTAAATATAATTTAGATTTTACAATACTATACTATTTTATATATTTTTTTAAAGTTATATTTATAAATTAAAAAATATATATTCAAAGAAATAAATTAATATAATTAAAATTTTAAAATATTTTTTAGTGTTATTTACTTATTAATATTTTTTAATTAGTTTTATATTTAAATATATAATTTTTAAAATTAGTTAAGTATAAAATAATAATTATATATAAATAATATTTTTTAAATTAAACTTTTAAAATTGTATGTAAATCCTAAAATATACTTAGCTATTTAACAATCTTATTTAAACTCTCGATTTTAAAGAGTATAATTTTTTAAGTGATTTTAAAGTTTTTTTTGGCTGCCTTGGGTGAACAGTCACCTATTATTTATGATTTTATTTATGATTTGGCGATAATACTTTGATTAAATAAATTGCAACTGAAGTATAATCATAAACCTTGTTAAATTGCAAAATGAAACTAAAATAAAAGCAAAATATCAATCAAGTCTTTGAAGTCTACTAAAAATTAAGTTGGGAACTTGGGATATTAAAACTAATGGGTCTAGTAATAGTATCCATTGGTGGTATTACCAAACTGCTGAACTTTACTTTTCACATCAAAATTTTTAGTATATAATATTATTAATTATATATTATAAAATTTATATTATTAATTATATATTATAAAATATATATTTTATCATAAAATATTATGTCTTTTTTATTATATTTTATAATATTTTTTATCTTTAATATTATACTTATTCTATGTATATATATTTATATTTTAAATTTTTTATATCACTACCATTTTATATCTTATAAAGAAATAATGTTAAAATCATATTTAAGGTTACATTTTAATATCTTTAAATTTATTTACCTTACTTCGAGATCTCGGTTTGAGCAATTTGAACTATATGAATAACTCTTTAGATTTTTATTCATTGAAAATTTATAAATGTTAGTGAAGAGAAATAATTATATTAAATTTTAAAAAAAATTAAACACAACTAACAAATGAACCTACATTAATGATGATACATTATTTAAAATGGTTAGTAATTTAAAGACAATGCTATTAAAATAATTAAAAAATTGAAATATTTAAAGATATTAATTGAAAAAAAAATATTTAGAATTTTGCCTTGAAAACTGAAATTATTATGATGTATTTTTTCGTTTATAACTTAATATATTAATATTTTAAATATATTTTTTATACTAATTAATATTGTTATATATTTAATATGTTTTTAATAAAAATATATAATTGTTAAAAAATTAATTTTGTAAGAATTATAAAATTTAAATTTGCATTAGGTCTCTCAACTAACTACATGATTACATGATTGGTGAAATCAAATAAAAGATTAATTAGGTAAATATAGATAACTAATAATTAATACTAATATGGTAATAATATTATATCAATCTACCTAATATATTTGATTAAATAATTAATTCAACTTTAAGAAAATGAATAAAAAAATATAATTTAGATAATAATAATAATATAATAATATAGTAATAATATTATATTAATACTAATATGATAATTGATATTATAGAAATCTATATATTAAATAATTAGTTCTAACTTTAAAAAAATTAATAAAAATTAAAATCTTAGAATTTAGATAAAAATAAAAATAATAATATAGTAATATTATTTTAATATAGGGTACCATATTATAGCAATCTATATAATACATTTTATTGAATAAAAAAATTAAACAAAATAAATATAAACAAAACCAATGGGCCAATCTAACTATTTTAGAATTTTTTTTAACATACAACATAAACGATAATTAATAAAGTAGGTCTATTTAAAAAAATAATAATTTAATATTTCTAAAGTATGCAAAAATGTTTCCATGGGCCAATATTTGACAAAGGTCATAGTCAAACTTTGATTTGGCAATATAATTCGAATTCAAAGTGAAATTTGAAATTGTAAATCATATATTCTGATTTTTATTATAAATTATTTAATCAATTTTATAAAATAAAATATTAGTTAATACTTAACAAAATGTTATTTTACCATTATATTTATAATTCAAATTTAAAAATAAAAATGATTTTTTTAAAGAGAATTCAAACCAATAAAGAGGCAAAACATACCAACAGTATAAAAGACATGTTCAATTGAATGGAAACAAATCATGACCAGCGATTAGAAGTAAACACGGTCCTATTTGGTAGGGACAAATGAACCGGGTTTATATATGGATATTAAAATTTAAAATAAATTGTAATATTTTCTTTTTAAATTAAAGTTTATTCTCTTACAAAATTAACTCTCTTATCAACCATCATTCAATATGTTGGTGTTTAGTGTTTTTTTTTTTTTTTTTTATGTTTGTATATCGAAATGCACAATCAAAACAAATTTTTGATCCGTTAGTAAATTGGTTCGATCGATCTTATAGTTACTAAAACCTTTATATTTAAAATTTACTTTGAAAACAAATATTCAATTGTGCATATTGTAGTTTCATAGATGAAAACTTAGTTATTAAGAAAAATATTAAAGTTGTAAAAAAATATGTATATTTTTTAAATTTTAATCAGGAATGGACGGTTAGTTCGCCACATAATCGACAACCGACCTGTTTAGTTTTGTTTATGAATTTCATAAAACATTAATCATTGAGATCAATTCAGTTTAGACGACATTACACAAAAGTATTGAAAATAATAAAAAATTATGTATATTTTTTAAATTTTAAACATGACTGGTTGTTTAGATTAACGATTTGACCGTCACATAATCGCAACCGAACCCGTTTGTTTATAAATTTCATAAAACATTAGTCATTGAGATCAATTTAGTTCAGATTTCAGACCAAATTACAATTAAGCATATTCTTAATTACATTAGTCAAACAAACACAAATTCAACAACCCATTTTTACAACACCTTTAATATTTTCTAAATCTTAAAAAAATGTATCAAATTGTTCTGTATCCATTAAAATAAATGGATGGTTGCTCAATAATAAGATTCCCATATCTTTTTAGAAAGAAAAATTCATTGAAAACCAAATAAACACAAAAATTACAGATAAAAAACACAATAATACATTATAACTATGATTAATAAAAGTGAGAAGAAAGAAAGAAACAAACAATATATTGTGTATTTTATTAACTAATAGTGGGAAATGCACAAAAATGTATATACAAAATAGGGTCGTTCTTCTTTTACAGAAGAGAATACAGGAAGCACAGGTAAGCAAACTATTAGCTTTCTTCTTCTTCTTCAATGAGAAAAGGTTGAAGAGGAAAATCAAAAACCTAATTCCTACTCCTTCTTACCTTCAAACGAATAACATAATCAAGCAAACAATGCCACTGATATATCCGCCAATTTCTTCTCGTTCATCATCGCCCGCCCATTCCTAATCCGTTTCGGAGCATTCGGAGCTTCATAATCATCTTCCAAATCTCCAATCTGATCAAAATCACGAAAACCTAATATCTTCCTCGGCGTACTATACTCGAAATGAATCTTCCTAGCAATCAATGTCTACAATCCAAATCCAAATCCAAACAACATCATCATTAACATTTCATTTCAATCAGAGAACAAATCAAATCACTCCATAAATCAATCAACAACTTACCACTTCGCGAATAGTTTTCGATACATGAAAAAGCTGCTTCAAGTCATCATGATCAACGCCGCACAGAATCTTCATCTGCAAAATGAAGTCCAAATTTGATAAGAGAAGAGAAGCGAAGCTTCATACATTCAGAGTAATTAACAATAGTAGAGTACTAACCAGGATATCGTGAGGCAGAGCTTCGAGCTGAGATCTTAGGAAATTGAGATCCATTTTCTGACTACACTGTTTCTTCAACAATGGCGTCGATTCCGTTTCATTATTGATAGAAATAGCAATCCTCTTACCACTCATCGATCTAGTGTAACTTATAAACCCTAATCCAAGCCCTAATCCTTCATTACCAGATACAGCCATATCACTTCTCAAATCTGAATCACAGAGAACCTCAATCAATCAATCGTAAAACAGAGAGAGAAAGAAGAAGAAGGAGGTTGAGAAATCCAACGGTTGCAGTTAAACGAAGAGATACAGAGAACCGCTTTTCAGTTTTAACTAACTAGAGAGAGAGAGAGAGAGAGTTATGTATAAGGAAATAATAAGAAAGCTTTGAAAATTTGGTTTTTAGAGGGAAAAAATGGAATACAACACGAAAGCGCTGGAGTTTTCTTGAAAAGAAAGAAAAAATTAATTAATTAAATTCCTTATTTAAAAAATAATTTAATTAAGAAACAGGTAAATAAACAAGGAAAAAGCATGCTTCAGTCTAATACTTTTATATTAAATGACCTACTCCTTACGTATATTAGAAGTAAACTTAATAATACCATTTATTATTTATTTTTAAAATATTATTATAATTTTTTTCTATTAAATGATCTACTTGAGCGGCTATAAGAGATGTTTTGATTTTGGGTTATTTTGATTTTATTAATTTAAAAATAATTATTTATTATAATTTTATCATTTTAATAATTAAATTATTTAATTTATCAATAAATATATTAAAATATTCTTACTTCACTTTTACTAAATTTAAATATAAAAAATTATTTAAAATTTTATATTACAAAAATCTCAAACAACCTATTTTTTTTTAGATAAAACCTAAAATCAAATGTGCTCTGAGAGTTTAAACATTTAATTAGTGGTGTTTTATTTAAACTAAATTTATTAAATTATTATTGTTTAAATAATTTAACTGAAATTAAATTATAAGTATAATATCATCAAAGTATTTTCTTAATATTAATTTTATCCAAATTTATATATTAAATATTTAAATTTATTTTTATTTATAATATAGAAGGTTAAAATAACCCTAAGACATGACACCTTAGGATCAAAAACTTAATATTTTATCTTTTAAGACCTATTTTTATTTCTTAAATTATTTCAATGGAATAATTTTAATACTTAATTATTAATTCTAAACATAAATTTTATTTTATTTTATTTGAGGGTCATTTTGTTGATAGACACGCTGTCAATGTGTGTTTTTAGAATCTGACAGGCAAAAAAAACACTGTCATTTATATATATTAATTTTCAAATGACAAACAACATTGTCATTTGTTTCTAATGTATTAAAAATTAAAAACATTTGGACGGTGATATCCTTTATTAATAGCCACAAATTAAATATAAAAGTATTGCGCAGTGACTGGCGGCTGACTTGGCTGCTTCACCTTTAAAAAATAAAAGTTTTGTTTGACGGTTTTTTCTTTATATAAAGATTATTGTATTTTTTTTCTATATTTTTAAATTTAATAAATCAACACTATTTAAATTCATTTAGTCAAATACTTTTACACTTTAGTTACTCTCTAGATTATTATAACTATTTTTTTATTTATTAAAAATCTAAAAATAAATGTAACTAAATACTATATAATTCATTAGATGCTAGTCACAAAAAAAAAAGTAAAAATTAATAGAAAACAATATAAACAACCATTCTAAAACATCAAATACCCATACAAACTAAATAACCAATATTTTTCTTGAAAAATATATAAAAATATTATTCAAGCTCTCACATAATTATAGGCAAAATAATAATATAATGGATGAGATCCACAATCAATACTAAAAATGCATTAAGGTAATGTATAATGAGATATTGTGTTATCTTAGTTAGGTCCAACTTTATATTTTTCTTAAAAATATAAATTACCCAAGTTATCTTCTTGATCACTCATAAATGATGAAATATTTTTATCATCATACTTTATTCTTATTGTAAGTCTCTTATCATGATGACTAATCTAATTAAATAAAAAATAGTTGTGATATTTAATAATAAATTATATATAAATAATAACCCCATTAAGATAGTTGATCAAATAATAAAGATAATTCTTAAGAAAAAAATTAAGTAAAAAAAAGTTAACTATTTGCTAAGTGTTAACTAACAAAAAATAGGAAAATAGACTAGACCAACACTAATTAAGTTTAACAATTTTATGCATAATTTACTTACACGAATTGGTAATAAAATGCAAAAATAGTTATAATGAATAAGTTATCGTCTATACAAAAATAATAATAATTAAGAATCTATTGATTGGCTATTGGCTAAGTAAGTTTCAGTTCATCCCGAAAAAAATAAAAAATATATGATCTGACTAAATCACTAACAATCGAGAGTTTACTTAAAATCGTTAAATAGTTGTAAACTTCTAAAATTTAGAGTTTACTTAAAATTATAAAAGTTTAATTTGAAAAATATTAATTAGATATTATTATGTTTATATATAATTAATTATTTTATATCTAACCAATTTAAAAAACTATATTTATATATATAAAATTAATTAAAAATTAATAATAAGTAAATTACACTATAAAATAATTATATTTATAAAATTAATTATACTAGTTTATTTGAATAAATAATAACTTTTTTTAATTTGTAAAATAAATTTGTTTTTTTAATGTAAAATAATATAAAATTGTAAAATCGAAATTATTTATAAATTTGTAAAATCTTAAAAATGTTATAAATTCAGACTCGTTAATATTCTCTAAATATAAAATCCTAAACCTTGACACTTAACTTCATAATTTTATTTTTGTTTTTTTTTAATTTAATTCATTATTTATTTATGTAATTTAAAAATAACAAAAATACATCATATCCATTTATTTTATCCATAATTTTATTTTAAACACATCAACTCTAATTCCTAAATTTATACCTGCTTATTATACATTATACGAATACATTATATCTTATAAATAAGATGCACTTACCTGAGTACCAAAAAATTAAACTAGTTTCTAATTTAATTTATAAGTTCAATATCTTTTTTTTTAATTTTTAATTTGTAATTTTGTGTTTGACCCTTATAAAAAAGTCTCTTGATCCTGCCACGACCTAAAAAACAAGAAAATCGAGCCTAGCTCAATGACCTCCAATTGTAAGATGTTGACATGTATTCCTAGCCATTGATTTGTTGCTAATATAATAATATTGTACATGATAATGACTTGAATTGACTTTAATTTATGTGGATTTTTTTTTTCATTCTTGTTGTAGAGAGCATATCACAATATGCTTAAGGATGTCAATTATCATTTGAAAAATAAATATGATTTATGAATTATGATTTAATCCTAATAATCCACATCAAACAAGCCTTATATAATATTCAACATGTTCATAACTTTAATGTCTTCAACAACTCTATTGAACTTAATCTTTTTTTAGATTGCATTTTTTAAAATAAATATATATTTATTTAAAGGTCAATCACATAATTATCACATCATTCAATTTTAAATTTGAAAGTTTTAACATATAAAAATGTCTCTTTAAATGTGGACATATTCCAACCAGAATTTTTATTACCAAATGAAACAATAACATCCCTCAACTCCATTTATCCAAACATAATTATTTTTTATCTCAAAATAAATAAATAAAATTTATTTACATAGGGATACAAATTACAACTTTATTTAAAAAACAACCCTAACCCAACCTTGTATTAAGCAAACCAAGAAAAACCAACAACTTAATCAAAATTAAGCAAGAATGAGAAACACAATGAGACCATTCTATTAGATCATAAACTAGTTTTTGTTTTTCAAATAAATGTATTTCTAAGGATGAGTCTTATACTATAACCATTAGACCACAACACAAATTTGTATTTCTACTTTGATAAAAGAAGTGACACGGTCAATATCTCATTCAGATATGCATCAAGATAAGATAACATTTTGAGACATAACTTAAATATATTATCGTTAATTCTGGGTATATTAATAAAATGAAGGATTTGGTGTGTTATTCACATGAAAGATTGCTTCTTCTCAGTTTCCAGTTAGGAACTAAAGCAATCAATAACATCACAATTATGATATTATAGCTGATCATTATCAAGTAACATAAAAAAATGGATCTTCCTTGTATTTGGAGTACAATGGAAGTCCTAGGGCTCTATCTGCAATTCTCCCATCTTCATGAATTTTCTCAATCAGGCTCTCAAGTGATGGGAAATTGGCCTGTCCATAATAAAAATAATAATTCAGATATAGCGTTTAGTAAATCGAACACAAGCGAAAAAAGAGAAAGAAATGGAAAGATAGTTCTTTCTTTAAGAATCCTTTTAATCAAAGTTGCTAGAACTGGATTGGGGTACCCTAAGAGCTACATTGGGTGGGTGGAATGAACCGGGACTTTAGTGAGTTACAGACAAAGTTCATAAAGGTCAAATCTTTGATCATCCCATAATCTATGATTGAGTTGCAGATAATTTTGTTTGTTTAGGGAAATGGGCATTATAGCCATTTTGTTAAACCGAGAGAGAGAGAGAGAGCGGTAGTTATATTACCTCTGGTCGTATATAACCGACAATCACAAGTCTTAATTCCTCGCCATAGAAATCCTCGTTGAATTCATGAAGCAACCATGGCTCCTGAAATTCGTCCAGTTTTCACTATTATAATGTTTTTAAAAGATACGAGTATAATATGATTTTCATAAATCAAATATAAGACTCACAATTGTCTTTTCAGAATTGTTAAAATAAGGGTTCCAGCCGATACTCATCACCATCTTGTAAATTCCTCGCCCCGACAATCCAGCCCAACCAAAGTATACACCCGAGGGATGCTCTGACAGCACGTCAGAGAAGCCCTCTGTCGACAAATTAGCTGAAACATATAAAGAATATGGAAATTAAATTTTAAGTGATTATTAATTTCAAAGAAATCCGATCCTATAAACAATTAACTTAATTGAACCTGTAGGAATTCCAAGAACCTTTGAGCCACGACCATATCCTTTAATAACAGGACCATATATATGCCAAGGTTCTAATGGCAGAGTGGCTTCAACCCCTGGTATTGGCAGCGAAAATGTTTCAAGTAAGATCGAGAAAGACGACAAATAGAAATCTGATGAGATGTAGTTTTCATGAATCTATAGACTTTACAATCTTCAAAAGGAGGTAGACCCCACTTCTCAGGATGCAAGTCTAGAAGAGAATTGATCACTTCATCTGCTGCAGTGAAAAGATTGGTCTGCTTTGGAAGAGATGGAACAGCAACCACGTTCATTCCAGCAGCTTTACCAGCAGTTACACCTGGTCTAATAGCATTACAGAAAATTAGGGCACCATAGAATGCATGTAGTTGAGATTCTAAGCAACCAATTCCAACAAAACCAAATAGGGTCAATATCATGTCAATCAATAATGATGATCCATTCAGGGGGAAAAGAACAGGAAATTGAAACCAAATAGGGTCAATATAATAAACTTTTTTTTTGTGTTAATTATCATCTTGAAAATTGCCAACCAAACGCTTTAAATGTAGAAATTGAACATAAATAATTCAAATGTTTTAACTTTTAAGGGTAGTTTACATTGAATCTTCAATTACGAGGCACTTTGAAGGATCAAAATTCAGTCTTTTAGCTGCTTCAGTGAACCTTAAACAACAAGAATAAAGGTATATAAGATTCATTGATGAGAAATACATACATATAAAATAGAATAGGTCAAATCAAGTTGTATCTCACATTTCAGGTGATGGCTTTCCAGATGCAACTTCATCACCACCAATAATGGTAGAAAACGATTCTTTCCATCCTAAGTTGGACAAGTAGTTGGAATTATTTTGTTAGTCTTAACTGTAAGTGAAATGCATCAGTATTAAATATTTCACTAGTTTAATGAAACTTTTGAAGATACAAAAATAAAATTTAAAATAAATCTAGGATCTCCAAAGGCTTGTTTGACGTGGGCTATTTGGATTAAATCCAGATAATCAAACATCCATCAATTCTTCCACCAAATCATCATATATCAAAATACCCCCATTTTTTTTTTTCTTTAAAACATTTTAAAATATCAAATACCAAGGGGATTTTGGATCATTTTACCCAAATGTCTACTTTCTCAACTCAAATAACAATACATTAGACAATCCCGAAGTGTTGGAGATTTTAGGTCAAAAGGGGTTTGGCTATGTAGCCTAAGCTTTAGACAGATCTGTTGACTACTAAAGAAGTGAAGTATGTCTTACCACTATAATATAAAAGTGAAATTGATTAAAACTGTACATTTGTAAAGAAGAGGCCGAAATCCATCAGGAACAGCAAGAAAACAATGTCAGCATCCAACAAGTGAACTCTATGAGAATCCTTAAAAGGCTAAATTATTGGAATAGATTACCATGATGTCTGGAGATCTTATTTTCAATGTCAGCCCTTGGGGAGTTTGATGCCAATGCCATTTTCACATTGTTACCCCTTAAATGTTTGATTAACCGATCTGCACCTGGAAGAGCTTTGATATTTTTCCATCTACAATGAAGGAGGAATAACAGACTTCTAAATAAAAAGCAAAAGATTTCAATACTACTTAAGTCACCAAACATAAATGAATGAACATAACATTTTAGACAAAGCAAATATATACATTAGTAAATACAGTTTGAAGCTTTCAGCCTCAAACAGTGCATAATTTGGATTTGATCAGATTTAAACAAATGTTTATCTTTTCTCATAAAAATAAACGATGAACTGAAGTAAGAGTAGAGGTTTGGTTTGGTTACTGTTGAGGGAACATTGGGCTAATTTCTGAAACAAATTCATCAGTGGATAAAGGAAGTTGATAATCCTCAACAATGGCGGCTGCAGCTTCCAAAGGTGTCTTTCCTACAACTTTAAGAGCTCCTCTCCCATCCCAATTCTTCCCATACTTAGCCAAGTAAACCTTTAAAACTTCAGTCACAATGCCATCTGTAAAATGATGAAACTATGGTATTATGAATACTAGCACAAATGAGCTATTCATAGAATCGTGATTAATAACTAGACATCTCAATTGACTCCTTAAAGAAATCATTTTTACCTGTATTCAAAAGAGTATCATCCAAGTCAAAAATGACACATGATGCTATCTTCAAAGAAACCTCCATATAAGGGGAGAATCGTTGAGATGATGCAATTCAACTAAATATAGATGGGTGGCGATATAAGTAAAATGATCTCTTCTACTACTGACGGAGAGGGATTGAGACAGACAGATTTGTGTGATATTGAACTGGAAACAGCAGGATACCGGCGCCGGAAAACTTCAACGGAGACAACCGTCGTGGATGGGTTTTGAGCCAGAAACTTCAAACTCTGGTTGGCCGCTGCTGGTAAGCTATCTTCATTTGCTCCATCGGCTCCCAAACCCAGTTTTATCTCTTCATCTTCTTTCTTTTCCTCCAAGTTTGGTCAAATATCTAATAAATCTTTTAACTTTCAAAATCACTAAACATTTTGTAAATGTGTAACTAATATTTTTCTTCCTAAATTTTATACAAATATTTAAATTATTACTTAATATATATTTTTTAATTTAAATATTGTCTATTGTTTTATTTTTTAACCTTTTAATTTATTTTTATTGAACTTTTATAATTTCATAATTTAAAACATTAAATTTAGCATAGCATTATGATCAAAATAACATTCGTTTCCGAACATGTAATCAAAACTAGAAAAGAATTTAGAAAAGCTTGCTTCTACCTTAAAAATCACCTCCCCGACGACAACCAATCCGTATATGGGTCCCACTAACCTCCGGCTAATCTTGGTTATTCCCACAATAAATTATTCGTTCACTTTCACTTAAAAAATTTCGCATCTGATTTGCGACATCAATCCGATAAGGATGAAATGTTTAATTATTTTTTTAATCGAAATATATGGGTCTTCTCAATAACGTTGAACCGACAAATATAACTTAGTATAAATAAAACAAATATAACTTAGTATAAATAAAGCTTAATGTTTTTGGTTTTGGTAATTGAGTTTGATTTGAACTATTTCTATTCGTTATTGAACAATTTAGTCGGGTTCAAATGCTATTAAAGATAATAAAAGAAAAGATAATATTTTTTTTGGAGGTGATAAAGAATGAACACAATTTAGTCGGCTTACTTGTATACAAAATAATTTATGGTAAAACCCTTAGTTAAATAAGTGTTATTCGCGCTTCTTTCTTCACTCTCTTTCCTTTTCTCTTCTGCGTTCTTCTTTAGTTTCTTCTTCTCTATTGTATATTCTTCTGGACGACTCGACAAGGAGGACGATTCTAAGTTATTTGGAGACTGGAGTACTTCGTCTTCCGCATTAGACCAGCGCCGACCCGTTATCCTTCTTTCCAGGTTTGTTGATTTTGATTTTTTGATTAGATTACCTTAGATCTATTTGTTGCTTTTCAATATAATTAGTTATTCCGAATAATTTGGAAAGTTCAAAGGTTATCCTGTTGAAAATGGACGATGTGTTGTTCTAACTAATTTAGGATGATTGCAATGCATTTGGTTGAGTAGAAGCTGAGAAAATCATGTGAAGTTGAGATGAATGTTTACTGATGTCCTTACTTTGGAATAATAAAAGCCAATTTTATTAAAAAAGAAAGAAGAAAAATGATCTGAAACTGTAAATTGAATGATATGTGAAGTCAGTTCTTGCTGAAAATTGAAAAATTCTACCGGTGGCTTGGCTTCACTGCTGATCTTGCCTAGGAGTGCTGATTTTCTCTCGACTGCCTTCAAACCCTCTTATGGACACAGACGAAGATCAACGAGTGGTTCCGTTCCAGCTTCAATTTGACAAACCTATTCCATTTCAGGTTTCTCTGCCTCTTTACATATATACATAGATAGACCATTTTGAAACAATTGGCTTAGCAAGATATACAAGTGTTTTACTAACTTGTGAAATTGTACATTTTCTCATAGTTTTCTCTAAACTTCATTTTGCCGACAGATTAAAATAGCAGAATGGAACCCGGAGAAGGATTTACTGGCCATGGCCACGGAAGATTCCAAGATTATTCTGCACCGTTTCAATTGGCAGCGACTGTGGACTATATCTCCAGGTGTCTGATCCTACTTATTCACGTTAGTTTATGTTAAGAATATATCATTCTGTTCAGGACAGTCCGAGTTTGTTTTAGCAAACAAGTTTTGGACTTTTGGCCTTTAATTATTGATTATATCTATGGAAAAGATGATATTATAGTTTTCGCATGCAAGATGTTTGATGAATTGACTGTCACTTTCCAATAGGAAAGAAACAATGGTGTAATTTGAGGGATAACGTTTGTTCAATTAAAGTGATGTCTGACCACCTGTTATAATTGTTAATTCTAATATTTGTGCTATAAACTTCCCTGGATGATTTTTTATTTTGATGTTCCTTATGTGTGCCATAGTAAGTCATCATCAATTGTTTTCTTTGATTGTCAATGCAAACTCCATCAAGATCTAATCTTGATTAGAAATGTTAACATCAAATGTAAACTATAGATGCAACTGAAGTGGAAGTATTGAAACTTGTGAAGTTGATCATTTCTGTTTTGTAATTATAGTTCCTATTTTATTATCAAAAAAGGACTTGTATCATTTGAAATTATTTATATTCTTCTGTAATATTGCTGTTATGCATATTCATATGAATTTGTTCTTGATGCTTTTTAGGAAAATGTATAACATCTTTATGCTGGAGGCCTGATGGTAAAGCAATAGCGGCGGGGTTAGAAGATGGGACCATTTCATTACATGATGTTGAAGTATGTTGCCTCATGAAATGATAATAATTTTAGAGAAATAAAAGCAGACGAGACATTGTCAAACTATTGTGCTTTAATTTGAAAAGTTCTATATTTTTCGAGCATTTTCTAAACACTAAATTGAGGGCTGAAGATCCAGCACTCGCTCAATCTTTGGGTAATAATTTGATCTGTTGTATTATTTTTCCAAAAAAAAATTAATCTGGAATTGCTAAAATGTGTTGCACTATGCTTTCAGATACAATGGCATGTTTATGTTGCTTAATTGAAATCTAAGGGAGTTATTTATTTTTCTGCCCTATTTGATGTGCCTCATATTCTGTTCTTATATTGTTTATTTGTTCTTACAGAATGGCAAACTCTTGCGAAGCAGTAAGTCCCATACTTCTGCTGTTGTGTCTCTTAACTGGGAGGAAGATAGCACACAAAATGAGGTATTTTTTCATATTTTGTGTTTGTTTTGACTGAAATATGTATTTTAATTTTTATAATTCTTATACAAGCACAGGAGTGATGCTTATGTATGAAATCTATTTGAGCTGGCTCTTCCACTCTCTAAAGGTTTGTTTGATGAAGGATTATTTAGATTTAATCCATATAACCACTTATCCCATCATCAATCTGTTACACTACTTAGGTTTAGAGTTAGGGTTTTGTAATAGGTAAGAGTATATTGGAGAAGAAGATGAGAAGGGAATGATCTAAGCTCTTAGATGAGTAGCATGGAGAGCCTCCATAGCCAAGAGAGAATATAAACTCTATTAATATTTCATTCATTACATTTATCCCTCAGCTAGGTCACCCTATTTAGCCTATTTCAGGTCTCCATATTCTTACTGCACTTGTGGGATCTGTTGTATTGTAGTTATGTAGTGAATTAATAGATTTTATTTTAATTGATGTTACTATTGTTACTTATTATTATTTACTAGGGAGAGGGATATGTTGAAGGAAACATTTAGATGGTTGTGATAATTTTTTGTAATGCAGGATGACTGTAGTAGCTTTTCTGCATATGAAGATAGAACATCTCGTTTTTTCCCGCCTGCTCCAAGGGCTCCTCGGGTGCCTGGAATTGCACTGGGTGAAGATAATGACGAACGATCACACTGGGAGATATTGGATTCTACTCATCAACGGTTTAACATCTTATGCAGTGGGGATAAAGATGGAAGTATTTGTTTTAGTTTATTCGGCATATTTCCTATAGGAAAAGTTGTAAGTTAATTTGGGTCAAGTTATTTTAGGTGATGAATATGGGTGTGGAAATTTAACTATTGGGTTTTATTTCAGAATATCCATCAGTTTTCTCTTTGCAATCCTCGTGTGGATGATAACGCCAGTTACCAACTTCTGAATGGTTCAATCAATAAGGTAATGTTTGTCTTTACTAAAACCGAGATTTGTTTGTTCATTGAATGCTTATAATTTAAAAAGATGTCATAGCCACTTATTTATCAAGTATCATTCATTATCACCACATTGAGAATCATCACATATCTTATGTTATGGCTGTTAAGAGTTTTTTTTCCTTCAATGTATTAAATCTGGGGTAAAGAACTATTCCTTCACAGGTGACTTTGGCAAAAGACTTGTGCCATTTGATAGTCATGTGCTCAGGTGAGCTATCCAGAGATGGCATTGAATCAAGCAAAAGACTGCCTGTAAATAATTTTGGCTTATGCTGCTTGGTGATTGACACTTCAATATTCAAGAAGAGGTAATATTTGTTTATGATATAAAGTAATATGTTTAGTTTATCTTTGTTCATATCTAACTCTTCAATTTTCTTCTTCTTGCTTTCTGTGATCCACCAACAGAAAGGTGATTTTTAATTCTTATTTAAACAGTCTTTGCTTTAAGTTATTTCATATGCTTTTCCATGTCTTCAGTTTAATTGTTTTTCATCCAGACTCATGTATTTGCTTCTCACCCTTTAAAATTTGTAGCTTTTCCTCTGCATGTCCCTCTTGTAGTCTTAATGTCTTGAGCATGCTTCATTTACTTGGAAAATATTTGATAACACAATTTATCACTTAATCTAAATAATTTAGTACTTATTTGAATTAAGTTTATTTTTTATAACTGTTATCTAAAATCATTTAATTATTTAGATTTAGCTCAATTAAGCCTAAATATTTTTGGATAAAAATCTGGTTGACTTAACTCGATAATAGTAAGGGCATGCAAAAGACACAAACTTAACAAAGGTAATTAATCAAATTACGTTATTATAAGGTAATTAGTCTTTAAGGTACGTTTGAACGCATCTTGCGCTCTTTATAAGAAAAGTTAACTTTTTAAAAAAAAAATGTAATTAGTCTTTAAGTAGTTTTCCGATATTAGCATTACGTTTTATCAAATCAACTTTAATATCAAATACTTAAAATTCATATATATTTTTATTTGGTTTATTTAACATTTACTTTTTAAACACTTAACTAATTTGACATTTAAAATTCAGTATTCAACATTCAATTTTCAGTTTCTAATCAAACGCTCCCTTAGTCACTTTCAACTTCACCCCAATTGCAACTATTGTGGCATTTCCAGTTCATTCATAAGAAATATAACATAACTTTTTTCTGATGCAGGAAAAACGAGCTTCACCAGGTAGCTCAACAGGCTTCCAGTATTGAGGATCTAACTGAAGTTATTAGAGCATCACTGTCAGTCATGTTCAAGCAATGGTCTGATGCCATGCAGACATTTCATAATAAATTTGATTCCCTACCTAAATTGATTAGTGACCATGGTAAATTATTGTCACCATTGGGATTTTAGCAGTTACATTTTCTGCTCTGTTTCCGTTAGTTACATGGATCCATCTTTTATCTACAGGATTAGACTCAACTCCTCAGGAGGAGTTTCTGAGCCTTTTAGGTGGTGCACGAACAAGCCCACCAGTTCATCAATTTCTAGTAAATACTCTTGGTGATCCGGTACAATCTGATATATGAGATATCTTCTCTCTTCTTTTTTTCCTTCTTTTTTTTTTTTGTTTATGAAAAGAAATTGGAATGGTCTGTGTTCATCAGATATGCTTATCTGTTGATAGGGTCTCAAACGTGTGTCAAAGAGTCTATGTGGTGCTGGAAAAGAGCTTCAGCTTATTGTCCTAGAACACCTACATGTGAGTGTATCAACTTTCCATTGGTTACATTTTTATTTCAAGTCTTAATTATATAAATTTCATTTGAGTTACATCTAAGATATCGTTTTCTTTTAACAAGCCTGCTACAGAAATTATCGGGTTTAGAATGGGAGAACTTAGAGGGTTTTCAAAATGGAGAGCACGTTTCCAAGCTATTGGCTTGGATGAACAGTTAATCAGTAATGCTACAGAGAAAGCTGGTTTGTTGCTCATTCAAGTGGAAAGATTTTTGGGAGTTTTAACCTCTGTGACACAAGAGGTATGTTTTGCTCATACTGACATTATTTTGATCTTTAACTAGATCTGATATCCTTTGAATGGTTGGTTGTTAGACTGACATAGTTTGATGTAAAAGTGGATGATTTTGATAATTGACTAACATATTCTTAATATTTTAAATGTTATACAAAAAAATAAAATAAGGGTATTTTTAAAATTTAGTTAATGATTGAAGAAGTGATTGTTGATTGAATTTTTTGAAAATAATCCAACATAACCTAATAAACAAGCTCTTAGATGGCTATGAGGATGTTCTGAATATTTTGTTTAAATAAACAGGAATACAATTCTTTGTATGCTCTTACCTCATTTTTTCTTTTTCATGTCACAACTGAACTTAATGTCCTTCATTTATTTCAGTTCTCAAATTTCTTCAGCTGGCTTCGGAAGTGTATAAAGATATTGATGTCTGAAGCAACTGATCAGTTACCCACTTTCAGTAGGTCTGCCTTTTATTGCTTCTCTGTGCCTTTTATTGATTACCTTATTTCAAACTTATGTTCTCTTATTTATTTTGCAGTGAATTAGTCATAATATTTTTGAAGTTCCTCTATGACCAAGATCCTGTAAAGCAACTGATTGATTCGTCCGGGGCTGATTACAATATTGAAGTTGATTCGTAAGTTATTATTATCATCCTTGACAAGCTTACAATCACATGAACACTTTGGACCCATTTGAAAACACTTTTTTTTATCCAAATTGTATCCAAATCTAGATGAAAAATAACCAATAAATTCTTAATATTTGACTACGTTTAGTTTCCAAACATAATCTCTTCCAGAATTTTTTTATCCAAGTGGGGACAGTGTAAGAGTATACCATTCTTAATATAAGCAAGCTTAAAGATTAATGTTGGTCAATTCTTCAGAGAAACAGTGGAAAGACTGAAAGAGCTTGTCGTATTCGGAGGATTCTCTGATACCAACTTCCTTCAAAGAACGCTGGCTAAGGAATTTATGCAGATGGAATCATGGTAATTACACAACCTCATGTTAAAAATACTAATTCGGGATATTTCTAACAAAAACAATGGAGTTTTCATGAACTTGGACTATTTTTGCCATTTCAATTTTTTGAGCTCCTATATTCCAGAGTTGATTGTCAGTTCTTTTGGGTTTATTGCTGTCACATAACACTTATTCACTTTTCAGCTTCAAGGAGGCATTCGAGATGCCTTTCTCCATGATTTCGAAAAAGTTACAGTTCAAAGAATTTCTGCCTCTCTTTCCCATTTCATCTTCTCCAGATTCATTGCACTCCAGCTTTCCTGTATCCATATCACACTACCAGGTACATATTGGGCTGTTTTGTTATACATAGTTTTCAGGTTAACATTTTAAATTTGTCATGTTTGCCAAAAAATAGATGATATCATTATAAATATCTTTTATACCAAACGGTCAAAAAAACAGTACTTTCATTTAAAACTTTGATGATTATATTGAGATTGTGATCATAACACAGATAGTAACAGAAGATTAGTTTTGAAACAGGTTCATTTGCTTCTTTTTCCTGGATTCAGAACCTGCTACTTATTATTCCATGATTTATGTTGACAGTCTTCATTTGACATAAATTGCATGTTTGCCGATATAGGAATCTTCGGAAGCCATTTCAAGCTATCCTTCATGTCAACAAAGGGCGACAGATTACATCTCTTTCAGAATACCAGATGATTCAATGTCAAACATCTCAAATTGCATCGGAATCATTAGGGGATTCACGCAAAATGACTGTCAAGAGAATAATTCTTCTCTTGAAGCCATCTTGTTGTCTTTTCCTGACTACTATGATTGTGTTGACATCTGCCTATACAAGGTAAGTATCCACTTTTAACCTAAAATAATTGAAATTATGGATTTGACAATTCTAACACGAATTTGTGTTCTGTAAAACAGGACAGCCAAGTTGTTCTTCTGTTGAATGAGATGAATGACAATTCTGAATGCTCGGGTAATGGGTTTATGGTGATTATGCAAATGACTGAGCTTCCTTTTCAGCCTTTATTAAGATCTACTATCACACAATTTTGGACTGTGTCTGAATTAAAGGTACAATCTTACTCTTCAAGTTTATAGAACAAGTATTCTTTCTTGATTTAATGCATTCCATTCATTTTTTAGGACACAACTATGTACCTGGAGCTGGATAATGAGAAAGTTCGAAGTATTCCTCATTCAGTTATTGCTCCATTGGCGGTTAGTGGTAAGTGATTTTAGTTGCCAACCCAGTTGACAAAAGAGAAAGATTGCAATTTTAAAACTAGATGCAAGAAAGAAAGGTTTTTTAAACTTCAATTCTGCATATTATAATGCTCAATTGGAAAGTGTTTCCAAATGGGCATATGAGAATGGGTTGTTGAACTGCTTTTGACCCTTTTGCAGCATCAAGAGGAGTGGCTTGTGTGTTTGGCATTAGAAAACGAGCTTTGGTATTTATCTTGGAGGAAGATGAAGAAGAAATATCAGATGAGGAATAAACATTCTTTCTTTATCAATCACTGGTATGTGGTAAATGGTTCAAAATGGTTTTATTTAAACTTGGTTTTATTTATTGAGCCATAAGTTCAGTCTTGTAAAAGATTTGATTGTTTTTATAATAGCTTCAAGGGAAAAGTTCATCAAAATAATTGTTATTTTCAAATACAAATCCTTCCTACAAGCTTTGCTTACATTGATAATGGGGGGTGGGTTAAGACCCAGCAGATGGCAATGCTGCCATGAAAGAGTTATAGGATGATTCTAGGTCAAAGTGAAGCTGCCGGGACTGCTGCTCAGTCAGCTCATCTGCTGCTCCCATCTTGGACAACCTTCCAATCCACTCTTTCATCTTAATTTTCCCTTCGAAATCAGGAGGCAAGATCGTAAGCTTGTTGAGCGAAGCCGAGAGGTCAGACAGCAAAGGATGGATTTGATCAACAGCAAGCATGTTGAGCTTCAACGAATCCATGGAAGTTATAAAGTTCTGCACGCATTCGGCGACAACAGGGGCGGAGGTAGTTGCAGACATGGCGGCAGCGACCCTATGCTCGACGGTGGCGGGGACACCTGAAATGAGGAGGCGGTTCAAGGCTGCGGGGCAATCCATCTTGTAAGTATCGTGGAATCGTTCGACGCTAGGTATGATGTCTTTTAGGGTAGAAGAGAGTGTTTTGAATTGAGCGATTAGCTTTTGACATTCTGGTTCGTAATCGGCTGAGGAAACTGTGTCACGCACGTATGCCTTTTCAAGCTTCTCTGTTGCCTTGATGATTGCAAATAGATCTGCGAAGCTTTCGTACATGTCTCTCTCCCGCTTATCGTTCCATAGCTTGACCTCCATTTCTACAGAAGAAGAGATTACGATCGGGGGTTAATAGGTAAACGAATTCAAACAGTTAGGTCAATACGATCGGCGGAAGGATCAATAAGTAAGAACAATCATAATTTGTACATCAAGGGAACGCAGAATTCACTGATAATATTACATAGCAGAAGAGAGAGAGAGAGAGAGAGAGAGAGAGAGAGATGAAGACTTACAGGAAGGTAAGAGAGGCTTTGAATTATTGATTTGGGAAGGTGCTCGAGAGAGAGATGATGACGAGCTTGGACTTCACAACACAGCAAATCTTATAAGATAAATAATGAGAGAAGATCAAATAGACTCTTCAACTTATCATTCAAGATCAAATTACTCCTAAATTTCCAATGGATAGTTGTTTTATCGCATCGACAAAAACAATAGTGTTCATCTTGTCACCAAAACACTACAAGATTAAGAGCAAAATATCTCGTAACATAAAATATAATATTAACAAGTTTGAAGATCTTAAAAAATGATTAATGAGTTTACCGAATAGATCTCATCTTTTAAATTGTTAATCTATATTTGATTATTTTATTAAAAATAAATTTGTCACCAAATCATATACATATTCTAAGAAAAGTTATTTATAATTTGATTTGATAGTTAAAATTGAGTGGTAACTGTTTGGGTTGGGTTGAACAATATGAAACATGAAAGGTTTAGTAATTCAGATTAAAATTTATAACTTGAACCTAAACATGTTTATTTGTATTTAATTCGAACTCGGCCTAAATCATACTCAACTCAATTAATTACACCTAACTCGAACTCAACTCGATCGACCATACTCAACTCGATTAATTACACCTAACTTGAACTCAACTCGATCGACCGACATCTATATCTTTCAACATATAAAAATAAAAAATTGACAAACACAAACCTTTATCAAAGAAAATTACATGATTTTTTTTCATGTTTGGTTGAGAGTATGAAGCTAAACAGAAATCATTATTTTTGTAAATGTAAGTTTAAGCAAAATTACCTAGAACTAATAACAATTTCAAAGGAATTGAATTGAATCAAATCAATGGGGGTTCTATTTCTTTCTTCATAAAAAAAAAAATGAAAGATGAACTCCAGAGGCATATCCCTCTACTAGCTTGCCCCACGGTTGATCATCTCCTTATACTGCCGGAGAGACTCCTCTCTCTCCAATCTCATATCCTCGTTGAATTTCATTATGAATGCTTCCACTCGCCGGTTAAGCTCATCGTGACCTACCGATGGCTCCTTTCGTATCCTTCCCGTCCTTATGATCGACGGCGAGTTACAGTTACTCGTTCGGTCAATAACCGTCGCCGATTTCTTCACCATCATGTCCTTTACAGATTCATCGAGGTTGGTGGAGCATTGAAGGCTGTTATTCTTAAAATGCCTCGTCAATGGCATATGACGACCGTCGGTTATCGTCTTCCATGTGTTCTCCAGCGTCTCATGCTTCCTCTGCTTCGCCACTTTCAGTCCCCTCCCACCTGTATCAATCAATCAAGGTTATAGATAGATAGATAGATAGATAATCCAGTTTTGTAATCCCTTTCTTTACTAATTAATTGCAAAATGAAAATCAGATCGAACGATTTCTCTGCTATCAGTTAGTTATACCTTCCTGATTGGTTCTTACAGGTTTCCGATTGCTGAATCTCGACAAAGCCATCGGCCTCTCCGGCGTTACAATCATTTCCTCCTCCTCTGAATTCTGGATCTCCGGCGGCGAGTTCGTTCTCATAAGCGTCGTCCAATTCGACTTCGAGATAACGAATTCAGTCTCTGTCAATGACGGAGAAGACTTCAATATGTTCTCCGAGAGATGATCGGACGAATCCGACTGGATCTGGCTGCTGTCCTTGTGATGGAAGAAAGAAGAGGCGGCTATGGAGATAATGATACCGTTGATGATTACATATAGATACGGAGGCCTCAACCAGGAAGCCATAAACGACCAAATAGAAGGTAACTGGTAGATCATAAAGTCTAGAATGATTGGAAAAGAGAAATTCATAAACATAGCTATAGACAGTACACCAGTAGACATGAAGAGAAGTTTTAGAGAGGAAAGCCAGGTGGTGGTATGAACAGCCATAATTGATAGAAGCTTTTACAGGCTAAGAATTGAGATGGTTTATGAAGGTGAAAAACTTGATATGCATGAGCTTTCTTCTGTATAAATAGAAAGAGAGATGAGATGGGTATAATTGACAGTGGGAAAAGAAGGAAGTTGGTATCCTGGATTTAAGCCTCTTTGCACTTTGCTTCTTCCATTAAAAATCCTTTTAGGTATGAGAATCTTAATTACATAGGTTGCTTTATCAATGGGCAACAACCAATACTTCCTTCTTTTATTGAATGTTCTTCCTTTTTCATTTTGACAGTCAACCTTTGGACGGCTGCTTTCTACTTGACCCACTTTGCTTTGCTTTGCTGGCAGTCAGCACCCTTAATAGGGTCAAACAAAGTCCGACGCCGCCGGCCGGTGCCCAGAGGAGGTAATCCTAATCACTTTCTAAAATGATAAAATTTACTTAACTATATCTGATTAGCAAATTAAAAAAAAGAAAAAAAAGTTAATCATAATATTTTTAGTTCATTTTAAAATATATAAGTTATTTTATTATAATTCCCTCTTTTAACACTTGTAATACGTTTCATTTCTTTTCAAAAAAAAATAAAATGATTTATTTTATTATATTATTCACATATCATTAATAATTTAGATATACAATTGGATAATTTTTTATATCAAATTAAAAAAAAAAAAAAAAGTGTATAAAATAAGTATTTAACTTGGTCCACTTGATTATAAGTTTTCTTTTTTCTTACTTTAGGAACTTTATACTATATGTCAATATTTTAATATTTTAGGGTAGTTAAAAAGTAACAAAAGTTTTTTTTTAAATAATAAAATATTTTCATAAAAGCACTTTAAATTTATTGAAGTGGGATTTATATTAGTTTTCTAATATTAAAAAAAATATCCATTATCTCTATTATTTTTTTAATATAAATAATCAAACTAAAATATTTAATTTTTTAAAAAAGATTTTTTTTCCCTTGTAAGATTTTATAAATTACTTTTATTGTAAATTTATGTTTTTAAAAATATATATATTCTTAACAAAATATTTTTTTATGTCTAACATTAAAAGTTAGCAATATTTTATTTAAAAATATATTCTAGATATGAATCCAAATATGTACGAGTCATTAATTTTAATAAACAATTTTTAAAAAAAAATAATCAATTAAAAATAACAATTAAATTTAATTTATAGTCAACTATTTACATAAATAAAAAATAATAATAATAATAGGAATATAATGTTATTTTTAGCATTAAAAATATTAGAATTGTTTTCTTTTTCGAAGTGATTTTGTTTGGATTTAAATAATTTTGTTGTGCTATGAAAACTTGGGTTTTAGACTATCCACCTTAGGGTGTCAAATAAGGTATCAAATGGGTGTTAAAATAATATTAAATGGTGCAGCAAAGCATCAAAATTAAGTGTTAAAATATGGGTATCAATTTTGATATGGACCAAATTTGATGTGGCCCAATCACAGCATGCCAAGTGGCAGCGCCGGTGGTTACTTTTTTGTTTTTTTTTTTTTTTTAAAATACATTTTTACATAATAATTGATCCAAAAAAAAAAATATATATATATATATCATTATTTTTTATTTTTCGAGATCTATAAATAGAGACTTGGTTTATGTCATTTGGATATAATTTTTTTTTGAAATTTTCCACCATATTATCATCCTTGTTTATGGTTAAAAAAATGAAATTATGTATAAATGATGTGGAAGTGAGAGAAAGTAAAAAATTAATTTTGATACCTTGAATAACACTATGCGTAGAATATGCTATAAAGTGGGTGTTAAAATAGGTGTTAAGCTGACGTGACAAAGTATTAAATGAAAAAAAATTTGATACCCTGCTATGGATAGTCTAAGTGAAAACAAAGACGCAACTCATTCTTTCCATAAGCTTACATCACAGTGCTAAAATATTATATTTTATTTGTCAAAATAAAATGATAGTATTAAAAATGCATAGTTGTTTAAATTATTTTACATAATAGACCAACCCATATAAGAGAAGAATAAAAAATATATGATTTTTCTTTATATATTTTTGTGGACATTATTATTATTATAAATAATGAGGATGAGATCTTAATTAAGTTATATATTCTATTTGACTTAAGTTTGTAAATGTGTGAATAATTTATAAATATATATATATTGTGAATCTGTGATGTTATTATATATATATATATATATATATATATATATATTTATTTATTTATTTGAAATATGTGAGAAAAAATATAAAAAGATAATATATAAATATAAAAATTAATATGAACGAGGAAATGTAAAAATATATTGAGAGATAATATATATGGTCTATTTACATTTGAGGCTCGAAATTAGGCGTTTTTATAGTATGAGGCTCGAACTTTGATTTGTGTCATACGAGGTTCGAATTTTTAAAATTTTGACTATATAGGGTTTTTACTAAACGGATACGTCTATTTTAATTGATGTGTCAATAAAATATTTTTTAAGTACTTTCTTCTTTTTCTTCTTTTTCTTCAATTCATTTCTTTTTCATTCGTCTGTTTCTTTGATCCATCAAAGATACATGTATTTAGATTTTGGTTTAATTTAGGTTTAAATTCTTCGTTCGTTAATGGTTTAGATTGAGATATGTTAAATTTAGGGTTTAGATTATGGTTTTTTTATTTGTTCCTTTTTAGATTGGTTTAAAATCTACAATGTTCTTATCATATTTCTTTAGACAATCATTTCTGCTGAAATTATATTCTTTGTTTGAGTATATATAAAATTCCACTAATTAGGTTTGATTGTGTTCATCTTTAGTAATTAATAAATTTGAAGTTTAGATAATGATTTTCATATATATGGATTAGAAAGTAATAGTAGATGTGTATAGAATATCATTATTCATTCATATTATAGTTAGTTTATTCAGTGTTTACATTTCCTAATATTAATGGATAATGATTATTTCATTATTTCATTAAGTTATTTTTCACAACTTATGGACATAATAACTTTTGTTTTACCTAGTTTTTAATTAAGAATCAGAATATACTATCACTAATGAATATTACAATAAGTTATTTCATGTTCTTGTATATTATTTAAGTTTTGTTTATATTTACTGTAAAATTAATAGATAATGGATATTACATTAAGTTATTTTTACATATCATTAATTTTTATCCTTATTATCCTCTAATTAAAATTGTTTAATTTTTTAGATTATAAAAAAATATTATGTCTTTTTCTCAAGAATATTATGTAGGTTTATCTAGTGTTTATTGTCAATGTGGTGAAATTTGTTCAATTTGGACATACTTAAAAAAAAAACCTAAACTTGGTTGAAGATTCAATTGTTGTCTTAATTATGAGATAATTTATATAAGTAATTATATTTCAGATTATATATGTTTAATTTTTCATTAATTTTGATTATAGTTTTTTTTTCCTGTAAATTACATAATGGAGGAGTTTGTCGATTTTTTTGACTGATTGGAACAATGACTTAATTGGACGGACACTTCAACTTTTCCAAGAATTGAAAGAGTTGAAGAACCAGAGTTAGAAAATGAGTGTGTTGAGGATGGTAAAAATTAAGCTCAGAAAGAAAAAGAAAATGAGCAATTAGTTTGGAAGAAAGTCATTAATGGTTATCTTTTATTTTTGCATAACGTAATTTCTCTGTTACTATTTGAACTTTAAACTTGAGCATGGACAATAGTGACTAATTATTAGTTTGTTAAATGAACTAATTAGTGCCTTTAATATATGTTTAGAATTCATATTGATTCTTTTGTGAAAAATCTTGTTGCCGTTCAAAATTATAAGTTAGAATATCAACCCTTCAAAATTCAAAAAATAATTGTAAGAAGTTTTTTAAGTTTTTTTTAGCAATTTATTCGCATCATGCTATTCATAAAGCTGGTTAAGATTGAAATAATAGTAGATTGACGTAAAATTTTATAAACATCCATTATTTCAACATCAATGAAATAGACTTATATAAACCCAATTCTTAGCCACAAAACAACATTAATTGTTGCCATACAAAAACCATAAAACTAATAAAACCATAACAACTTACACTTAATATCAATTAACTCTAAAACCATAAAATTTCCACAAAAATTTCAATTACTTCAGCAATAAAGTAAAATAAAATCTTTGACATCAACCAAAATAACAAAACATTCGAGGAGGTGTTCGGGGAGGTGCTCGGATAGGTGCTCGGATAGGTGTTCGGGGAGGTGCTCGGATAGGTGCTCGGGGAGGTGCTCGGGGAGGTGCTCGAGGAGGTGCTCAAGATGCAGCACTAATTGGACCTTCACTTGGATCTACCATCATTTCTGATTCTACACAAAAATGAAATATATTATAAAGAATGAAGAATAAACACTATAAAATAAAATTATACCTCTAATTGGCGGTTGAGAAGCAATTTCACCGCTCATAATTTCTCTACAACTTCTTTTATTGTGTCCTTCTTGACCACATTTGCTACAAATCATGATTCGACCAACTCTCCCTCTAGATCTACTTGTTTTTGGTTCCTCAATGCCTCTCCTTCTGTTAATTTTTTTTTCTATCCCTTCTCTTTTGAACATTAGGAGGTAAAATCAAAGGTAATATGTCACAATAGGGTTTCCAAAATTCTCTTAATTGTTTAATAACATTTCCACATGCCTTCTTGAACGCTATTCTCTTATACCAATTCGAGCTATAATCTTTTAGATTTCCACCATAATGGTATATAGGACAATCAACGAGTGCATAAGGTATACATGTGAATTGCCACAGTCTATATGTGCAACTTTTTTCCCTAATGTATATGACATGTTTATGTATTCCCTTAGTGATCTCATATTTGAATTCTCCGTTAAAGTCCAATGTGCACCTATGATACATTGCTTTTGCAAGTTCGAGTCTCTACATTGCTACGGGAGAAACGTCTCCCATCCAATTCATTTCCATTTCTTTTTTTAAGCGACAAACCCTTTTCATTATCATTAATCGGATGTGCTCCAACATGTTAATGATAGACATTGATCTACTTGGAAATATCGATGAATTAAATGTTTCACAAATGTTGTTGTCTACCATGTCACACTTTGGATACTCTTTGAGGTATGTCTTTGGCCATCTTCTCTTAGTAATTTGGATCGCAGAAGTACCGACTTCTTGTTTGGTTTGTTCGAGTACTCTTAAATTACCATCAAATTGTACTAGATATGTGGATCGAGCACACCTCCAAGACAATAATTTCAAGTCTTTACCCATATTTCCTCCTCTTGCCCAATTTGTATACCAATGGCGATAACAAAATCTATGCTCTGCATTTGGTAATAATTCAGCAACTTCTCTTATTAATCCATAACAAAATGAAATCAAATAATTCAGCAACTATTCTTATAAACTATGTGATCAAATTTACGTATCAAATTTTACATTGAAATCAAATTTTAATTTATAACATACTTTTTGCATGTCTGAAATGATGTTAATGTTATCTCCTTCTTCTAAATGTAGATCCTCAATTAGAAGTTTGAAAAACTATTCCCAGCTTGTTTGACTCTCTCCTTCCACCACAACCCATGCTATCAAGAACATATGATCATTTGCATCTCAACCAATAGTAGAAAGTAGTTTCCTTTTAAACGCAGTCTTCAAAAAACATTCATCAACCCTAATTATTGGTCTACAACTGTTTATCCAATCGTTTATTCTGAACAGAAGTGTTGACTTTTAAATGAGAAGATTATCGTCTCTTTACTTGATGAGATATTAAGTCATCATCGAGTCCTCATAATCACTTTCTTTACCACCACTTGTAAACACTAAATAAACTAACTGTATTATTAATGATTGTAAAATAATAATATTCTAAAGGAAAACACATATACTATTATTTTCTAATCTATACATATAAAAATTATTATCTAAATTTTAGATATATTATTTACTAAAGATGAAACCCAATCAAACAGATTTAGTGGAGTATATACTCAAACAAAGAATATAATTTCAGCCGAACTAATTGTCTAAAACGGAGAAAGATGATGATAACATTTTAGATTTCAAACCAATCTATAAATGAATAAATAGAAAAAACTTTAATCTATACCCTAAATCAAAACAAACGACATTAACAAACGAAAAATTTAAACTTAAATCAAACTAAAATTTAAATACCTGAATTATTGATGGTCTAATAAAGAATTTTTTGAGATGATCAAAGAAACAGATTAATGAAAAGAAAGGAATTAAAGAAAAAAATATCTTGGAGAAGGGAGAAGCTATTGACAAATAATGATGTGTTTGACATTTAAAAAATATTTTATTGTCACATCAATTAAAATAGACGAACCTAAAAGTAAAAATATTTTAGTAAAAAAAACTCAAAACTCGAGCCACATATGGTAAAAACGCTCCATGGTTCAAGCCACAAATCGTAATTGGGCATGTATAAATAAAAATATGTATAATATATATATATATATATATATATATAAATATATTAAGAAAAACTTGAGTGAAAAAAAAAATATATATATATACAGAAATAATATTAGTTTTGACAGAATATATATATATATATATATATATATGGAAAAAAGTTCAATTAGACTAGACGTATACTTGTACAACTAGCTCACTTAAACTAATAAAAGATCATTTAAACATATGTATTATCTAAAATTGGCTCATTTAGCCTATTTAATTTAATAACCATGGTTAACTTTTATTTTTAAATTTATATATTTATTAATTAAATATTAATATATTTTCTCTCTTTCTTTTTCATTAATTAAACAAGGTAATTTATTTTATTATTAAATTTTTATTATTTTAATATTAATTTCACTTTTATATTTTATCTTTTTTTTTATTAATTTTTATTTCTTATATTTCTTAAATTCTATTTTTTTTTAAAAAAATTTAACAATTATTTATGAGTTTTATGTTTTACTGTAATATTTTTTTGAAGGTTTTTTTTATTTTATTTAATATAATAAAAATGTAAAAGAGTTTTTTCTTATTTAGTTTAATATAAATAAAAATGAAATTAATAATTTTTTATTTAATTTTTATTCACGACTTATATTAGTAGTAAAAAATTGTTTTGTCTAATATTTGATTATTACTCTTTTAGTGTTTGATGAATAAGTTTTTATTATTATCAATTCTTAATTAATTTATTTTTGTGTTAAAAGATTTTTTTTGTTGAAAGAATTTTGATTGTTATATTCAATTATTGGGATCAAACAATTCTAAAATAATTAATAATTAATGTGAATATAAAAAAATATATATAAAAAACGAAATATAGAGTTAAAATAATTAATGATGAATGCTCGTATATATAAAATAAAATTAAAATAATTATTCATAAATACTCATATAAAAATAATAAAAAATTATAAAAAAGATAAAAATAGAGGGTAATAAATGAAATAATAAATGAAAAAGAAAAAGAGAAAATATATTAATATTTAATTAATAAATATATAAATTTAAAAATAAAAGTTAACTATGGTTACTAAAATAAGCTAAATGAGCCAATTTTTGATAGTACGTTTAAATGACTTTTTATTAGTACATACGTTTAAGTAAACTAACTGTACAAGTACATACGTCTAAGTAATGATAGGGGAGCGAAATATTTGCAGCAAATGTGCATTAAACCTATGTGGAAGGCTGATTAGGCATGATGATTCAACATTTCAAATTTTATTTACCTCTTTTCGGGTCATTAATAATTTCTCTATCTTTTCTTTATTAATATAATATATTCGATAGAGAAAATATAAATTTATATATTTAAATTAATATAAATTATTTATTTTATTTAAGATTATGACTTATTATATATTTATAAACTTTATTTGTAAATAAAGAAAAATATAACATATGAATATTAAATGAATAATAAGAGAGGTCATAAATATAATATGAATGAATATATAAAAGAGAAGAGATAGAATAATAAAAAAGAAAAAGATAATAATATATATATATATAAATAAAAAAAATAAATGAATAAAAAAATATTTATTATTTTTTTAACTAGATAAAATAAATAAATAAATATAATATAATAAAATAAGAAGAAGAGGGAGAATTTTTGTCTATACTAAATTATGATTTATAAAAATTTTTATATTTATTTTAAATTTATAAGATTTATATTTTTTTATTTTTTATTTAATGAACATTTAGCTTATTAGATTACTAAAAATTGTTAATTTAAAATTTAAAAATTATTTGTTTAAATTTTTTATTTTTTATATGAAAATATAAATAATAATTTAAAATAAATAATTTAAATTATAAAAAAAAGTAAAAAACATCTTCTAATATTATTAAATTTAAAACTTTTATAAAACAAATATCAAATTTCAATACTTAAATTTATTATTTTTAATCTTATATTTTTTATTCTCATGAAACTGGATTATTTGAAAAAATAATACAAACCCATATTATGATCTTCTTCCAACTGTGTGACCCGAATAAAAGGATAATATGAAGTAGACAAACCTCCTTCCATGGCTACTCCTTATCCCACAAATAAAGGTAGACTCTTTTTCTCTCTCTCTCTCTATATATATCAATCTGTGGTAAAGCTTACGGGGATCAGAAAAGAAAATTAGGGCAGGAGTTAGATTTCAACGCTCAAACCGCCCTTTATAATGCCCGAGGCGTTTCTAGTTAGGTTTATACCACTTCTCTAGGGTAGACCGAATAAAATGCTCTATTCGTTGGAAAAATCCTGTCTTTTCAATTCACATATCTGTCATATGAAGTTTATTCATGAACTTACTTTCTGGGTGTTATTTATAGGTAGATCTATCAGAGATGTTGTTAGAATCTAAACCACAATAAACAAGGATAAAAACTGATAAAGAAGAACGAACACCAAGATTACGTGGAAAACCCTTTACGGGTGAAAAACCACGGGCAGAAGAGAAGATTTCACTATAACGAAGATTGTACAGAATTTTGGTGGACAACGTAAAAACTGTTCGAAAGAGAAAAGACGGCCGCAATCTCTATATATTGTCTAACCCTAGAATATGATATAAATTAAAAGGGGGCAAACCCATTAAGACTACAGGTCCATATAGTGCGGGCAAAGCCCGCTGACCCAACAAGAATTCGGGCCACAAACTCTAACAATCTCCACCTTGAAACGAATTCCAATCTTTGATAGCATAACCACAAAATCAAACCTCTTCCACCAAAGCCCCTAAGGGCATAACTCAGCAATGAAGACCAACCAGGTTCAAGCAATGCTCAAACTTGGTAATAGGAAGTGACTTGGTCATCATATCTGCAGGATTATTGTGTGTACTCACCTTGCTCACAACAATATCACCACGAGCAATCACATCACGCACAAAATGATACCGTACATCAATGTGCTTAGTCCTCTCGTGAAACATCTGATCCTTTGTCAGAAAAATAGCACTCTGGCTATCACAAAATATTGTAGAAATCTGCAAATCATTACTAAGTTCGCCAAACAAGCCTTTCATCCAAATTGCTTCTTTGCAAGCTTCTGTAATCGCCATGTACTCTGCCTCTGTAGTAGACAAAGCAACTGTAGCCTGCAACATAGCCTTCCAACTAATAGCGCAACCACCAACACAAAAAATATAACCAGACAATGATCTTCTCTTATCAAGATCTCCAGCGTAATCTGAATCAACGTAACCGACAACTCCATCTCTACTTTTCCCAAACTGTAAACAAACATCAGTAGAACCACATAAGTATCTGAGAATCCACTGAACTGCTTTCCAATGTTCCTTACCAGGGTTTGCCATATATCTACTAACAACACTAACTGCATATGCTAAGTCAGGTCGTGAACAAACCATAGCATACATAAGGGAGCCAACAGCACTAGAGTATGGCACTCGCGACATATAATCATCATCACTATCTGACTGTGGTGACAAAGAAGACGAAAGTCTAAAATGAGCAGCTAATGGAGTACTTACCGGCTTGGCACTTTGCATGTTAAACCTACTAAGGACTTTCTCGATGTACCTCTTTTGACTTATGTACAATTTACCAGCCGGTCGATCTCTAAGAATCTCCATTCCAAGCATCTTCTTTGCTGCACCTAAATCTTTCATCTCAAACTCGCTACTCAACTGTGCTTTCACCTTTCTGACCTCTCTCTGATCTTTAGCGGCAATTAGCATATCGTCAACATACAACAACAGGTAAACGAACGACCCATCATCACATACTTTAAAGTAGACACAACTATCGTAATTGCTCCTCCTGAAATCATGAGTGGTCATAAATGTATCAAATCTCTTGTACCATTGCCTCGGTGACTGTTTCAAACCATAAAGAGACTTTTTCAGCTGACATACATAGTCCTCCTTTCCTAAGGCTACGAATCCTTCTGGTTGCTGCATGTAGATGTCTTCCTCAAGTTCTCCGTGTAAGAATGCAGTTTTTACATCTAACTGCTCAAGCTCAAGATCGTGGAATGCCACAATACCTAGTAAAGCCCGAATAGAACTATGTTTCACAACTGGAGAAAATACATCAGTAAAATCAACACCTGGAGTTTGACTATATCCTTTTGCAACAAGTCTGGCTTTATACCTGGCTTCTTCAACTCCCAGTGTACCTTCCTTTCTCTTATACACCCATTTGCAGCGAACAGCCTTCTTGCTCTTTGGTAACTTCACTAGATCCCATGTAGCGTTCTTGTGAAGCGATTCTATCTCTTCCTGCATAGCGATCATCCACATACCAGAGTTTTCGCAGGTAATCGCCTCTGAATATGTCGCAGGTTCTTCTTCTGAATCAATCTCTTCAGCCACATTTAATGCATACGCAACTAAATCAGCCTCTGCATATCTCTGAGGGCGTCTAATTTCTCTACGAGGCCTATTTTTAGCAATTGAATATTGTGGAGGTGCTTCTGAGGAGCTAGCATCATCCATTAAAACTGGAATAGGCTCTAGAGTTTGCTCTGGTGTAGGTTTCAACCCAATCTCAAGCTCCACCTCAATACTTGACTTCTGTTGATTTCCATTGGAGGGAGTTGAAGATGGAGACCCCTGAAGCATGCTAGTCTCATCAAAAACAACATCTCTACTGATGACGACTTTACTAGTCTCAGGACACCATAACTTGTATCCCTTCACACCTTGCTTGAACCCTATGAACACACACTTCACCGAACGAGGCTCTAACTTCCCATTATCCACATGAGCATACGCAGGACATCCGAAAATTTTTAAATCAGAATAACTAGCAGGAGAACCAGTCCATACCTCTTGTGGAGTTTTCTTATCAATAGCAGTCGAAGGAGAGCGATTAACGAGATGACATGCATACGCAGCGGTCTCAGCCCAAAACGACATCGGTAGCCCAGCATTAAGGCGCATACAACGCACCTTCTCCATCAAAGTCCTATTCATCCTCTCTGCAACTCCATTCTGTTGAGGATTATGTCGAACTGTATGATGCCTCACAATACCTTCAGTTCTACATAAAGTATTAAACTCATTAGAACAAAACTCCAAACCGTTATCAGTTCGGAGATGCTTCACTTGCCTCCCTGTCTGCTTCTCAATCATTAACTTCCACTCTTTAAAGGTAGAAAACACGTCACTCTTTTGTTTCAAAAAGAATGTCCAAACCTTCCTGGAGAAATCATCTATAATAGTCAACATATAGAACGCACCACCTTTAGATGGTACTCTAGAAGGCCCCCACAAATCAGAATGAATGTAGTCTAGTGTCCCCTTCGTATTATGAATACCTGCCGAGAACCTAACTCTTTTCTGCTTACCAAAAACGCAGTGTTCACAAAACTTCAGCTTCGTAATACCCTGCACATCAAGAAGCCCTCTCTTGTTCAATTCGACCATGCCATTCTCACTCATGTGACCTAGACGCATGTGCCATAATCTTGTTGCATCAGAATCAGACAAAGACGAACTAGCAACAGCAACATCACCTGTAATCGTAGAGCCTTGCAGAACATATAAATTGGCAGTTTTCTTGAGTCCCTTCATCACAACAAGAGACCCCTTACTGACCTTCACAACTCCACCTTCACCAGTGTATTTGTACCCTTTAGAATCAAGAATACTCAATGAGATCAGATTTCTCTTCATGTCAGGAACGTGCCTTACATCACCAAGTGTTCGAATAGTGCCATCAAACATCTTAACTCTAACCGTACCAATACCAGCAATTCTGCAAGATGCATTATTACCCATCACAACGATACCTCTAGAGACCACTTCATATGTAGAGAACCAGTCCCGATTAGGACACATATGAAACGTGCATCCAGAATCAAGAATCCATTCGTCGCTCTGTTTCGAATCAATATCAGACGTAACAAGAAGTTCTCCATCATTGTACTTTTCAGCAACATCAGCTTCGCCATATTTCTCTGGTTGATTGCTCTTATGATCCTCACCAGCCCTCTTATTTTTATTCTGTAACTTATAACACTCAACAACAATATGACCTTTCTTCTTGCAGTACCTACACGTCTTATCTCTGTTCTTGGATTTTGACCTGCCACGGTTATTGCTGCTAGAATACCTCTCCTGCTGTCTGCCTCGTGCAACAAGGCCTTCAGCCATATTATCTGAACCAACAAGTTTATGCATCTTCTCTTTCGAGAAGAGTGCATCATAAACCTCATCCAGAGTCAAAGTCTCACGACTATAGAGAATGGTATCTCTAAAATTAGCATACGAAGGAGGTAGTGAACACAATAATATGAGCCCTAAATCTTCTTCATCGTACTTAACCTCCATAGATTCCAAATCAGAGACTATTTCTTTAAAAACAGTTAAGTGATTTTCTAAAGACGTACCGTCAGACATACGTTGGGAATACAAGCGTTGCTTCAAGTGTAGCTTGTTAGTCAGCGTTTTCGTCATGCATAATTGCTCCAATCTTAGCCAGAGTGCAGCAGCTGTTTTTTCCTTCAAACAGTCTTGAAGAATTTGATTCGACAGATGCAGATAAATCTGCGATAGAGCCTTACGATCTGCTCGTTGCTTCTCTTCATCAGTCCACGAAGACGGCATCTTGTCAGCGCCATATAGCGCATCTTCCAGATCCATCTGTGCCAAAATAGCTCGCATCTTCACTTGCCATAACGCAAATCTGGTGTTACGATCCAGCAGCGGAATGTCGTATTTCATCGTGGTCATGACCAAAAAATAAAACAAACAAATTTGGCTCTGATACCAATTTGTTAGAATCTAAACCACAATAAACAAGGATAAAAACTGATAAAGAAGAACGAACACCAAGATTACGTGGAAAACCCTTTACGGGTGAAAAACCACGGGCAGAAGAGAAGATTTCACTATAACGAAGATTGTACAGAATTTTGGTGGACAACGTAAAAACTGTTCGAAAGAGAAAAGACGGCCGCAATCTCTATATATTGTCTAACCCTAGAATATGATATAAATTAAAAGGGGGCAAACCCATTAAGACTACAGGTCCATATAGTGCGGGCAAAGCCCGCTGACCCAACAAGAATTCGGGCCACAAACTCTAACAGATGTTGAATTGTGATTTCTAGAAGAAGGCGAAAGAAAAACCATTCAGAATCAACAACCATGATGAAGCTATTTGATGCTCACTGTCACCTTCAAGACCCAATGATACTAACCAAAGCTCCCCAGCTTATAAGAACTGCTCTTGACAATGGCGTCCTTCATTTTGCAGTCAATGGAACATGTGAAAACGACTGGCACTTAGTAAAGCAGTTAAGTGACAACAATCCCAGTATAATTCCTTGCTTTGGTATCCACCCTTGGTTCATCCTAGATCGAACTCCTAATTGGATGAATACATTAAAGGAATTTTTGGATAGAAATCCTTGTGCTGCAATTGGAGAGATTGGAATTGATAAAGGCTCACAGGGAAAGAAGATAGATTTCAGTCAACAGATTGAAGTTTGCACTAAACAGCTTGAGTTAGCTAAAGAGCTTAAGAAACCAGCGTCCATTCACTGCGTTCGAGCGTTTAACGATCTTCTTCAGATAATGAAATCCGTTGGACCTTTTCCAAATGGGGTTATCCTTCATTCCTATTTGGGTTCGGCTGAAATGGTTCCTATGTTTGCTGAATTGGGTGGTTACTTTTCATTTTCTGGATTTCTGATGTCTCTTAAAGAAAGCAAGGCAAGAAGAATTGTGAAGTCTGTTCCTGCTGAGAGGTTATTACTGGAAACTGATGCACCTGATGCTTTACCAAAAATGTCGGATAAGTCTTTTCCTTTGTTTATGGTTGAAACAGATCATGTGGGCGATAATGAAACGCTGAATCATCCTGCTAATATAGTTACTGTGCTGGATTATGTTGCTTCCCTTCTTGATATGAGTAGAGAAGAAATCGCGGATTTGAGTTATAGAAACGCTGTGCGTTTGTTCTCTTATGAAGGTTCTAAAGTGTTGTTGGAACAAGGTAATACCTGTTGAGCTTTCTTTGTTCTATGAGAATGTATGACTTTTCTTTGTTTATTAAGGGAATTACATAAGCTAGCTGAATGTAGTGCATTTGTCACGAAATGGGCTTCTAATAATAAGAACACAAGTTCATTCATAAAGTCAACCACGCATATATATTGGATGAAAAAAGAGAATTACATGCTATATATAATACAAGTAGATGGATGTTCGAAAACAAGAATATCACATGAAATTCGATATTGTTGAGACCAGATACAAACTTTCTATGCAAAAAAAATGACAAAATCTTCCTTTATTGTGTCCAAACCCCAAAAGTTTACACTTGCATATGACAATTGGTCTATGGAAAAAGGAGAATTTTACCCATATGTTTGCTGCTTTCCATGACCTTATGAGCCTCCGAAGCTTCAGATAATGGAAAAGATTTGTACACAATTGGCTTCACCTTACCAGCACAAATTGCTGGCCACACGTTTTTCTCCACTTCCCTTATTATTTCACGTTTGTTTTCTTTGCTTCTACTGCGCAATCCACCCGCTGCATTTCACCAAAATACCCCCATAAATTTTGTTGAGAAGTCGACCAAATACACAGACAAACAAAAAAGTTACAACTTACATTGTACGGTGAGGCGTTTAGCGAACAAACTAGTTATATTGAGTTCTGTCACTGTCCCACCCATAAAGCCAATGATAAAGAGTCTTCCATTGAAGTTTAAACAATTAATGTTTTGCTGGAAGTATGCTGCACCAATGTTATCTAGTATAACATCAACACCTATTGATGTTATGTGATAATCGGTTATTAGTGTACAAATTTGACGAATTCTCAAAATGGGTGAGATATCATACATCGAATAAAGAATACCTTTCCCTTGTGTTTCTTCCTTCACACGAGCAACGAAATCTTCAGTCTTGTAGTTGATGCATATGTCAGCACCGATGCCCTTACAGAAAGCCAGTTTTTCCTCGCTCCCTGCAGTCACAAAGACCTTGATTCCATAATACTTGGCTATTTGGATGGCAAATGTACCAATTCCACTGGACCCTCCATGGATCTACACAAAAGAACAAACCAAATAAGAAGAAACTCGGATGAGTGTCACGGATGATGATTTACCAGAAATGTTTCCCCAGCCGATAATTTGCTTGTCATAAAGACAGTAGACCAGACAGTACAAGCAACCTCAGGGAAACAAGATGCATCTTTAACTGAAATATTAGCTGGAATTGGGAGAACTTGTCCAGCAGGTACAACCACTTTCTCAGCATAACCTCCCCCACTAAGAAGAGCACATACCTGAAACAACAACATAAACTCCAACATTGATTCCAACAAATAACAAATGGAAACCCACAGACAAAATGAGAATTTGAATGTGATCACCTGATCGCCAATTCTCCACCTGGAAACATTCTTACCAACGGCTTGAATTGTTCCAGAACATTCGAGACCAAGGTAAGGACTTGCGCCATTAGGAGCAGGGTAAATACCTTTGCGCTGTTCAGTATCAGCTCCATTGAGGGCAGTGGCCTCGACCTTGATCAATACTTCGTCGTCTTGAATTAGAAGAAGATCATCTACATCTTGCAGCTGCAATACCTCAGGGCCGCCATGGGATGTAATAACCACCGCCTTCATATCTTCTACTTCCTGGAAATGGAAAGGCTTAGGCACCAATAATAGATTATTATTATAGATCAGAGACAAGTATTCAGCAAGAGTGTGCTATCATCCGAATTATTAAGAGAGAGAAAAATTGATTTCTTGGCTCAAAAGTCAAAACTAGACAACTACAATGGCAATGATCATAGGATAAAAATGTTGGTTATTTGTGATTTTTGAAAGATGATTTAGTTAAAAACTCGTTAATGTAATAAAAGTTTTTTTGAAAAATATTTAAGAAGCAAACAAAAATCCAAGATCAAACTTAACTCTAGTTGATTTAGAAGCTTACTTATCGATTCTAAAAGCTGTTTATCATGAAAATGTTGATAAATTAGTTTAAACAACTAATGAGTTATTCAAAGGTGTTATCTAATTGCAAGAGTGTTTATTTACTTTTATTGGCTAAATTAATTTGAGGTCTAATCAAAGACCTGCTGTAGAGTTGAAAATGTAAGTTCTTCTCTTGTAGCAACGATTATTTTAATTATTGAGATATAATTTATTATATAATCATGTTTCACTATTTAGATTTTATTTGAAAGAAGAGTTATTGGTTAGGTTTTCTCCTATAATTTATTTTTATTATATATAAAATTAAAAAGTCATTTTTTATTTCTCTTAAATACCTTTTTTAGCATTTGAAGATTGTCTATTTTTTTTTCATCACTCAGATTTGAGTTAATGTTATTTTGAGTTAATGTTATGTTTTGTTCGGTGTGTCATCTTGTTTAGTCGAATCAAACTTTCATCTTTAATTTTTATAGGTAGGTCGTTTATTGTTCATACTCTCATTTATCGAGTCTATATTCGCCCATTTCTTAATAGCAAGAGAGATGAAATTATCGAATTTAGAATTGTTTTTATTTTTTCAAACAACAGTAGTTAAAATCAATTTTTTAGTTGGAGGTTCCCTTACCGTTATCCTTCAATTTTTTATGGGCTTAACAATTTTTATGTTTCGTGCTTGCTTAACAAGTTTTGGACAATGGCAATTTTAGTGCAGTCAACCTAAAGAAATTACAATTGGCTTAAATTTTTTTATTTAAAATTTTAATTATTGTAAATTTGTCATATTATTTTTTATTTTGTTTATGTTATTTTGTATTTTAATTTTGTATATGTAACTTATTATTTTAATTAGTGATAATTTTTTTAAAAATAATAAGAAGATTTGTTTGAATTTAACTCTTTATACAATCATTAATTAAAATAATTATCTTACTTTATTTTATATAAAATTAAAATAAGAAAGTTGTTTCATTTAAATAAAAAAAATTTTATCAAGTATTGTTCAATATTAATTATTTAGATAACTAATAAGCTAGTACAAAATAATTTAGTGTTATATATATATATATATATTCATTAAGCTCCTTGTCCGGTTTGAGGTATTTAAATAACTCAAACAAATCAAATATCATTTCATTCTCTTTTAAACATCACGTTACTCAATTTATTAACTAAAATATTAAAATACTTTATATTTTAAAATATTCTTTTAATTTTATTTATATATATCAATCCTATTTTAAATTCTTTTACCAAAAAAAAATCATTACATACTTAAAATCATCCCATTATTAAATTTTCTTTCTCTAACAAGTCTTACCGTAATAGTTTGAAGCAATTAGTATGAACGTTTAATAAACTACATAAAATAGTATAACATAAAAATCTCAAATTATATACACTAAAATTAATGTTGATCTATCTAGAGTTGACGATGACTATAATGACATAATCTTAATTAGCTAATAAAATCCTTAGCAATATTAATACCTGAAAATAGAAGGGATGGTGTTTGAAAGACAAATATCTTAATTGGCGATGACTACTTGTTTTTAATAATCATTTATTCACACTCTCGTTGTAATAAGCCAAATTGTTTTATTCGATTCACTAAAATATTAAAATACTCTCATTTAAATTTCAATAACGGGATATGGATGCACCGATTCAACTAAAGTTGGAACATTTCAAATAAACGGTTAATTAAAATGAGAATAACTTCTGTTTGGAGGAGAAGATCGAGGCCAAAGAATGAGCTACGCCGGAGATTATCGCCGCCTTCACTTGTCCTCTTCTCGGTAATGCCCGGCCAGAAGTACGCCGGAGATTATCGCCCTTCGTTTCTCTTTTTACTCCTGCCATTGACCGATGTCTCCTTTTTCTTCTTCTTCTACTAGTTAGTATTGATAATGAAATTTCATAGAAACATCCTTAATTATATATAGAGAGAATCTTACCAAATTTACCCTCGGTTTTATTCTTTTAACAATAATAATAATAATATTTATAAAAGAAAAAGAAATTCAATGCTCATAGTTTGACTGTCTGTTGACTCTTTACTGACATTTCCGTGTTCACACTTGGATTCTTTTATAGTGGTAGATTATCGAGTAGTACTACCTTCACCATATTTATTGTGTTATCCAACCTTGTTCAAATTAATATTCTTTTTTCTTAGATAAAACAAATTAATTTCATTCATCCATTAATAATTGGGAAGTTCAAAATCATTAATATAGTGAAAACTCATATCAAAACAATTTAGTATAAGTTACCAAAGTTATTTAGATTAATATTACAAAAATTTAAGTTAAAAAACGACAATATTTTGATTAGAAAAATAGACAAGTGATTTCTAGAAATATGTAGATTAATTAAAGACAATCTAAATATGCAGAGTTAATTTGATTCAAACTTATTTTTACTAATTAATCATTTAAATACGTTTTTTTCATTAATTATTTAAAATATATCGAATATGAACTATTAGATGTATAAGTCTGGACATGTATATAGTTATGACACTCACTAGATATTTGATGTATATAATTTGTCTAATGTATAGTATAGTCGAATACATGGTCTTGAATCTTGATTAACCGATATAGCAATATAATATAATCTAATTTAAATTGATCAAAATCTTATACTATTCACTTCAATCTTTTTATGTATACAAAAATAATATTAAAATAAAAGTTAGTATCATTTTTATTAAAAGAAACAAAAGGAAAATAGTTAGTGGGAGATCATAATTAAAAAAGCAAAACAAGAAAAATAGCTTTATCATGATTCACATGAGACAGTTTGTTTTCCAGTTTTAAAGCTGATTGTTTTCTTCTTAAAAAGTGGAAATTGATTCTGTTAATATATATATAAATATATTATAGTTATTTGTTAGATAGGTTAAGATTATTATCATTTATAAGATTAGTAAGAAGATTAAATATTGTGATAATATTATAATTACCTTATTATTATTATTAGTCACTTTTTATATATATACATAATTTAATGTTGATTGAGGAGACAAAACTTATGTAATAGAGGGACACTCAATTTAATATTTTATTCACAATATTGTGTTTGTCATGGTAGGAGTTTTAATAATCTAATAAATTTTGTTATCTTTTATTCATAAAATAAATTATAGTCATTTTATTGCACATTATGTTGCAAATTATGTTTGATCTTTTTCTTTTTAATTTATTATAGTATCAAATTTTTATTTGAGTTATTGTCTTTTTTTTCTTGTTAGTTACTCATGTACCTTATTTAGTCAAAAAAAATAATTATTTTTTCATTTGATTAAAAAATATCGATATATTATCTTATAAATTTCAATTGTCAAATTATTTACCATCATGAGATTTAGGGATTTAATATATATAGCTATTTATTATTTAGGGATTTAATATGTATAGTATTATTATAAATGATAAATATTGTGATATTATAATAGTTATAATCTATAAAAAAAAAGGCATAAATTATAAATGAAATATAGGACACTGAATACACTATATCTTTTTCTTTTTTGTAATTTTAATTGAAAAATAAATAATTAATAGATAAATTTGTTATGAAAATAAAATAATTTAATAAAAAAATAGAAAATCATATAATAAAGCTAGTGTGAATGAGAATCACGTGCTATTTTAAAGGGAAGAATTCAAACTTTCTCTCTTCAAAAAGAAAAATAAAAAATAAAAGAAGAAAGAAAGGGGGGATTCAATGGATCTTAGGAGGAGCTTCCTTCATGTTTAAGAGTTAAACCTTGTTATTAAGCAAATTTAAATGTTAATTCAATCATTACTTCTTCTTTTTAATATTTATTATTTATTATTTAGCCCTAGTGGGTAATTAATTATAAAGTTCATTATTAGCTAGCAAGTGGCATATATATTTAATGAATCACATGAGGGTCACACTAAGTTAAAAAAAAAAAATTAAAACATTATTAGACTTAAAATCGACCCCTCTTAGATTCTCCTTGTCTCATAATCTCTCTTTTACTTTTCTCTTCCTTTTTTATTTTCTAGAACGATGCGCAATTAAAAAAAAAAAGGGGTTCATTTTCACTTTTGAAGTAAGAATCCAAACGATTTGATTTAGCTTATTTACTATAGTATTTTTTAAGTTAGAATATACAATATAATATCAGTCATAAATCAAACATTCTATCTATCTATGTATGTATATTTGATAGTACCAAACTTGTTCACTTATTGTTCTCCTCTTATAGAGAAAAAGAAGGAAATGAGAAAAATTGTGAGGGTTGTATGACTATGATTAACCTTAATTGCAATGGATTATTCCATGACCTATTGATTTTGCTCTTTCATACATAGTTTCATTTTCTTTTGGTCCTATACATGTTAGCCCGGGTGGCCAAACCTATCTATCCGATTCGGTATTTCAGATCGGATATCCGCCTCTATTTTTTTTAAATTGCGATACGTATCCGACCCGGTATCCGACCACTATCCGATCCGAAAACACCAGATCGGATCGACCAGTCGAATATCCGCCGATCCGATTTTTTTAATATTTCTAATTGTTTTGATATGCTTCGACCTCCAAAACTCCAATGATTAATGACTATTTAAGTTCTAAAATTAGGTCTCCATTTAAAGAGAACATATTCACAAACAAATCTAAAGGAAAACAGAAAAAAAAAAAAATAGATATTTTTGTTTGGATTTTTAAAGGAAAATCGAAGAAAACAAAGTGAATAGATAGATTTTTCTTTGGGTTTGTAATTATTTAATAATATTTTTGTTTGAGTTTGTAAAGGGAAACGGGAAAGAAATCAAAAGAAGAGGGAAATTTTTATTTGGGTTTGTAATTATTATAAATATGTTATTTTATTTTTAAATTTTAAAAATCATCGGATCGATTTCGGATATTTAAATATTTTTTGCCCGATCTGTATCCGATCCGAATATCCGGTAAAAATATCGGATCGGATCGATATCCGAATCCAATCCATCATTTCAAATTTTTTGCATCGTGTATACTGTATTCTAAAAAAACAAATATATATAGTTCATTTTTATTAGTGTTTGTCTTGGAGTGGGTGACACAAATATCATCCCGCTCCCATTCTGAATCAACTATCGATACCAAAAAATTTCATCCCCATATAATTTAGATCGGTAACCGCATGGGTACTCTTGTAAAGGATTTTTTAATCATATTCTTCCACATACACAATTACCTTATTCATAAGTAGTTAATGTAGAGATTTGTCCCCATAAAAACTATTTTCTAAGTTGAACTATTATTGACAGGAGATGCAGCATGAATGACATTTACATATCAAAACTCTAAAGCATATATCAGTCTAACTTATATTGTTATATTTTAATAAATTTATTATAGTTGAATATTTCATTTATTAGATTATATATATTCTAAATTATTTTAGCTAAAACAGTTTTTGTAATAATAAAAAGCAAACACCTTGCATTTCTATTTTAATCAATGTGAAGCTTTACTCACCTTCACAAGAGCATATTTGGTTCTTATGTCAACCCACCAAAAGATGGAAAGCTTATCTACAACCCTAATTATTTGTCAATACATGTAATTAACTAACAAAACTGGACACAAAATTAATATAAGACAAAAACGAAAACCTGCCTCGTAGTCGTCACATTTTCCGAACCCTCTTTTTCCCCTTCATAGGGTTTGTGACTTGACGCCTTTCATCAGATCTCGGGCCATCCTGCTTCTTCGTCGAAACTCGATTAGCATGGTTAACCTTTCTACAGTTTTGGCCAACAATCTTTCTTTTAGGATTTTTCTCAACAATCTCAGTATTATTACCCTTTTCCTGTTCTTGAGATGCCAACCCTAATAAATTATGGAAATTCGACGGTTGGTTGAGCGACCTTGGATTACGCGGACGAGAACTGCGAGGTTTCACGGGCGGGTTGTATATTGGTGACAGAAGGAAATCGAATGAGGATAAAATGTTGCTTGTTTTATTGAAATGCTGTTCGTAAGCTTCGGCTAGCATTTTTCTTAGCAATACTGCACTAGTGTATTCAGGCATCTTTCCTGAATAGAAAGACAAGGCATTGGTTGTTACCAATAGCATGTCCCTGAAGAGTTTTCGCATTGATCGGATTGATGAGCTGGTGATTCTCGATTTTATCGTGTCGAAATCCATGTGCTGACTTATAACCCTTCTGTATTTCGCTGTTTTCTGTCAAAATGATGATTTAATTCTGCTGGTTAGACTTTCGTGTAAAAGCAAATTGATGCAAATTGATGAAGCAATATGTAATAAATGTTCTACTACCACATACTTGGTTGTCGAGACGGTGCTGGAAGACGAGGGCGTGTTTGTTTTGGGCAATGGAGTCGAAAAGTGCTAGTAAGTCGTTGTTTCGTGTAGTCTGATCGCAGTCACTGATTGAGGACGATGCAACTGTGGTTGAGCCCAAATTTTCACTCTCTGTATTTTCACTTTTTACTGGCCTTTCTTTACAGTTGGGATTCTTACTATTTTTACTTTGAGAAATTTGTTGGATGTTCCCCTTGCTGTCTTTCCTTTTCCTCTTTTGGACAGTTTTATCTTTTTCGACCAATTTCTCAACTGTAGGAGATGCTTTTTGCTCGGAAGATTTCGAAACATGCTTTATCTCTGGCTCTGCAGCTGTCTTTATGACCTGACTGATACTGCTAGCCGATATCACTTCATTAGATGCCTCTTTGCAAGATGATTCCATGTGCTCTGGTTTCAGTAAAGGTGCGGGTGAATTAGTTTCACAAGAACCGTGGTGAACTTGGCTATGGTTGGAATCTCCTTTCTCAGATTTCAGACTTTTAAGCTTCAATTCAAGGGATCTGACATGATGAAATACAGGCAAACTAGTTATAAAGAGGGACTCAGCTGATAGATTATAGACAATAAGGCTCCAACTACCTAATTGTCTCACAAAACACAATTGAAGAAAAATAATTGAGAACCGTGAGTATATTGCAGAGTGAAATATTCAACCAGTATGATTATATAACAAAAAAAGTAGAGCAGCATATTATTCCTTTGTTCAATTCTCGTGCAAGAAATGTAATGTGACCATGTAACAAGTAGAAGGAGATGGGATAACAGATACAAGAAGAGATGAGAATAGAATGGTCTAATCCCTTAGATGAGAAGTTTGGAAACTTCCATAGCTGATATGAAATTAGATGAGAGATAAGTTTTGCTTTTCAGCTACAATTTCAATGTGATAATCTAACACTACTCTTTACTCCTTATACTGCTCTCATATCTAAGTGGGCATAAACTAACATGAAATGGCCCATGCCCTTCGGGAATATAAATAACCCGTGACAGATCATCAAGGTTTAGTGTTAGTTAACAACTTATCACTTAATCTAAATGATAAGTGATTATCTGAATTCAAAACTATTATTTAAAATCAATTCATTATATAGATTCAGCTCAAATTAAGCTTAAAAATCAGGCTTAAATTGGTCATATAATGAGAGAGTTCAAATTATACTATTAAAAGGGCAAAATAATAGCTATTAAGTATGTCTTAACATTAGTAACACATTTCATCAAAATGACTTACATATATCAAGTACTTAAAATTTAGAAATTTTCATTAGGTTTATTCAACATTTATTTTTATAGACTTAACTAATTCGACACTAAAAATTTAGTCTTCAGCATAGGGCACTTGATTTTCAGTCTAATGCACCCTAATTCATACATCTACTAATTTATCTAGCACTCAATTTTCATATAAGAGATCTTCAAGGAAAGGCTTTATGGCATGCAACACTAATTTGAATAGTGTAAAGTAATGATTAACTTACCCAATATTGTTATCTGCTTTCTCCAATTCTTCCTTCAACTGTTCCACTCTTCTCTTTCTTAGTTCTTCAAACAAAGCTCTGCAATATGAAAATAAAGTCAATGAGAACAGACATATAAATAAGGACATGCCCGGACAATATTTAAGTTGCTAATAAGAAACTCAATTCATATCAAATCTTTTGTCTTTAGGATTTTGTTTGGATGACATAAAATCTGGTAGAGCGGACATAAGGCATTTTTCTAAGCCAAGCTTATCAAAGCTTTAAGATAGCAAATAGTTTTGAAAGATCACAGCTAATTATGAGTTCTCAAGTTTATTAAACACCAAATAAACTATAGCTTTTTGAGATCAAAATTGCTGCTTCCTCATTCAACCAGCTCGCAATCATGGCATGTTTTCTTTAATAATGTGAAGAATAAAGCTAAGCCTTGTCAAATAGAATAAAGAATGGAGACTTTGAACAATTTAAAGGCTGTGGATGCAACCAATTTTTCCTTCCAAAATGACCAATACAATGATCGATTAAGCATACTCACGTGCATCCAGTGTACTGTTTTTGCAAGTCGTCGTACTTGTCCTTACAAGCCTGCAATCATACAAATATAAGATTTATATCGAAACTCAATGACGCGAAAAGGAGAAACCCTAAGCTAATTCAAATAAGTTTTTACATCAATCATTAATTATACTTCAAGATCTAAAAGGAACTATTTACTGAAAAAATTGCTGCTGATGCCAAATCAAAACAGTAACATTATTATAGTGATGATTGATGGAAGTAAATTGAAATCAATATCTCATACATAAGAAAAGATAATTCTACAAAAATGCTGAATAGACAAGAAAATTCCCTCCATTCAAGTAAGAGCTATATTCAGCAAGTCAAATTAATGATCAACATCCTAAGTAGGAACAACCGTCTTCTTGCCTTAAAAAACTCAAGTTTATATGCAAGAATAATACACATGAAATTGAACTGTAACTGAAGCTAGTGCACTAGTTCATTGATTTTACTAACTAATGCAATAAACAAGTTTACTTAATAAGAAGAACATTAGATTAACCTAACGGCCTTAAATTCAGCATGAAGTGTGATAGTGTTACTCCAAAATACAATGGACAATGTTTTCAACTAAGTGATGAAGATACACATTAAGCTTACTGACCTCAGGAGTAAAGCTACAGGGAGAAACGGTTCGCGCCCGGAGCTCGGCTGAAACGACATCCCAGGCTTGAGGGCCGTAGCGAAGAACAGCGCCTCCAAGGACAAGCTCTTCCCATGTGCCCCAAACATTCCTAACAGCGACTATTGTTGTCGTCGCCATGATAATCTCCGCCTTCGCCGGAGAGGATAGATAGATAGATAAGTGAGGAAAAATAGGCGGTATTCAGAGCGGTTTGGGAATTAGGTATTTAGGTCGTATGGGATTTCGCCATTTTTGTTGCAACTTATTTTCTTATAATCTTCTTTACAACGTTTACTTCTCGCCTTTTATTTCCATTTATTTGTATCCATTTTACAAAAATATATATATTTCATGTATAGTAATAATAAAAAGTTTTAATTAATATTATTGTTTTATTCTATTTTTTTCCTCTAATTTTTGAAAGCAAATATTTACTAAATTGGTTGACATTATAAAATTTACTTTAAAAATATTACGCTTAATTTCTCTCTCTTCACAATTTTTTTTTTAAATTTCTTTCCTTAATTTTAAAATATATATAAATATAAATGTATTTTATATTATTATTTTTAAAATTAATAATAATAAAGAAAAATAATCAAATTAACTAATTTTTAATTACAAATATATAGATATATATATTTAAATATAGGGCACAAATGAGTTTATATTATAAAATTTAATTTATAAAGATTACGCTTTTACATTTTCTCTATTTATAGATATATATTTTTTTTACGGTTTTACCTTCATCTCTCTTTTTAATTTTTTTTATTAATTTTAATATATATAAATATAAATGTATTTTGTATTATATTTAATTTATTTATCTATTATATGAATAATAATAGAGAAAATTAATAAAATTAACAATTTTTAATTATATATATATATTTATATTTGATAAATGTACATATATATATATATATATATATATATATATATATATATATATATATATATATATATATATATATATCAAATTATAAATTATAAAAAAATAGTTGCAAATATATTTCAGGAATTATTGTTTATTATTAAATTATATTATTTTTATTTTAAGTTAAATTTTGAATGGTAATGTATGACTATAAAAATTAATATAAAAAATGATTAAATGATGATTAAGAGCAACTTACAATGATATTGTTTGATTATGTAAGATGATATGTTTAGATAATTATAAATTTATACATTTTGAACCACGCTTTGATATATATATATATATATATATATATATATATATATATATATATATATATATATATATATATATATATATATTAACAAAATATATTAAGTCAATAAGTTATTATATTTTTTTATTAAAAAAATTAGTTTAAGATAGTAATAATTTTGTCTTTAATTTAAAACATTTTAAATAAGAATTGAAGTAATCAAATTTTTATCTTTTAGTCAAGTGGTATATTTTACTAAAAATATAACATAATTAATTACTTTTTATTTTAACCTGAATTATTAAAAGTCACAATTTTTATATTAGAATACATTATAGAATAAGTTAGTACAGAGAAATATAGAAAAAAACAATTAATAATTTATATGTATATATAAATAATCTTTAAAATTAATTATAAAAAGTTATATATAATATTTAAAATATATTTAAGTTGGTTATATATATATATATTATATTGAATTGAATTATATATATTTATAATTAAAAGATTAAAATATTTTAATAATAATCAATTGAATAGAGAATAAAAGTTTGTAATTTTTAATTAAAATATTTTAAAAAATAATAATAAAAATTATTATCCGCAATTCACATGCATATTTCTCTTTTTATATCATTATTCGTTTTTTTCATATGCTCAAAATAATTTAGTCAATTATATTATATTTAACATAAATTCTCACATATATATTATTAATATTCAATCTTAAATTGCATTAAGAATTAAAGTTTTAATTGTCACTTTCAAATACTTAAAAAAACCTCCATTTTACTATAAATCAAAAAGAAAAAATAACTTTGATTCAACTAGATAATGTCAAGATTAGACATGGAATTTGGAATCAATGGATAATTAGTTGGAGGGTAAAAACAGCCAAAATTAAAAATGACTTTTTTTTTCTTTCGGACCCAGTGATGTCTAATCATGCCGTTTTGAATAGCATCAAAGCTAAGCTTATAATTTTTTATTAAAAAAATATTGATTTGAGTTATAAAAGAAAACTCTTTATAGATTTTCATGTTATTTTGTATTTGTTCAAAGAGATTTATTTGTAAATAAATAATGTTGTAGGCAGTACACATGTTTCATGTTTCTGACTTTGGACGTTTTCGAGACATTTGAATATTCTATCAATGAGTTAAACTAATATAATATATGACTAAAGGTCATAAGGATAACATGGATTTTTTAAATATACAATAAAATATTTATTAAGCATCATATCAATAAATAATCTATTTGAACATTAAACAGCAAACAAATATTAATATTTAGTTAGGACTATTTCCAAAAGTTGTCAACAAAATATTTAGATAAGTAATGTTATTGAACTAATTTTGAAGCAAAATAACACATAATTTAATAAATTTGAGAATAAAAAGTATAAGTAAGTAAGAAGAAGAAGAAGAGAGCATAAGAAGAAAACAAAATATTCATCAATATTGTTTCAAGATGAAAAATAAACTCAAAATGACTGATTAATTCACAATCTATACTGAATTCAATTTGTTGATAATGTTAACTAAAATTGAACAAAATGGATTCACCATGTTATCATGCTATCACTATAATAATAATAATAATAACAACAAACATTAAGTTATATGGTACCTGAAGAAGAACAGCTAGAACAACATGACCCATGTCTGGTCAACAGCAACGCAATTTGTAGTTATATATCTTAGTATTATCACCCATTAAGCATTCAAACTATTCATCTGTAGTAATTCACCAACCAAAATCGACCGGTTTTGTTATGGTTATATGTCAATTGTCTTTTTTACCAGCTTTCTCCAAGGCTAAAGACCAGAAATCGTTAGCTTTGTTGCATAACTAGACTAAGTTCCATAGCACCTTTACCCAACAAACCACCTCTCCTAAAACATAGATAGATAGATCCCAAAATCAGAAAACAAATTTCAGATATTACACAATTCATGTTCATACAATACAATTCATGTTCATACCTGATAAAATCTGGAAGAACTTTTTGGATTTTCTGAAGCTGGACATTGCACTGCTTGCAGCATTCAATTCTGTGTTTGAACAAGCATATTATTTGTTAGAACTAGTCCAAGGGACTTGTTTGATGTGATTTTATTTGGATCATCAATCATTTAATTGGTTTATTATCCTTACTTTCAAAAAATAAAAACACTAGATCAAACAAGCATCAACGACAATACCTTTCCTCTGCGTGAAGATTAACTCCAACAGCTGGACGTGTAGAAATAGCTGTTCTGACTACTGGCCCAAACACAGCAACAAGCTTCAACAACATCTCAAGGGAAATAATGACATGCCTGTGTATAATCAAAGTACCCTTTATAAATAAATATACAATAATGCTTCAACCTTTAAAGTTCTAATACAGATTTCCCACACATTGAAGCATTCCAAATCAGTTATCAGCCAAAATAAATAAATATTGGTTCTCTTAAGGGAACTATATTAACAATCTGATTACTCGTATATACAATACTTATTGGAAAGTTTACCTTTCTGTTTTGCTGTCCAGCAAACCTAAAAGCAATGGTAACAAGGATTGAAATGTATCCAATGTTAGAATGTTCATCTTCTCCACAAGGACACTCAACACGTCTGCTAGTACCTGCATTGTTATGGAGGATACAGAACTATTTATAAGAACCAAAAATCCATTCCATAAATAAAATTCAATTATCGGTACTCACAGAATGATCAGGCAACTTCCTCATGGCATCTATTGTACCCTTGATGTCATTTCGCTCCCAAAAATGCCTAAGCACCTGCAAATTCATGTTCTTTAACTCTCAGCTCCTTAAAGAAACAGTACAATGGGATATAGTATTGAAGAGGTTAGAATAATAATTTTATTTATTTTTTGTGTGTAGATCTGTTTCCAAATACAGAAAATAATCAAATCTATCTCTACTAAATTTAGTTTCCAAATGCTTTTGTATTTTGGAAGCGTGTTCATATGCATAAACATAAACAATTAGTGTTTCGAAATATGGCCACATTTGGAATCACTTATAATTTATGCTTTTGTTGTGGATCTGGGTCCAAATGAGAAACAACCAAATTTATAAATCTGTCTAGCTAAGTTTAGTTCACAAACAGATTTGATCCAGATACAAAACATAAGAAAAAAAAAAAAAAAAAAAGAAGAAGAAAATCTGTGTTTTCAAATATTCTGGACAATTTAAATATTCTGAAAACATTTAACAGAAGTCTGAACAGGGAGCATGCACCTGTACTAACTTATCCCTTTATTCATTTAATATTAAAAGAATGCATGTAAATACGAAAGAATGAATCTCGTTAGTCAAAAAGGAAGGTAGCATCCAATCTGCAAAAAAAATCCCTTAAAAAAACCTTCCAAACCAACCTGCAGTTTGGTCAGGCGACCACGTAGGGTGCTTAAGAACATATCATGATTCTGCATCAATTCTTCAGTACTATTATCCACACTGGCAAATTTAGGTTCATTCTTGGTAATTTGTGGCTGCTTGCTTAAGAACATGTCATGATTCTGCATCAATTCTTCGGTACTATTATCCACACTGGCAAATTTAGGTTCATTCTTGGTAATTTGTGGCTGCTTGCTTAAGAACATATCATGATTCTGCATCAATTCTTCGGTACTATTATCCACACTGGCAAATTTAGGTTCATTCTTGGTAATTTGTGGCTGCTTACCCTGTAGTTTCCAATTACTGATAAGAATATCTGGGGAAATACAAGAAAACATCTGAGAAACCTCATAAGTGAAATCGGTCTTAATTACCAGCATGAAGGTTGATTGAGTTGTCTTAGGAGATACAACAGACACGGGGATTTTATCAGACTTTAATGTGTCACTTCTTTCAAACCTTTCAACCAGATTGCGTGTACGCCCTCGTATAACAGCCACTGTACAAAAAGAGTATAATATTGAATCAAGTTCAGCTGAATTTAACCACCTAAGCAAATGAGTACCATTGATGTCAAACCTCCATTTACATATCTAAATGTGTACAACAGCCACTGTACAAAATGAGTAAAAATCATTCTCAGTGAAAAATAAGTGGCGTTGGACACACCAGTTATGAGGTATAAACTTAAGAAACTGGGAACGCACCAGTTTCATGATGAGATGGCGTTGGATGTAATGATGTATTTTGTAACTTGTCTAACACATTCTTGACATCCAAATGCTTTTCTCCAATGGTTTCTTTAGCTTCATCATTTGTCAGAGATCTTCCACTGAAAGTTGAATTCACTGCCCTTTTATAATGACTTACTTTCTCCATAGCTTCAGATTCAACAACCACTGACGGTGTCTCTGTGTCAAATATTGTAGTTGAAAATGAGCGCTCATAGAGAGATTTAGCTGGTCCAGTAGGTCCATTCCTAGTATTTGAGATAAATTCTTTTCTTGGTGTGGTTTTGACTCTTCCATTAGGACTGTCCCTAGGCACAATGGTTGGTACAATAAAAGATTTGGTATTTGTTTGCACAAATGTTTTCTGTGCACCAGCTGTAGGACCTTGCCTAGGTTTTGAAATATTACTGCTTTCCTTTGAATCAGATGAAACTGAACTCTTAGTAGAGTTTATCCGACCAATTCTTTTCGAAGAGATTGGCTTTTCACCTGTAGAGTTGTAAGGTGGAAACTGCAGCAGGTTAGACAGCGGTTCAACTTGCATTCCATAAAATTCCAGCATGGACTATATACATAAAAATAGAATAAAAGGTTTCCAAATTTGAACAGCCAACACCAGTAGTTTTATATAAAGTCTTTGCACTAAATTGTAGTAAGAAATACTATATCAAACTTTTGTCCACATACCTATATAACATTTACATTTGTAAGTTCTAAGCATCATCTAAAACAACACTTACAGTCTACATAGATGGTTTTTATTTCTTTTGACTCATAATCCGGGGAGGTGCTTCGCAGTGTTGAGCCTACTCTCCTCTCATTTCCAGCATTTTCTTTTGAACTTTGTTGGACATCATGCTTTTGTTCACTGCAATTATTCTCCTCACTCATAACACCAACTGTGTATGGTTCAATTAACTGAAAAAATAAGTTGGATGGGCAATTATTAGAAATACAAGGTTCAAAAATGATGTTTGAAAAATGAGTTAGGGAAAACAACTTCAAGAATAAGTACCGAAATATCTGATGCCCACACACCAACTGAATTCTGAAAGAACGAGCAACCCAAGAGCTTTCCATCATGGATGCTGAGATCACTAAGCTTTGACCACCCAATATCCAATGCATCGTGACATATTACAGGTTCCCATGAATAAATCTGCAATTAATCAAGAAAATGAAAACTTGTTATTTTGTCCTCCAGACCACATCATTAGAAAGACCAAATGTAAAAGAATATAACCTTTAGGCTCTCCTCTAACCCACAGAAGAGAGTTCGGCCATCTGGGTGAAAGGCTATGTTGCACACACTGCTAACCTGGAATACAAAGAAAATGAAACAAATAAAAATAGTAAAGGTTACAATAAGTTGCAATTTCAGAATTACAAATATTGTTCAATATACTTGAATCACTCAATTTAGGTACCTCTGGTCTTGTAGAACCAATAAGTTCAAAACTTTCCAAATCCCAAAATTTTACTGTTTTGTCTGCTGAACCTGGGAAATATAACATATTAATTAAACATAGTCCTGCTAGTATCCAAAAACTGAGAGCATAAATAAATGAAAAGACAAGAAAAAGACAAATATTTTTTGAAGAAATGTCATAAAGAGAACTCCTTAATGATCCAAAACCAACCTGTTGCCAACAAGAACTCCAGTGGATGAAAATCTATGGAGCTTATATGTCCTTCATGGTACTTGAAGTCTTGGATAAGTTTTCCCGCAGTAAGGTCCCATATCTTTCCAAATGAATAATTATAAATCAAGTACAAATGTATTAGTTCAAAATGTGTTGATGATAGTTAAAGTGACTCACCTTCACGATGTTGTCAAAACCTCCAGAAACTACCCAACGACCATCAGGACTAAACTTAATTGTGCTAATTCCCCGACTATGGCCTGTATATGTGTGAATGCATTCTTTCTTTCTAATATCCCATATCTTCAGATTAGCATCCAGAGCACCGGATGCAAAAAAATCACCAAAAGGATGGAATTCAACAGTTGAGCAATTGGATTTGTGTCCAGTTAGAGTGCGAACCACTATACTTCAAGAGCAATTAGAGTAGCATATTAGGGCTTGTTATAAAAATTCAGTATAATATTATGCCTACAATTTCAATATTATTCATTAAATGCCAGGCAATCAATAAGTCCTCAATTAATCATGTTCAACTCGTGATCCATAAACGACAAAAATGATGAATTTATGTCATAAAAGGTGTTTAAGAAACCATTTAATGTTTTAGCTATTCTGCATCTTGGAAGGAATAAAAGGCCCATGTAATTGGACTCAACCCAAAGCAAAGCAACCTACTTTTTGTTTCTTCCAAATCCCAGAGTTTAATTGAGCCTGCGGATGCTCCAGCAAGCACTAACACCTCAGACGAGTTAAATGCAACAGATTCAACTGGGCTTGTATGACCACTCAGGCTCTGCATAAAGTAAGAAGGAATTCAAACCAACGATAAGTTTGATGCAATTGGCAATCTATCCATACATTTAAATCCAAATCACAACATCATCTATCAATATGAACAAACATTAGGAAGAATGAAGTAATGCTAATAACGGTAACTGTTTGCGCTAATTCCACTCGTGTTTCAACTGTTCGCGCTAATTCTACTCGTGTTTCAACTGTTCGCGCTAATTCTACTATTATGTTTCAACTGTTCACGCTAATTCTACTATTGTGTTTCAGCTGTTCACGCTAATTCTACTATTGTGTTTCAGATGTTCACGCTAATTCTACTATTGTGTTTCAGCTGTTCGCGCTAATTCTACTATTGTGTTTCAGCTGTTCGCGCGTTAATTCTACTATTGTGTTTCAGCTGTTCGCGCTAATTCTATTATTGTGTTTCAGCTGTTCGCGCGTTAATTCTACTATTGTGTTTCAGCTCTCAGTGCTATTAGAATACCTATGTTTGTCTAACAGACTGTGAACATTAACCTTATTTTAATATTGAATGTAAATATGATCTTTTCCCAATGTGCACCCCTGAAACCAAAATTCAACTTACCATTAAAGCTGTGGGCTTTCCTGTTGACCAAAGATTCACTTTGTGATCATCCCCCCCTGTAAGAAAGAGCCGACAATTCTTCTTCCCAATAGTCAAACAATTTACATTCCCAGAATGAGCTGGAAACTCCTCTAGTTTCAATTCAAGTCAAGAAAGCAAACAGATCAAGTATAAACTCGAATTCAACTAGATCAAGTATATCCTTATTCATTTTCAGTAGTTATAAATTATAATCAACTTATCTCCATAAATCAGCTAAACACAACAAATACTCATATCTCTAAACTAAAATTTCTTAGCAAACGATATGTATAGTATCCAACATTGCAATCAGAAACAAGCTGAGATCAACTATAAGGCACAAAAATGTCAGAAATGAACGCGGAATTCGAGTAAATCGTAAAGGATACGCAATTTATATACGCGCTTCGTCATTCTTTCTTCCATCCTTCCTTCCGATAAGCTTGTAATGCCTGAGTTTACTCGATGAACTCGACGATTAACGCCGATGATTGTTCAGGATGACGATAAGTTGATTGTTGAACACACCGAGAAAACCGCAAACACTCAATGACATGTATGCATTAACAAACACAGAAGCGGAAATCCAGATAGAAAGATGAAGAATTAGATTCACTGGTACTGAAATTCAGAAATCAAAAGGGAAAGAAGCAATCAACTTTTCACTTTTCTTTCTTTTGAGAAGAGCGCCCACTCGGTTCCTTCCCTTCTGCTGTTCTTCTTCTATCATATACACGGAAGAGAGAATAATATAATTTCCCGTTCTCTCCCAATTGACCAATTTACCCTTGATTAACTGTCTCATCCATTATCAGTCGGCGATTGCTCAAATTACCAAATTACCAAATTGCCCCCCATTTTTTCAAATTTTGTATATATGTATATATATATTAAAGTTAAATTATAGGTACTAAATTAGTCCAAAAACTGTTGTTAATATTTTTTACTTTAAATAGTAAATTATAATGATATACCTATTCTCATTATTAACTATTATAAATATTACTATTTTAGTTTGTGATATAATTAATTGTAAGGGAAGTTAAAATATTAATAATAAATATATATATATTTATTTCATATCAACAATTGTTATCTTTTATTATTATTAAAATTATATTGTATTAAATTATTATGATATTAGTATCGTGTTTACTTTAAATAGATAAGGATGTATTTATTATCATTATAAATATTACCATTTATATTGTTATACAATTAATTGTAGTATAACTATTACATGCCAATTTATAAAAACATTAAGAAATTACTGGTTAAGAAAATTATAATTATATTTCTAATTAATATATATATATATATATTAATTCTATTTTTAAAACAACCAGGAAATATATAAAATAGTAATATTATATAAATTTTATTAACAAATGTTATATTTTTATGATTAGTTAAATTATTTTATGTAACATAATTTTATTTTAATTCATAATTAATATTATATTAGTATTGTGTTATTACTATAGTGGTTTTTTTTTAACTTTAAATAGTATAATATATAATGATATATTTATTCATTACAAATATTACTGTTTTTTGTTATGTACTTAATTATAATATATTATTACATACTGATTTATAAAACATTAAGAACATATATAATAGTTAATCAAATAATGTTAAATTAGTAATCTCATATATAATTAAAAGGATATTAAAATTTTAATAAATATATTAATTTCATATTTCAAAAAATAATCAAAATGCGTATACTAAATATATGTTTATCAACAAATGTATCCGATTGAGGTTTGATGGGTTGTTTGGTCATTAAACATTAACTAATTCAAACTTTACAAGCTAAGATAATTTTTATTAGAATTCAAACCTAAAATAATTTATATTGTTAGACAATATCAGTAATTATTTTTATAAATCCTTAAAAAAAAAAGTCCTGGAAGAATTAAAGAAATCAGTTTTATTTTTTATTTTATTTTGTACTCGTTATTGATTATGAAAATTATTAGCAGGTTATTTAATTGTGTGACATTAACTCATGGTACTTACCCGATTTAATAGAATTGCCCAAATTTAGTTTTGGATTAGAACCTCTTAAATTCAATATATATCTAATTAATTCTTGAGTTATGAAAAAACAATGGGTTATAATTATTATTATTTTTATTTTAGAAAGGACCATGTAATCATATCTAATTTCAATTTAAAGTGTTATTATTAAGAATCAACATTAGAAATTTGTTTTTTTAAAACCAAAATTTGGTAATTAAGCTATTTGGTGAAATTTAAAACATAATTACAAAATGTGATAATTAATTTCTCTCTTTTTCTTAATATATGTTAAATTATATATTTATTTATTCTATTTTGTTATAAATATTAATGTTATCAATTTATTTTTTATTTTTTTATACTCGAGTTTATTAGATGCTTAGCATGACCCAAGTCATAATTCTATTTAAATTATAGGTTGTTTTTTAAGAATTGAAAAAATGTAACTCTTAATTTTTTAGTTTTTAGTTTAAATATATGAAATTAGCCCTCACCATTCATATTAATAACTTTCAATTCAATTATATGAGAATTCAAATCATAACTTTTGCTTTCTTCATCATTCTTACCACTTGAATTAAAACTCTTCCCATTTGTTATTATATTAAATTTTAAATAGTTAATAAAAATATCAATTTACTAATTATTCATCGTAGGAACAAAAATAGATAAATAGGTCACACAACAAATTATTATTAATAGATTCTCGAGAACGGCGATTAACTTTTCGACCGATTTTATCGACTTTCCTCAATAAATTTAAAAAAACGTCGTAATAATAATAATATTATGAATAATATACTTTTTGAACAAATTGATTCATAATGTCCACTAATTTCTTTTCCATGTTCATCATATAATAAGTCATCTCAATATAAACTACTTAATAATTAAAACATCCCTCATCTTAGTCATATTTCAAAATAGACTTCAAATATAAAATATACATTTATATATTAACTATTTAAAAATAACATTTTATCATAATCATACTAAAAAGTAGAATTATAAAATTATGATTGAAATTTTGTAGGTAAAATGTACAAATTTATAAAAAGAATTATAACACTAATGTATTTTGATTTTTTTTTTTAAATTTATATTATATTTTACATATAAATAGTAAGTGTCGGTGATGTTTCTTTATACCCGCAAGAAATTACCAAAAAGGACAAAGGTATCCAATGTGTTGCAACTTCAAATTTGTAGGATTTCAAAAAAGAAAAAAAAAAAACACATTTCGTTTAAATATTTTTATATTTAATTTGATCCTTAATTTATATGGTACTATTTCAGATAGAAAATTGTTAGGCATACCTATGTACCCTGTTTAAATCATATATTAAATTATTAACTATTTGTTCAAACTATTAAAAATTTATTCAAATAATTTATAAACAAAACCATAACATATTTTTATTCAAATAAAACTGGTATCCCTGAATCCCCTCCCAAAATCTGAACTGGTGAAACAGTATTACTGTTACTGATTTGACTAGGCATGCATGCATTTCCCAGTTTTTCAATCATTTGTAATTAACACATGAAGATTATAAAAAATAAAACACTATGCTAGTTTAGTATTTAATTAAATAATTTACACTTGTTGGGTAGGAAATCATTTAAATAGTTTATTATTCTTTTACCTAAACATTCGTTAATCAAATCAATACATTTATCAATTAAAATAGTTTTTTTAATTATTAAATGTTAGTATTTTTTACATTTTTCGCTAAATAATATATTTTTTCATAATCTAAAACCAAACAAGAATATTTTATTTAAATAAGTATTTTTTTTAAAATAATTTTCAGATTGTCGACAGAAAAGTGAAATATAATGTTTTATCATTATTCAAAGAGGAGCGACAGAAAAGTGAAATTTGGGAGAGAATGAGGAGTAAATAACGTGTAATTACATTATTGACTGAAAAACGGAAAAAAAAATATAAAGAAAGAGTATAAACAAGTTTTTTAATCATTCCATCACCTATTTTCTCTTTCAAATTATCTCTCCCAATCATTTCTTTTATTCATATTTGACATATTTTAAATTAATTTTAAATATCAATATAATAATAATTTTAAACAAAATTCCTTATAATTAAACAAAATCGTAAAAATGAAGTAATATATTTGTTAAATTTATTCGTTAATATTAATTAATATATTTTAAATTCTTTGATTCAAATTTGGTTGGGTGTAACAGACTAACAGTTGAACTATAATCACATAAAGGATTTTTTGGCATCATTTTATTGTTCATAGAGAACTTTATCCCTCATTATTTTTTATTGGGGATAAATCCTTTAGTCATTGTTGGTGCATAGAGTCTTACATCACTGAACCTAATTTTAATTTTGTTTCATCTCCTCCTTTAGTCAAGCAGCAAAAACATGTAAATATCATAGTCCGTCTCCTTGATGTCCTAAATTCTAGATTCGAGCGTGTTATGCGGTAAGTCTGGTTGAAGTGGTTGAGTGCATTTGCAGACTATATAGGGATTAGCCGCACTTAAACAAAGTCAAGCTCTTTTGTTTTAAACCCGCGACTAATCCGAATAATGATCATAACTAGCGTTCTCAATAAAAAAAATAACAAAAAAAAATCTAATTTGGTTTATATAATGATCCTATTAATTCAAGCTCATTTTTTAATGTAAGTTTTTTTTTGTTGTTGTAAACCAAGACTTTGTATATTGACTATTATTGTATCCATTGTTTTATCAATAAAATTCCTAACTTTATAAAAGAAAATGTTTATATCATTTTGTTATGCGGTTCTCATGGAACAAAATAAGCTACCAAAGGTCCAAAACCAACTCATTAAAAGGGCTATATGTATTAGGCCCAATGTTTAAAATCCACATAAGTTTTTATAATAAAAAAAATAATATTTTTGACACATAGAATTACAATAGAAATAATGAGGGTGAAATAGAAAAATGATAATTAACCTGATAATTTAAACTACATGCATGCGTCGGGTATAATTCTTACAAACACCTTAATTGAATTATGATAATAATTCTCTTTTTACCTAGTGCCAATAAAAATTGAATATTTTTCATTTTTCTTAAGGTTTTATGTTCAAGTCTGTTAAGTGCGTGTTTGTGAATTATGTGCTTAGTTCAATGAATAAACTGGCACAAAACTAATTATTAAACAAGAAAATGAATAAGTTAAATGCTATAAAATATATTATACATATTAATTATTAGAAATAAGGAAACTGATCCTAAAAAGTATTGCAAGTATATGATTGTGTGATTTTTATTATCCAATAATTTTTCGTTTCATTATTAGGCTAGTACTGCAACCCGGCTACTATCTTAAATTGACGTAACATGGGACCCATAAGAAATAAAAAAAAAAAGACAGAATAGCCGTTGGATCGAGTCAAGGCAATCATGAGTTGGCGCGAGATATCAGTGGATGATACCGGGCATAATCTCACATGTGTTCGGCCCATTTCCGTGTCCATGGGGTTTGTTTGGATTCAAAACTTATTTAACAAATATATATATTTTTTTAATTTAAAGCGAACATTTTGTTTTACATATCTTTTGTTTGGATTCGAAAGTTTTAAAGCATTATAGTGAGATCAAATATTTTAACGAATTTTTTTTCTAATAATTATATCCTCATTTTAGTCTTACATGTAGATGATTCATCATCTAGCTTGACATGGATATTTTTTAAACATTTCATCTTCTTTGTTGTGAATAAGGGGAAACATATTATAGACTTGATCAGCCTAATAATTGTGTTGCTCCAAATATATTAACTTTTTTTTTTATCTAATTTAATAAATGTTTTATATCAATAAATTGGTTTCCACTTCACTTAATAGATATAAATTGTTTTTTATTTGTAAATAATTGAATTCTTATAAATCACAACTTTTAATTTTTTTTTTCTATTTTGTTGACTTTGAACCCCATACAACTAAAATGTCGTGCACCAAACAAAACGCAATTATAGTGTTAGGACTTAAATTTGTAATTGGGGTTAAGAGTTCTTAATCTCAAGAACCAAGACTAAATCTATTATTTAAAGGGCGTGAGAAGAGAATAATGTTAGTATGCCTAACAGTCCGAAAATTGAAAACGACAAGGAAAATCAAAATACAGTAAGCTAAAATTTTCGCAATCTTATTCATATATGCAATTAGAGTGAATTCAACTTATATATAAGCCAAACCCACAAAAATATTCAGTTACAATTGTTCAAAGAGAGAAAGAGATTTAACGAGATATGATTTGCAAATAACAGAAATTGAAACAGACATAACAAATTCTAACTGTCCAGAATTGTAGCATTTCTCCCCCTTCAAATATTTGTCGTCGAGGACGAAGAGACCTTGGCCTGGTTAGCCTCTAATGTCATTCCTCCAATCTTAAAGATAACTCTTTTCTCTTGTTGTTCTGCAACTATTTATTGCGGTTCTGAGATATTTTCAGAAAGGCCATAAGGGGCCGGGCTATGGAACCGCAATTCTTGATAAACATTCGATAACATCCTTTCAGTTGTTTTACTAATTATAAAACTGACCATTTCCTCATTGTTTTTAGCTTTTCTGGGTCAGTAGCCACTCCATTTTCATTCAATATATGGCCAAGGAAAAAAGTTCATTTAAACGTATATCTTTGTACAACTAACTCACTTAGATGTATGTACTAATAAAAAATTATTTAAATTTTATTTATATATTTATTAATTAATATATTAATATATTTTCTCGCTCATTCTTTTTCATTAATTAAACCAATTAAATTAAATTTATTTTATTTTTAATTTATTATTATTTTTATATTAGTTTCTCTTTTTTATTTTATATTTATTTATTTTATCATAATTCTTAAATTTTCATTTTTTTTTAAATAATAATTTATTTATGAATTTTATGTTTTACTGTAATATTCTTTTTAAGAATTTTTATCATATTTAATTTAATATAAATAAAAATATAATTAATAATTTTTTATTTATTTTTGATTAATGACTTATAGTAGTAAAGAACATTGTTTTATCTAATATTTGATTATTATTCTTTTGTTGTTTGATGAATGAGTTGCTATTATTATATAATTTTTTATTATTAATTAATTTATTTTTGTGTTGAAAATGTTTTATTGTTGAAAGAATAAATCATTGTTATATCTAACATTTATACTAAATAATTTTAAAATAATTAACAATCAATATTAATATAAGAAGAAAATATAAAAAAAAAAGAAGAAATATAAAGTTAAAATAATGAAGTATGAATGCTCGTGTATATATATATATATAATTAAATTAAAATAATTAATAATAAATACTTATATAAAAATAATAATTTTTTATGAAAAAATAAAATAAAAAATTCATTAATTAATGAAAAAGAAGGAGAGAGAAAATATATTAATATTTAATTAATAAATATAAAAATTAAAAAAATAAAATTAACTATAGTTTATTAAAATAGGCTAAATGAGCCAATTTTTGATAATACGTATGTTTAAATGAACTTTTATTGGTACATACATCTGAATGAGCTAATTGTACAATTACATACGTTTAAGTGAGATGCATAAAATTTGTTTGCACCCTAAGCTACATTTTCTTTTGTTGAAGAATAACATTTGTTGTTGCAATGTTGTTACGACTTGGTATAAATATAAAAAAACTTCTTCTAGCTCTGATTATACACTAGGTGCCATCTAAAATCCAGGACATGAAGTCCTTCCGGACTAGTACCACAGGGGAAACAAAAGAGCCATGGATTCTAATTACTCCCCTATCCACTCAATTTTTGTCTTTCGCAGGGTATGATACCAGTATGAGCACATGCACACAACTTGCATGTCTTCTTTTAATGAGATACAGTGATGTTGTTCCCTGACTGGTGATAGGTCTTCAGGTTTTTGTAATAGAGTGTTGAAGTCTTCGAGCAGTCGATAGAGATCCTCAGGAATCTCTTTTAATGTAATTGTGATAAGTGAAACAAATTGGCATTCACGCTTACTCCTTATTTTCACCATAGCAACAACACTACATTTCTTTAATGACTTCTCCAGTTTGATTTGTGCATGAGATATACCCTGCAAGATAGTGGTTCTGCATTGTTTTTTCATAAGAGGGGGTAACTTTTCAAAATTCCAAGATGAAGGGCCTAAAGTAATCAGTCACTCAATACTTAGCACAATATCGTACCCTACCATAGTAAGCATCTTCATATCTGTTTGGTAATCATTTCCATCCATTGATCATCTCAAGTCTTAGAAAATGTTGGAGCATAATATATTGGATCCATCTGCCACTCAAACTGACAACACTTGGGTGGGCATGGTATCGTGGCTTATTTTTTTTCATAATCTTGTTATTTATGAAATTATGGGTATTGCTTGTATCAATCAGGATCACCACCGACAATTTTCCAATCTTGCCGAGAATCTAGAGTGTTTGGAAGTTATTAAAATCGGTCCATGCATGCAAGAAAATGGCAGGCTCTTCCACTACATCAGGCTGCAAATGAGGATCATAAAAAACCGGCTCTAGAGTGGGTTTTTAGAAATATAGTAAGTATTTTTGGTCATTAGCCGAGATTATGAATAACTTTGATTTACACCCATGGTTGGGTTCCCACTTTTTATTGCAAGTGTAACATATGCATTTCCTCCTCTTTTCATTCATTACAGTCGGGTTTATTTGCTTCATGTAGCACTGGTTTATGCTAGAAGAAGATGCACGAGAAGAATGCTTGAGGTCGGTAGTCTAGTTGGTGCTTGGCCATGCCGTGTTAAGATTGAATGGCTTGGGCAGCATCAGTAATTCAACGTTATACAAGTGACTGTTGCTCAACAGGGACATGTATGTCACTTCTTGGACCTTGGCCATCGACATGACTTCATTTAAGGATCCGAGAAATCGTAGCTGGATACAATTTACGATTTCCTCCCTCAACCCAAACATGTAGTAATCTATAACATACTCCCTCGAGATACTATATAGTTTTGGGGAAATTGACATGTATTGGATATTATATATTCTTGAACAGAACTGATCTATTTCAGGTTCATCAATTGTCTCATGGGATATAATGTGTGGAAGGCCCGAACTATAGTAAGAAGTCTCTCTTGAACACCTCCCACGTTATGGATTCTCTATCAATGCGTTGATGAAGATATGACCCATACCACATTCTTGCTTCACCAATAAAGTGAATGGAAGCAATGTCAAGTTTAGTTACATCATTAGTCATGTTCACCCTAAAAAACTACTCAACATATATAAGACAACCCTCCACATCGGTCCTATCGAACCGAGGGAAATCAACTTTGGTGAGTTGGGTTGGAGAACATATTGTTGGTTAGGATGGAAGAGCCTATTTGGGGGAGAGCCATGATAAGAAACATCATCATAAGCCCTGGAGCGGGGTTCTTGACCAAGAACAGACCCTCCTTCTATGGATGTCAATCTGTCTTCTATGGCATTGAACCTTTTGTCCATATTATTATTACTCAATTCAGTCATGTTCTGATGTAAGGCAGTTTTCATAGAAACTAATTGGTGGGTCAGACCTTCGATTAGGGCTTTAAGAGCATCCATCTCATCTTATTGTAGGGTTTCTATCATCCCAAAACTGTCTGGCTTTGATACCAAGTTGTTACGACTTAAATCTATAACTAAGATTAAGAGTTCCATATCTCAAGAACCAAGACTAAATATCTTATTAAAATGGCAGTAAAAGAGTTAGGAGAACAAGAGATTAAGTGGTCTAGAAAAAAAAGATGAAACAGTAATGAGAAGAGAATAATGTTAGTATGCCTAATAGTCCGAGAATTGAAGACGACGAGGGAAATTTCAGTTACTACTCAAAGATGATTTTTTTTAACAAAATGTGGTTTGCAAATAACAGAAAATGAAGCAGATATATAACAAACCTATCAGTCCAGAATTGTAGCACATAGCCTATCAATTTTTATCTTGAATCACTATGTACAACATTTTATGTTTAAAAAACAATACATTTTTAATTAAATATCTTAATTTTTTAGTAAATTGGCTGCCCTGGAGAGTGAGTTGCCTTAGCTTGAGGCTTACTAGGTTTACTCAGGATCGACCCTATAGAGGGCAAACAAAAGATTGTGTTGATTTCTCAATGATATTGCTGGTTAGTTCGATGCTACATGTACGGGTAGTGTAGGTATCCATTAAGAAAGTGTCACATGTACAAAGAGAAAAAAAATTAACAAATGAGAGAGGTGATACTTACTTTTGTGTATATGTGTCACTTTATGAGTGAGATACAGGTAGTGCATGTACATGTAGCATCGAATTAACCGATATTGCTAGAGTTGATCTTCGACTAAGGCCTTGTTCTCTATAGGTTATTTTAAAACCTAAATAAAATCAATTTTCCAATCAATCACTTCTCACCAATCACATCATTCAGTTCATTAACCAAAATACAAAAATACCATCTATTTTAAATTATTATTTTTTATTTTATTTATATATATCAATACCCTTTAAGTTTTTTTAACCAAAAATAATCATTATTTTCTCAAAATCATCACCCATCATGTAAGTTTCTCTCTCTTAAATTAAAAATAAAAAAACTACAACCGAAGAAGGCCTAACCCATTAGGATATACATAATTTATCAACTAACCACTAAATCATTAATAAAACAATTATTACTATTTTTAAAAGATAAAAACACATACAAGTTTGGTAAGAAGTAATATTTTGTTTTGGGCTTATGCCCAATATATCCCCTATATAAATTTGTCTATGGTCTCCACAGCTACATTATCAATGGTGTTGCAATGAAATTTCTTAAAGTCTGAAAGAAGCTAAAAAAAAAAGGGTTACTACTTACTACACATAAAACTGTGAGAGGAGACAAAATACCAAAGTATTATTGGATAAGAATAAAAACTTAAAAAGGACCCTAAGAAGGTGTTTGATAAATTGATTATAAATACTCATCTATTAATATTAATACTTTTTTTCTATTTAGTTAAAAGAAAAATTAGAATGACACCACATAATTATGATCCCGTTTAAACTCAAAGTACATATATTAATCCTAATCCTAATACATAAATTAAATTAATTGCTTACAAAAATTTCTTTCAGGACTAGGTAAACAATAAAATAACTTTATTGCAGCGGGAGTTATACACTTTTATTTATTTATTTATTTCCCAAGTCAGTAATATTTCAAATTATTATATAATTTCTTTTGATGATAGAACTCAACTCACAAATATTGAAGTGTTTGGTTGCACTCCAAATATGTGCAAAAAAGTTAAGTTGATGGAGATATTCTACTTAACTTAACATAATCTCAAGTATATATATATTGATAAATAAATTTAAATATATTAAAGTCTAATTCAAATTAATTATATTTCTATAAATTGTGACTAAAGAGCAAGTTGGATGAGGTTAGGTTGAACAGTTGAATTCCCTCCTTGCTTTGGACCCTTATTAAATCTCTAAATCGGTTAAGTTTGATTAAGCTTAATTATATGTTCAACTTAAATATTATTCTTTATATTTGTAATAATATTTAATAATTAATATTATATATAATAATTTTTTTATTAACTTAATTTTAAATATTAATAAATTACTTAAATTAAAAAATATTTTATTTTAAAATAAACTATATGAATATATTATTTTGTTAATATATCATTTTAAAACTTAAATAAAATAAGTAAATAAAAAAATTCTTATTAAAGAAAAATTACATCTAAAAGTTTGCAGTATTTTTGTTTGAAATTTTATTTAATAATATGAACATGTTATTTATATTTATATTTGGTTTTATTATTAAAATAATTTTTATTATTTAAAATTTAAATTTAATAAATTAATATTTAATTTGATAAATTAAATAATTTAATGGTTAAAATTATAATAATATTAAATTTTTTTTTTTAAAAAAAATCATTCCCATATGAATCATTTTTAAACATTATAAACTATAAAAAAAATGTATAATATTATTAATCCCTTTATTCTCAATAAAATTAAGGTTGTAAAATCTTTAATACATACATTTTATTTTGTTAATGATGTGTTTTTTAATTTTTTTTTTATAATTAATCATTTTTAAAAATAATATAATATTATTTTAATTAATAAATAAAATAAGATAAAAAGATATATACATTTAAATTTATCCTATGATCATTCATATCTTTATATATAAAAAAAGAAAAAGACATATATATTCAAATTTAAATTTTTGTTATTATTATAATTTTATATATAATTAATTTAATAAATATATAAAATTATTTGATGATTGAATAAAATTATATAAAGAAATTAAAAAGATAAAGAAATAATAGAAAGAGAAAAAGATAAGATCAAAATTTGAGAAAAAATGAGTTTAAATGTAAAATATATTTATTTTTAATTTTTTTTAATTAATTTATTAATTAAAATTATTATGATAGATTATTAAGTGCCTAACAACCCAAAAAAAAAAAAGTAAGTTTACATTAGTGATTCATTTTATATGACTTTCAAATATTCATTATGATTTTGTGAATTTTACAATTATATATATACATATATAATTCTTGAAAAAATATTATTTTATATTATTTATAAATTAATTTTTATTTAAATTAAAGTGAATTACAAAAATATTTATAATTATAAATAGTATATAAATAATTTAAAGAAGCAAACCAAACCAAACTTTCTTGCTCTCTCTCTCTAGCCCAAATTCCCAATGAATACAAGACTACGCATTCCCCACCCGTCCCTCTAACCCTCCTTTATTTCCATCTCTATCAAATTTATTTCATCAATAAATTCGCCGGAAACCACCACTCACCGCCGTTACCGCCGCCAATGTAAAAAAAACAAAAAAAACTTTATATATACTTCATTCCTATTCCATTACAATTATCCTCAAATGGGTTCTTGTTTTAGCACCGAAGCTAACTCATCTCTCAAGAATCACAAAAAACTCCGTTCCAATTTGCTCGTCCCGCCGCCGCCAACGCCGCCGCCGCCAGAGGAAGAGACCGTTAAAGAAGTTCTATCCGAGACTCCCAAATCGAAGCCTCAAATCCCGAAGCTTGAACGCGAATGGAGCAAACGGGTAACCCGACCCGATATGGTTAAGACCCGAGAACAGCCAATCGCAGAGGACGAAGTTTCTGACATGTCCGGTATCAGCCAGGTCTCTTCCACTGTAACGGCGGCCACAACTGAAAAAGGCGGCGAGGTCCTTCGCAGGTCGACGTCGTCAAAGTCGCGAAGAAGTGAATTTAACGGCGAGATTAAGTCGCCGCCGCCGCCCCAGCAGAAGTTCAGAAACAATTCATTTTCCGACGTCGTAAAAGATAGGAACATGACTGGTTAGTATGATTCTTATCAAAACAATTTTAATTTACTAATTTAAACAGTTGTTAAAAGAAAGTTTTCATTTTTATCAAAATAGTTCATAAATCTCCGAGTCGGAGATACGACCCATCGCCGCCGGTGAGGAGATCCGATCCATCACCTGGTCGAGTCAGGCAGAATCTTGGACAGAGGAAAGACCCAGGAGAAATATCTGGTGGTCGGAGATCAAATTCTCCGGCGATGGTGGTCGAGAACGGGTGCGGGAGGACGGTTTTGGGTCGAAGTCTTTCGGGTAGAAAAACCGGACCTTCACCTGGTCGGGTCAGATCCGAACAATCTGGTAGATTCAGAAAAATGGGTGGTGATGTTACAGATAGGGAAGAGAAGTGGCCGGCGGCAATGCAGCCGCCGCCGGCGAAGGAGTCGCTGGAGAATCCGTTAGTGTCCCTTGAATGTTTCATTTTCCTCTAATTTGAAGATTGGGCAATACTTTGAGGGTCCTTTTTTGTTTTTCTAATATTGTAATAATGAATTTTACCATTCTAGAATTGGATGATCATGTTTGACTATTTGGAAGTTTCTTCCCATTCTAATCTATTTCAAGTTTATTTTATCATAATAATTAATATGCTTTATTTATATAAATGTATATTTAACTGTTGTTTTGTTGCAAAATAAATAATGTTCATTTGTGGTTTGTATTAGCTTACTATATAAAAAATAAATAAATGGTGGTCCTGAATCTTGATTATGTTTTGTAAATTTGGTAACATGGATGGATAGATATGCAACAATAAAAGCCCATAACTATTTTTCGGCATTTCCTTCTAATCAGACAAAAATGTGAAACATAACAATCTTCAGATTTTCAACCTATTCAATAAATGTATTTATCCTCTATTTTCTTGACAAAATTTCTAGCCATGTTTGTTTGTGGTTTGGTTTTTAATTTTCAAATTTGTATTTTTTAATTCTACGTGAGCAACGGTAATAATTTGAAAAATAATCAACGGTAATATTTTTTTATTTCAAACTAAAAGATAAACCAACGATCATATTTTCATTTACTTTTAGGTTGAAAAGTTATCTTGCATTTTAAATTTTATTTGACGTTTTATGTTTGATTTTTATTATTTGATTAAAATTATCATAATACTTTTTAGTTGTTTTTCTTTTCATTTTAAAATGTTCAAATTAAAATACAAAGGATGTTTATTAAAAATAATACGTTGAATAATTTAGTGGATAATTGAAATAATAAAATTTATATCATTAGAATAGTCAAAACTTATCTTACACATTAGATGTGTAACAATTATATTTAAAAAAAATTATCAACTGTTATAACCTTTTATTTTTAAACTACAAGATAAGATAACGGTCATATTTATTTTGCTTTTATGTTAAAATGTGATCATGCATTTCAAAAATTTTGACATATTATATTCAATCGCTCTTTACTTTTATAATAAAACATGATCTCTAAGTAAAATAATTTTAATAAAATAATAAAAGATCATTATCAAAAAAGTTATAAAATTTATTTTAGAATAAATTATTTAGAAGTAATTAGTTTTTTTAAAAGGTAATAATGTTTGGTAAATATTATATTATTTTATTTGAATAATGTTGTTTGAAGAAAATTACTTGTTTGTTTATTTTTAAAATGTTTTAAAATTAAAATATAAGAATATTTTGAAAATAACATACTTTGAATGATTCGGTGGAAATTGAAATAATAAAATTTATATAATTAGAATAGTCAAAACTTCTCTATGTATTATATGAACAACAACCACATTTCAAAAAAATATCAAAGTATCATATGTTTTTTCTTTTCAAACTAAAAAATGAGACAACAGTCATATGTTTTTTTACTTTTATGTTAAAATGTGATTATTCATTTCAAAAAATTTGATGTTTTATGTTCAATTTTATTTTTTTTTATGTTAAAAATGATCCATAAACAAAATAATTTGAGTAAAATTAAGGTCATTATCAAGAAAGTGAAAAAAATTATTTTAGGATAAATTATTTGGAAATAATTAGATTTTTAAAGGGTAATAATGTTTGGTAAGTATTATATTATTTTATATGATATTATTGTTTGATGGAATTATCAAACTACTCTTTATTTGTTTATTCTTAAAATGGTGTAAAATTAAACTTTACAAATATTTTAAAAATAATATTTTCAATGATTTAGTGGATAATTGAAATAATAATATTTATATTATTATAATAGTAAAAACTTCTCATTTCATATTTTAAAATTTTATCAACGGTCATAATTTTTTTATTTTCAAACTAGAAGATAATGTAACAGTCATATTTTTTTCTTTTTATGTTAAGATGTGATTATGCATTTTAAGATTTTGACGTATTATATTCAATTCTCTTTATTTTTATATTAAAATATGATCTCTAAACAAAATAATTTGAGTAAAATAATAGAAGATCATTATCAAGAAAGTTACCAAATTTATTTTAGAATAAGTTATTTGTAAATAATTAATTAGATTTTTTAAAAGGTAATAATGTTTGGTAATATTATATTATTTTATTTGAATAATGTTGATCGATAAAAATTGCCAAAATATTCTTTTATTTGTTTATTTTTACAATGTTATAAAAAAATAATATAAGGATATTTTGAAAATAATACTTTGAATGATTTCGTGGATAATTGAAATAATAAAATTTATATAATTAGAATAATCAAAACTTCTCCAATGTATTAGAAGAGCAACAATCATATTTCAAAAAATAAAATTCTTTTCAAACTAAAAGATGAAACAACAATCATATTTTTATTGTATTTTTTATGTTAAAATGTGATGATGCATTTCAAAAAATTTGACTTTTTATGTTCTTTTTTATGTTCTTTTTAAGAAATGATCCATAAACAAAATAATTTGAATAAATTAGAAAAAGGTAATTATCAAGAAAGTTATCAAATTTATTTTAGGATAAATTATTTGGAAATAATTAGATTTTTTTTAAGGTTAATAATGTTTGGTAAGTATTATATTATTTTATTTGAATAATGTTGTTGGATGAAATTACCAAAATTTATTTATTTATTTTTTGTTTATTTCTAAAATGGTGTAAAATTAAAATATAAGGAATATTTTGAAAATAATAATTTGGTGGATAATTGAAATTATGATTAAAATAGTCAAAACTTCTCATATGTATTAGATGAGCAACAATCATTTTTTTTTTTAAATCAAACGATAATGTATTTTTTCTTTTCAAACTAAAAAAATGTAATGGTAATATTTTTTTTTACTTTTATGTTAAAATGTGATCATGTATTTCATTTTTTGGATGTTTTATGTTCAATTTTATTTATTTTTATGTTAGAAAATGATCCATAAACAAAATAATTTGAGTAAAATAGTAAAATAACATTATCAAGAAAGTTATAAAATTTGTTTTATGATAAATTATTTGGAAATAATTAGATTTTTAAAAAGGTAATAATGTTTGGTAAATATTATATTATTTGAATAATGTTTTTTTTTGATAAAAATTACTAAAATACTCTTTATTTGTTTGTTTTTATTTATTTTAAAATGTTGTAAAATTAAAATACAAGGATATTTTGAAAATAATATGGTTGATAATTGAAATAATAAAATTTATAGCATTAGAATAGTTAAAACTTCTTTAGACGAAGCAACAATCATATTTAAAAAAAAAAATTAAACGATCATATATATATATATATATTCAAACTAAAAGATGAGCCAATAGTAAATTTTTTTCTTTCTTTTTTTGTCGGTTAAGAAATGATATTTCATTTCAAAATTTGTTGACGTTTTATATTCAATTTTATTTATTTTATGCTAAAAAAATATCCACAAACAAAATAATTTGAATAAAATAAGAAAAAGGTCATTATCAAGAAAGTTACATTTTATTTGTTTTTTATTTATTTTAAAATTTTGTAAGATTAAAATACAAAAGATTTTTGAAAATAATACATTGAATGATTTAGTGAATAATTGAAATAATAAAATTTATATCAATAGAATTGTCAAAACTTTTAATCCACATTAGAAGTGTAATAATCATATTTAAAAAAAAATTATCAATTGGTTATAACATTTTATTTTCAAACTAAAAAGACAACGGTCATATTTTTTTCTTACTTATGTTAAATTGTGATTAGGCAATTCAGATTTTTTTTTTCCTATTATATTCAATTTTTCTTTACTTCTATATTAGAAAATGATCTCTAAACAAAATAATTTGAATAAAATGATAAAAGATCATTATCAAAGGTAATAATGTTGGGTAAGTATTATATTATTTTATTTGAATAATGCAGTTTGATGAAAATTGCCAAAATACTTGTTATTTGTTTGTTTTTGTGTATTTTTAAATTGTTGTAAAATAAAAATATAAGGATATTTTAAAAATAATACTTTGAATGATTTGGTGGATAATTGAAATAATAAAATTTATATCATTAGAAAATTAAAAAAAAAAAATTCCAAAATATTAAATTAGTGACAATCATATTTACAAAATTATCACATGGTCATGCATACTTTGTTTCTTTTAAACTAAAAGATGAGCCATAGTTAATATATATATATATATATATATATATATTATTTTTATTTTTAAATTGTGATAAATGCATTTCAATTGTTTTTGACTTTTTAGGTTCAATTTTATTTATTTTTATATTAAAAAATGACCATAAACAAAATAATTTGAGTAAAATAGTAAAGGTCATTATCAAGACAGTTACAAAATTTGTTTTATGATAAATTATTTGGAAATAATTAGATTTTTGAAAAGGTAATAATGTTTGGTAAGTATTATATATATTATTTTAGTTGAATAATGTTATTTGATGAAAATTACTAAAATACTGTTTGTTTCTAAAATTTTGTAAAATTAATATATAATGATATTTTGAAAATAATATTTTGAATGATTTGTTAGATAATTGAAATAATAAATTTTATATCATTATAATAGTCAAAACTTCTAATCTGCAGGTTAGAACAACAATTATATTTAAAAAAATAATCAATCGATTATATTTCTTATTTCAAACTAAAAGACGAACAAATAGTCTAATATTTTCTTTTATGTTAAAAAGTGACCATGCGCGCATTTCAAATTTTTTAACGTTTATGTTTATTTTTTCTTTACTTTTATGTTAAGAAATATCTCTAAACAAAAGAAAAAAATAGTAAAAAGTAATTATCAAGAAAATTACAAAATTGTTTGATGATGAATTATTTGGAAATAATTAGATTTGCTTAAATGTAATAATGTTTGGGAAGTATTATATTATTTTATTTGAATAATGTTGTTTGATGAAAATTACCAAAAATAAAATAAAACTTGTTTGTTTTGTGTATTTTTAAAATATTGTAAAATTAAAATATAAGAATATTTTGAATGAACATCCTATATTTTAGATAAGTAACAATCATGTAAAAAAAAAAATAAAAAAAAAATCAGTTGTCATATTTTTTTCTTTCAAATTAGAAGATGAGTAGACGGTCATATTTGTAAGTGATCATGCATTTCAAATATTTTTTTGACGTTTATGTTCAAATTTTCTTTACTTTTATGTTGAAAAATAATTCATAAACAAAATAATTGCGGTAAATTGGTTAAATGAAGTTTTTACTTCTCTCTTTCAACATGGCTAACAATAAGTATATATATATATATATATATTTTGAGAAGTTTGGAAATAATTATATATTTTTAAAGTTATAATGTTGTTTGGTAAGTGTTAGATTATTTTATTTGAAGTATGTTGTTGGATTAAAATTACCAAAACTACCTTTTTATTTGTTTGTCTGGTTTATTTCAAAATTTTGTTGAAATTAAACATTATATACTTCTATAAAAAAAATAAAAAAATCATAATTACTCGTATAAATTACACATAGTGAGATACTACTGTAATTACCTTATATATATAGTTACATTTATAAAGATGACAAATATTTACAAATACTGTAATACTAAATATCAGTTTTTCTAAAATGATGTAGGATAAAACTTAAAACGAATCAAATATATAAACTAAGTTTTATTTTAAGTATATAAAGAAATACTTAAAAAACATATTTGCTGGATGATGTGAAGAGTTTTAACGTAAATAAAAAATTATTATTCTTCAGATTCGTCCTCAGATTAGATTTTAAAAAATTCATTTCGTTTACCGTTATTGTATCTATGTTCGATTTAGGATTGATCTTAAGATTTATTTTATGATATATTACTCTTAGATTTGCATATTAGGTTGAAGAAGAAGAAATTGATAAAAGTTGAAAGATAAAAAAAATGAGAAACGGAAGGATTTATTGAGAAAAAAATATTTATATCTAAGATTAAATATGAAAAAAAAAAATTATACGTAACTACTCATATTAGTTATAATTTATACAGCATTTGAGGTATAATTTATATTTATTATAAATACTCTATATATAAAATTTTGTAACCAGATTAACTCATTAATTTTATTATAATAATAGTTCGAATAATTTGATGGATAGCTGAAATAATAAAATCTTAAATCTGTGCCCATAAAACTTGTTAGATAAACACAGAAATATTTTGAAAATGATATACGGGCATATTTTTTTTCTTTCAAATAAAAAATGAATAAACGGTCATATATTTGTTTTATTTTAATTTTTTTTATTTTTGTTAAAAAGTGATATTTTATTTCAAATTTTTTTATTCTTTATATTTAATTTTCATTACTTTTATGTTAAAAAATAACCCCTAAACATGGCAGGGATGCAATGGGATGATAAATACATTTTTCGTCCGAAACACCCCATTGTCCTTCCTAATTATTGTCCAGAATTATAATAAGAAAGCTACTAAGTTGTATGATAATAAAATATTTAGAAATAATTGGTTTTTTAAAAGGTAATCCATCTTGTTTGGTATGTTATATATATACTTATATTATATTAGATTGTCTTGTTTATTTCTAAAATGTTGAAAAAATTAAAGAATATAGATAATTTACTAATAATACTTTTGATGATTTGATGGATAATTGAAATAATAAAATTTATAAACCAATAGAATTGACAAAAATAGAACTTCTAATATGGAAAAGAAATGTATATATCATCAAGTCTTGATTAACATAAATATTGTTTAGTTAACAACTCTACCATTAATATTTCAAATAAATGACCAAGTTTTCTTAATTGGGGATAGACAATAGTAAATGAAGGACGACTTAAGAAAGATATGACATCAAAGAAACCATGTCCCCCACCCCCTCAATTTCCAGCTATGTCCATTGCTGGACATCATAAATATAGGCATTGATGGGCCAAAATTGGGTAAGCAACCATAATCGTGAGGCTAAAATTGGAAACACAACAAAATAATAGAACCATGTACACATGTTCAAGCACATGACTTTGTTTATATATCCTTTTCTTAAAAATAGACATTGATTATGGTTCATATTATAGTCACAATTAAAGAAACAACTCAATTCATTTGTTTTTGTTTTAAGGGATCCAGTTAACAAAAATAAGTTAGGCTATTCGAGATGATGCGGTTATAAAGATGAAGTATGTGATTTTAGTGATGACGGTTCTTAGAGAACGAATGATTAAGTTATTTATAAGGTAATGAAACATGTAATTAGAAACTCAATATCATATTAGGTAACGCGGTTGTATTATATTATTATTCTTTTTTTTCTCATTGTCGTTGTACGCATAGATGAATTTAGGATTCAGAGTTGGGGCAGGCTTAAAAAAATAACGAGAAAAATTTGAATAAAACGAGTAAATAAATGTCAGTTTTACCATTTTTTAATAATTAGATAAACACACCGTGAATTATATTGAAATTTATATATAAAAAAATATAGAAGGGTAATGTCACAATTTTACCTTAATTTTTTTTTTCGGGGTGGGCATCATCCTATCCGAACCCTTACATAGATCTGTCCTTAGTTGTACGAAAATGATTAATACACATTAACATGTATATATAGACATAAAGTCATTTTTTTCGAATTGTTACATAAATAAAAATATGTTTTTATAAAGGTTTGGACCTTCATCTATAGTACTATTAAATTTATAAGACAAGAATTTAACCAACTAACACAAATTATTTTGATTAATTTTGATGTTAAATATTATATACCTTTATATTACTTAAAGAAATGTAAGAAATAATTTAAAAAAAAAGTTGTACAACTTTCCAACTATACCCAATCCTCATAGCCGGGCTAAAGCTACATTCTCATCTCGATAAGTTATGTAATTAGAGTGATATTTTCATTTTTGAATAGTTAAATGTTGTATTATTTAAGTGTTTCATCGCTATTGTTAAATAATATAGATCAAATATTTATAAATTGTTTCTTTTACATTCAATTCGGTTGAGAAACACAAACCAAACAAGCAAAGCTTAGAATATATAGGATGTGAAGAATGAAATGACTAATAATGCTATGATGAAGACTGATTAGTCAATCAAGAAAACATTTGTGATAGAGACTAATAATAGTGACCAGTTTCATTTTTAAAGAACCCATTTATCCTTTTATTTTTTTTTATCCTTATCAAAATAAATGGTTTAAAGTATTATTTTATTAAAATAATAATTCCTACTATTACATTAATATGGTTATTTGTAGATAATCATATCAAGGTAGTATCCATCTGGTATAGTTCCACCCTCTTCTCAATTTTCATTAATATAAGCTTGAATCATTTATTTGCAAAATTATAGTACATTAATATGTGTCACTTTTAATATTTTTTCAAATATGTACCCTATACAAATATTTATTTAGATAATTCCGTCGCCAAACAGTTTTTTATTAACTTTCATAGCTATAATACTATATATTAATCAAAATTTTCTTCAAAAATATAAAATATATTTAATTTTTTAAAAATAAAGACGTTTAAAGTATCTCAACCGTCGAATCAATAAATATATTAGATAATGTTATGGTTGTAACTCATAAAATTTATTTAGGTTTTCTTGCTTAAACGATTCAAATTTAATTCCAAAATTTATTTTAAAATGAATCATACTTGTATTTTGTTATGTCAAAATATTTGATTATTTCTATCATTTCAAAATATTTATAAAAAAAAACAACCCTTTTAATGGTAAAGGAAAAGATCAAAAACTTTTTTTGAATTTAGTAAGTGTTTAATCTTTTAATTTGATGTTTTCAATATAGAGATGTGTATACTTTATACACAACATATTGACCTCGATCAATACCTCGATAGGTTTAAGATCGGGTATGTTAAAACGGTTTCATAAGCGTGGATAAAGAGTGAACAAAATCTTTGGTTATATCAAAAACCGCATTTAATTAGTTAACAAAAATTCATAACAATAATTTAAACATAGTATGAAAAATAAATTGTATCAGGCATAAGTTTAGGAGCCAAAACGAAAATTTAATAAATTTGAGTGTTAAAATGAGTTTGACATATATATTCTTATTTGGAACTCCTAGTTTGAATAATTTATAAAGCTAAAAATGACTAAAAATGTTAAAGTTGAAGTCTAAAATGAGAGGAATGAAAGTTTGAAACTGATATGACAAAAACATTTAAAGTTGGAGCCTAAAATAAATAAATGTATACTTTAAAGAATATAGTAATGAGTAGATTGAATGATTATTTTGGAGTAAATGGACAATGTTACTTTCTTTGTTTATATGATTGTATTGGCTAAAAGTGACAGGTTGTTGGAAAGACTGTAAACAGTAAAAAAAATCAAGAGCTTCATTGAGATACCAAAAAGATTTGCATCTCTCATTTCCCCCTACTCTATAAAATTAAGATAAACACTTGTAACATTATCATTTCAAGATCATTCTAATTTATGAGAGATGGGTTTTCTGAAAAAGCTAGAGATGGTGAATAGCTACAACAAGAGACAATGTTTGATGATATTCAGAAGGATGAAAGCTGCATTGAAGAAGAAGAAGAATGGTGTTAACAATGGTGGAAGGAACAAAAGGCAAGTGAAATTCCAGTATGATCCATCAAGCTATGCCCTTAACTTCGACGATGGATGCTGCAATTTTGTGAGAGAATCCAATACCTTGTTTCATAATTCAACTCAAATGGTTTATGTTATCTGGGTTGAATCTCCTTTCTGAAAATTACAATTATATGTTTTGGATTGTACAGTATGAATTGATGAATCTATATTTGTAGTAGAGATTGAGTCTTATGATTGATTAATCAGATCTGAGGTTCTCTGTCTTTCTAGGTTTAAGGAGTGGTTGTTATTTAAAGGAAAGAAGCTCATTTCGTTTCCTAAATTTGCATTACTCTTGTTTTCAGAACTTATTTCCCAAATTTATGAAATGGCTCAATTCTGATTTAGATGTGAAAATGGTATGTAATAAATTTAACTTTCAAATTCAACTCCATGCATTTTCACACCTAAATAAGTTTCAATAGCATAAAAAAATGTGCATTTTCTGGTAACAAGTTTTGGGAAAGTGACAAAAAAATAAAGACATTTACATTTGGCAGAAAATGACTATATGTTTTCAATGTTACTGTTATTTATTTGATATTTTTCAAATATAACTGTGACAAATACCATGTTTTTAAAAGTTAGATAATCAAATTGAAGATCAAATGAGCCCTAAGTCGTATTGAAGCATTTGGCGATCCGATTTCATAACCAAAAGTAATCGATTCAATGCGAATACTTGCTAATTTCTTGAAATTGAAATACTAGAACCATAATAATAGTCTAAACGCTGTACAAAGAATTTTAGAACAAGATAACATAAATAGATGAAACAACTTTGAAAAGGCCTTATCCGTTCAAGAATCCGAACTACTTACAGCCTTGTTTATAAAGAAAAAGAGTACAAGAGGTTTTTCTGTTGCCTTCAAATAGAAGGACCTTCGAGTTTGGCTGTCGAGAGATCTTTAATGCGAGGATAAGCAGCTTTCTCGTCCAGCTGATTCTGTGCCCATATTAACATCTTTAGCAAGCTTGGGAGCTTTGGATCTGCGTTTTTAGATCACAAGGATTTTAACATTACAATGCAAGAACATACAAACAGGGTAAAATATAATTCAAATTGATCTCAATGATACTTTTTTTTATCATCAATAATGGAATGTTTGGTAAATGGGTACTAATGCAAGATTACATGCTATAAATTCGGTAAATAGCTTCTCTTAATCGAAGAACATCATTGACCTCGATCACGTCAGATCCATTTGGAAACACTTAAAAAGACATAAAAAGTGTTTCTCATCTAGATACGGATCTAGACCCAAATCCAGAAAGTGTTTTCAGATGAGCTATCCTGATTGAAGATCTAACAAGAATGCAAATAGGTCCAGCTCAGAACAACGAAATATCCTTATGGGTTTCCTTCTTTTGGCCCTTGTTTGATGATGCGGGTTATTTGAGATTAATTTCAGATAACCCCGTTATCCAATTAACAATACACTCTTCGTTCAAATCATCAACCAAATAGATTTATTGATGGTTTCTCGTAGTCTAAATACGAATCTAAACCCAAATCCAGAAAGTGTTTCCAAATGGGATCCGATTGAAGATCTAACAAGAATACAAATCGAAATATCCTTATGGGTTTCCTTCTTCTGGGTCTTCATTGATGTGGATATTTGAGATTAATTTCGGATAACTCATATTCTAATCAACAATTTACTCATCATTCAAATCAACAACCAAAATACCTTCTATTTAAAATTAAAATAAAATTATATATATATATATATACACCCTAATGTCTTTTTACCAAAATAATATGATTTTCAATAACTTACATCAAACAAGGTTATTTGAAAATAACCACTTTGTTATTCAAATAACCCTATATCAAACAAGGTCTTGGATTAAGTTGGTCTTTTGGCCAAGCACACAACATTATGTCAATAAAGAAGATGACTAAAGTAGAAATTATATACCAACCTTTTTCATGACTCTGGCTCGTAAGGATGGCTGCATTGACCTCACTGGCAGTCTTCAAGCGCTGAGATATGTCTAGAAGATCTTTAACAGGACAGTTGGCGACATCTTCAAATGCCAGCAATGCGACTGTCCTTTCTAACTCTTCCAAAAAGCTTGGCTGGAATGTCAAGAAAATTCTTATGTTAAGAGTAGTGCTTTAACTTAAAACCAAGATAACAGCCACTAAGACTTAAACCATTCTAAGCAACCTAAGAAGAGGACAAGATGAAACCAGAAAAAATAAAATCTGTTTGGAAGCAAGACAATTTCATTGCTCTAGTTGAGTTTAAGCAGAAAAAGCTTTTCCCCATCTTTAGCTGCTACAGTGGAGGCATTCTTTGTAATATTTTTAAAGATTACATATTAAAGACATTTTGGTAATTTAACCCAAATAATCAACTTTAATCATATTTTTTTTTTGCAAAACAAAAACTACATCAAACAAGCCTTAAGGAATCTTAGAAGCAGGTTGTCTTGCGAAACAGATTTTAGACTAGAAGCTGATTTTCAAATAATCCAAAACTAATTTTAAAAAACAATGCATTACAGCCTATAGAAGAAAAGGGTAGATTGAGAAAATCACATTTTCTTCTCCTCTAGGTGCAAGCTCCTCCTGAGCAAACTCCAAAGCTTCTTCCACCTTTCCATTTCGAATTAATTCTATCAGCCTCTGTTGTTGAAGATGAAAAAACAGCTGCGGATTTGTATCCAATATCTGCGGATGCATGTAAAAGCCTTTTGATCAGGAACAACTACTATAGAGTCGTTTCCTTCACAACAAAAGTTCTTCTCAAAGAACCTATTGCTCAGTCTCGAAAAACAACTGAATTGTAGAAATTCAATGCATTGAAATTTCTGTGTTTTTAGCTACTCATCAGTTCACGTGAAGTGATTTATGTTATGGAAATTAGTGCACTACAAAAACAATGACTTATGAGGCTTAGTAGACAGCAAAAAGAATAGTCCACTCAATGGCCCCATTTGGAAACAATTTGGTTTTTGAATCTAGATATGGTAATCGCACTAAGTTCTTGTTTCCAAATATGATTCCATATGGATGGGAAATCTAACAGACTGTTTCTAAATGAACCCAATAATATTGAGCTGTTTTGTTATAATTGTTATGTTTCTCAAAAATCACAATGATTTAGAAAATAATTTGATCAAGATTAAAAAAAAAAAACTTAATACCAAATGAAGCAACAAATTACACTATAACTTGAATCATGATCCAAAAAATAATTTGGATCATAATCTAGAAAAATCTTGTAAAAACGTAAAAAGATCACTTCAATTTTAACTTTGGGAATTTTTCAATTGATCATGATTGTAAATGAGATTGTGAAAAAAATAAACATCAGTTTTCAAATAGGCTCTATGTATAGATAATTTAATGGTGTGAGGCTCCACTCTAGAAAATAATTTGTATACAAAATGAAGCAACAAAAATCACTGGAACATAATGGAGAAAATAATTGGATCATGATCTGGAAAAAATCTTATACTAAACAAAAACAGATCACTTCTATTTGAACTTTGTCGATTTTCCAATGCAATCGTGATTGTGACAGATACCAGTTTCAAATATGCTCAATATATAGATAATCGTACCTCAGGGTTCAAATCATTAACTTTCTCAATTGCATCCTCAACATTTCCACATTGTACCGCTTTCTTAACTGCCATCCGATCTGTTATTGTTGCAAGATCTATATCTGCTAATTATCCATAAGGTAGAACATAATACAAAGAAAAAATAACCAGTTTGATATGCTTATAGAGTGGATAATGCTTCCATACCAATAAATTATGAACAAAAAAGCACAATACAATTATTATGAAGAAAAGAAAAGGATACGTTCAGTTCCAGACTCAAATCGGAACTTTTCAGCAGCATCAACATAACCTTCAGTAACAAGAAAATTCATAACTAACTTATTCATATCTTCTTTCTTAATTTTAACATCATTAAGCTTTTTCTCCCATTCCTCCTTTGTGATAACTTTCTTTGAAGTAGCCTGCTAGATGCAAACAATTGGTTAGAATAAACCACAATATGTTCCATAAGTAAGATCATGTGGTTAAAGATTGATAAAACAACAAATAGTATATTCATAGACGATTTCAGTAAAAGTTGAGTGAAGTGAACAAGGATGCAAGCACAAAGAACAGACAAGAAGAAAAAGGACACAAATCCAAATGAAAAATAAGTTCTGGTTTGTAACATTCAAACAAGGCCTAAATATCAAGTCCAAACAGGCCCTTTGAGCCACCTGAATCGCTTCTTTCCATTTCATCCTTTTCTTTTGAAACTTCCATGGCTTCCCAATGAACAAGTTTTTGAATCTTAAGTAATTAATAAAGAAACCCACAAAACAGCTTTTCCAAAGTTCAATACAATTAGCAAGTAGCTAGAGTTCGATGAACACCATCATGTAAAACTCGCTCTGCTATTTACTTCCAAAGCCTTTTATCGAAACTTTGTGGTTTCCAAGTATTCATAAGCATGGAATTCCATCTTCTATTCCATAAGCATTCAATTATTCTATCGAAACAAGGTTCAATTCGTATTGAACAACAAAAATAAGTTCAGTTCATGCCTGTAACTATCAAATTTGAGGTATCAATTCCCTTCTTCTTCCTACAAATCAGTAAACTGGCAATCAATGTAGAAAAACAATACCAGTTTTGGATAGTTATTACTACTTCAAATACAGTCAATTTAGAAAACCCTTGTTCAAACACTTAAAATTTAGCCATCAAAACTTGACAATGACACCTGTAAAGGCAATTTATAAAGATCGACTATTTCAGGAACATAGAACCTAAATCTACAAGTTTGCTAAAACCAACACCGACCCACTTCAACCAGATCCGTAAACTACAATAAGCGATCGTCGAAACGTAAAATTAGACTTATTTGAGCAAAATCGAACAAGGGAGGAGGCCTGGAGATTATTGGCGGTGCTTACCATAGCTTCAATCTCTGCAAGCTGACGGATGACGATCCAGAACAATGACATCAGTGCGCCGCCGTCAAACCCATCTAAAATTTCTACACCCTTCTCAAATCTACTCTCTTTAACGAATGGAATCTCGATTGAGTCCTATTATTAAAAAGTTTTGATCTGAATTTATAAATTAAATAAATACATTTTAAATAAGAAAAATCATATTTATATATATATATATTACACTATTATAAGAGCTTCTTGTTGATGTTGGGTTTTGTTGAGATTATGTAAAAAAAACTTGTTTTAATGAAAAGTAATTAGTTTGAACAATAATATTAATGTCTTTTTCTATTTAAAATTAATTTTTATAAAAATAGACTAAATTATTTTAATTGATCAAATGAGTAATTGGATAATTATATTTAAAACTTAATAGGTATGATATATCTATTTTTTTTTTATCTATAGTATAGTATACCGTATAGAAAGTTTCCATATTACCATTACCATACTTTTATTTCAATACCGTTATTTCGGTATAAAGAAATCTCGTTATGATTCCTACTGAATATTATATTGATTTGACGCGATTTCGATAACGAATAATATTAAGATTTAATTATATTTTTTAAAATTAAAAATTTATATTTAAATTTACATTAAATATATTTAAAGAAGGAAGTAAATTTTGGTAGGAGAGAAAAATAAATACTTGAAAAAATAAAATAAATTTAATAATGATAAATGAATTTAATTATTAAAATAATAAATAACTTAATAATAAAAATCACATCTATTTACCATACTCATTTTTTTTTTAATATTTGTATCATACCTTATTATTCTTCTTCTTATTTTGTTTGTATATCAAAATAATTATTTTTAATATTTTGTAATATATAATTTTTTATGTACCAAAAATATATATATATTCTCACCCAGTTGTAATAATATAATAATAATGTGATAGGAAATTAATTTATAAAAAGATTGATAAAATCTCAACAAAATAAAATGTTGTAGGTCATCTTAATTTTTCATAACTTTTTTTTATTAAATGATGAGTACCTTATTAGAAAAAGAAAAAAAAATGAAGCAAATATTATGAATATATAAATTCAACTATTATTACAAATATTTTCTAAAACAAAAGTTAAACTATTATTACTAATTAAGTACCACTTCTTCATTAAATACACAATTAATATATTTGTTATAGCAATTTTTGATTTTGATAAAAAATAAACTGATAAAAGAGTATTTTTTTATATAATTTTTAAATTTGTAAAAAAAACATTTTTTCATTCATTTAAAATATTTCCATCTATTTTGGTTAATAGTTTTTTCATATTAAATATAAATAAAAGTACTTTACATTTTACTTTATTAATTTTTAAAAAATAATTATGATTATGACATAAATATCAAGCTCATTATAAAAACATATATATGATGGCTTGTTTCATATTTTATTTGAGTTAATAGTATATTTTTAAATCTCTTAAACTATTAGCTACATTTGAAATTAAACATGTGTAATTTTTTAATTCCAAACACATAATAATATATTCCTAAATCCCTAGTTATTTATATGGATATACCTAGTTTGATTCAGCTCATTGACGTGAGATTATTTAACGGGAAGAATGTCAATTTTACACACCAAGTTGTAGGAAGGTGTCAAATTTACTTATTAAGTATCAAAATTCTATTGATATGTATGAACTTGTCAAAAAGTGTCAAATATATTTAAAATAACAGAATTGTTAAACTGGTATTCTTCCAGTAAATTTTGAATAATATATTCCTAAATCCCTAGTTATTTATATGGATATACCTAGTTTGATTCAGCTCATTGATGTGAGATTATTTAACTTATTGTTGCAGGTATTTGACATAATTTAAACTTATTTAATAATTAAGTTTGATTATATTTCATTCAGCTTGTTTATTTTTTATATTTATAATATTATTTAATAATTAATATTATATATATTTATTAATTTAATTTTAAATATTAATAAATAATTTAAATTAAAAAATAATATATTTGAAAATAAATTATATTAATATATTAATTTTTAAATTTTTTATTAATATATAATTTTAAATATTAATAAATAACTTAAATTAAAAAATAATATACTTTAAAAATAAATGATATAAATATATTAATTTTTATAAATATATAATTTTAAATATATTTAATATAAATATGATATAAAAATATTTTAAAATTTTCCAGTCTTGTTTCTAATTTAAAAACCACCTTTTTATTTCTATTTTTTTAAACATCTAGATGATTCATTAATAAAAAAATTATTATTATTATTATTATTATTATATAACTTTTTATCTTTCCAAATCTCCTCTTTTACCTAATATTTCATTTGTCTAATTCCTTTTCCGACTATCTCAAATGACCAAAGTTATTCTTCTGTCCTGTGCGATTTGATTTGATTTTCACGATGTTGGCGGATGACAACTCGATGATTTGGTCCTTTGATGGATCAGAATTAGCGTATGACTTTGATGATGCAAATATGTCCATGGATCTTCAGTCACTCTGGAATATTATGGATGCCAGTCCCAATCCCGAGCAGGTTGGCTCTCCTATCGTTTTTCTACTGTTAGGTTTAAAATTGTCAATCTTCATCATGTTTGAGGTTGGACTGCAATTCGTTTTTTCTCTATTTTTTGATCCTCTTAGGTTAGGTAACAAGTAACCTTGTTTGATGAAGACTGACTTAAGACCTATTTGCTAATCTAGGGCTATTTGAATAACCAAGTGATTATTTTGCAAATAACTTTGTTTGATGAAGTTTATTGAAAATTAGGGTTTAGGGTTTAAGGTATTGATGAGTAGATTGTGGATTGGATAGTGAGTTTATTCAGAATTAGTACAAAATAAAATGTCTAAGTAATAGTGTTTTCTGACTATAAATTTCATAATGGATCATATTAGTGATTAAAATGATATATTTTTGTAGACTAAATACAAACAATGCCTCGTAAGTTATGGACTCTACTTCCTTCATTATATGGTTGCCCATGCATTTCACCATTTTTTGAGGCCCTTCAGGATTTAGTTTATTGTTATTGGGAAAACGGCGAGAACCATTTTATTAAAAAAGATAAACCCAAGCGTCTTTACATCACTTTTGTAAGGAAGGTGAAAATACAGTTCATTTCGCACAAACAAGAATGAACAACTCAAACTGAAACATTTTGAACAAAAAGAAACTACAAAACAAAAGTCTTCAATCATCTTCTCACATGATTTTCGTTCTTCATGGATTTAGTTTATGATTGAACTCAAGTAAAGTTGTATGTTGTGCCTAGCAGAGCAGCCCAGAAGATCATTCTCTAGAAATGGTGCAACGAGATGACTCAGCCCCTTACACCTTGAACAATGGATGCTCCCAAAATCAGACAGGTATAGGTTTTGAGATTATTTTTTTGTAGCAATTTTCTTCCCTTGTTCATTTTAAAGAGCATAGAGGCGGATAAAACTACGAAATGCCTTTCACTTCAATTTATTTTCTGGAGATTTCCAGATTTGCCAGATTTGTCAGATTTGTTTTGGGTTGAGCCGACACAATCTGTTCCATTCTCACCAAAGATTTCACGGGAAGAAGTCAGTAAAGGAGTATTTCAGGTTCCTATGGCGAGTTCTGCCGATGCAAACATAACTGATGCACAACTGAAGTATGAGGAATTTAGGCATTCAGTACCAACATTTAATGATAGATTCCTAAATGCACCTTTTCAAACATTTCCTTCTACTTTTCCAAACATGTCTAATGAGGCTCAAGCTAGATGTATGAAGGTTGAAAGAAAGGATGAAATGGATGGACACCATTTTTATGTTTCTGAGAGTGTGTCTGGTTTTGGCAACAAGTATATATCAAGTCCGATGTTTCCTAGTGATTTTTCATGCAATTCAAGTGAGAAGCAAGATACAAAATTGTTCTCCAAAAGTGCTAGCCATTCTGTTGATATTAACTTAAGTCATACAATTCCCAGTTTAAGTACTGATGATTGTTCACTTGATGCAATGATCCTAGAGAAGTCCTCCATGTTGCCTTCTATCTTAAGAATGAAGCATACAAGGCACATAAAGGATGTAAATGGCAGTACTAATAGCTCTCACTTTGAAAAACTGAATAGTAGCTCTCACTTTGTCAATGATTCTGACTTGTGTATTATTGAAGATGAGGAAGTTTCATGTTCAGCTACATCTTCAGCGAATAAGAAATCCATCATTGTTCCCCAAAATTCTACATCTATTGAGCCTTTAAACCACTCGGGGATTGCAAGTGCAAGGGTTAAGCCAAATGATGAACGCTTGGTATTTCGTGCTGCATTACAGGTAAATTGTTTTCTGTTATTACTGATTTCATGTGTATTTAAGAAAAAAATGTACATTCAAGGTGTAGAATGTAGTTCTAATGTTCTATTTAGATTGCATGGAATTATTGTTTTGCATTCTATGCTATTGTTTTGCAGTTTAGTATAAATAGGCTGAGTATCAAAGTGGACCACTTACCTGGCAACAAAATGCATTTAAAGCAATTTCAGTAAATACTACTGCTCTTGTAACTAAAATAAATTTGACACACTTTATGAAAGTTTTGGTAATTGAAAGGGACTTCATCATAAATATTTGTTTTACAGTTGTTCTTATTTAGTTTATCTTACTCATAAAATGCTCGTGAATACAGAGGATAACTTCGCAGAGCAGCCCAGGGGTTGTATGTTGTGACTCGCAGAGCAGCCCAGAAGATCATTCTCTAGAAATGGTGCAACAAGATGACTCAGCCCCTGACACCTTGAACAATGGATGCTCCCAAAATCAGACAGGTATAGGTTTTGAGTTTATTTTTTTGTAGCATTTTTCTTCCGCTCTGTTCATTTTAAAGAGCATAGATTGTTGGCGGATAAAACAACGAAATGCCTTTCACTTCAATTTATTTTCTGGAGATTTCCAGATTTGGTGATGCAAGCTTCGTTTGTTCCATTCTCTCCGTTACGAAATTCGGAAGCTTTGCATGCCCATAAACAGGTTTCAAAAGGTGCTTTTGAGTTTTCTTCTTTTTCTTTGGAAGCTGGAATCTTCAGTTAATTGTAGTTATTTGGAGAACCTTAACTAGCCATTGTTTGATGTGGGATTATTTGGGATTAATGTGACAGCGCCTAAGAAGGCATCGCCTAAGAAGGCATCGCCTAAGAAGGCATCGCCTAAGAAGGCAGCGCCTAAGAAGACATCGCATAATATTGTAGAGGATGAGGTTGAGCTAGGGCAGGTTGTCAGTGATGCATTCGCTCTCATTGCTACCTCTACACAGAATCTTTCAAAAGCCACACAAATGTTGACAGATGTAAGAGAGTCAGCAAAACAAAAAAAATGGGACATATGGCCAATGTATGAGACCTCCATCCAAGTACTATATGATGCTATGCGCAAAGATGAAAATCTTAGGGTTGCCCTTCAAAAGTTCTTCACAGAGACACTCTCAGCAGAAGACGCAGTGGTGGTACAAACACCCAAAGTGGTGATACAAGAACTTCAAGTTGGAAAAACATCTGAAGTGGTGGTTCCACCCATAGTGGAGGTTGAAGCAGAAAATCTTTTACAAAGGGTGATGAGCGGTGAAAAAACACCCGCAGTGGTGGTCGGAGAACAACAAGCCAGAGGTCCAATAAGAAAAAAATCTAAGAGGAAGACGAAACCTTCACGGGCCTTTCAATCTACATACATGATATGACAACCACTACTAAAATAATATGGTAATTACTTTGATATGGTCAAAGTAGATGAATAAGATAAACTGGCAGCGGTGATTTATGTAAAAGAAGCGAACATGTATATCTAGAACTCTTTATCTTTATTATAATGTTTTACTCTTATTAGAATGTTTTTTTTAACTCTTCATTTTTTTTTTCTTTTCAGCAATGAAGTGTTATTCTACAACGATTACAACACACTCAAAAGATGTTATATGCTTTCATTGAAAAGTAAATGCTATGTGAATTCCGGTGTTGTTGATGTCATGCACACTTTATCAACCATTGGAATAAGAAAACGACAAAATTCAAAAGAATTTGCTTTACTACATATTCTTTTGTAAAATTGTTTTTTATATCTGATCGTTTTTTAATCTATGGTCTGATCTTATTGTAATGTTAATTTTTATTGTGATGTTAATTTGTAAAGTGTTGGTACGTTCGAGAATGTTGCACTTCAAGATGAAATGAATTTTGTTTAAATAGAACCCAAAGTCTTAAAAAACTCCTTTGTAAGTAACATGTATATACCATATTTTAATATATATTTGAATATCGAAGGAGACTTTACAAATTTTGTTCTATATTAACCATTTTTATGTTCTCTGCATGATGAGAGAATTCCAATTTATCGATAACCTTTCATTGGAAGGAGCACAAATAGAAGATAAATATCTCTCCGCTCATTACATGGTAATAAGCCGAATTTTCTTTAAAATAGTTTATAAATTTTATTTCATTGGTAAACAAAAAAACTACAATCGTAGACTTCATTATGACTATCAACTTACAAATTGTCGATTTAATAGCTCAATTCTCGTTTAGCGTTTTGAATTTTCCTTGACAAGACCCGACTAATAAAATTGATTGTGCAATATATTGTATGAGTGACTTGATAACTTATACAAGATATGAAGTAACGTGGGATTCTTCTTTAAGAAAGAAAAGGTAAGTTACAGATTTAACATTTTTATTGTTTTAGAAAAGGTAAGTTACAGATTCTTCCTTTGCTAAGACTTTTTTTTGTTAAGGCGAAACGAATGCAGCTTTGAGAATAAAAATCTCTGCGACGATCCTAAGGTCACGCCTGAACAAGAATTTTCTGCAGCTACGTAAGAAATATATAGTCAATATTTTTTTAGAGAAGAGCAGCTATAAAAGAATCAAGATGATGAGCGAGCATTTTAAATAATGAATGTTGTCGATGAATTATAACATTGTAAATAATTTTAAATTTTATAGATGAACATTTTACACCATTTGAGTTTTTTTTTTATAATGTATAAGTGTTTACTTAAAAAAATATAATATTATAAACGACCACCAAAATAAAATAAGTATGTTTGGTAACCTTAAAATTGACATTGAAATTTGAATTGGGGATCCAATTTCAATTCTTAAGTTTGGTAGATCTTTTAATATTAAAAATTAAAGCTGTAATTATAATAGAATTCAATTTAGTGTAATCTTACAATTCTCAATTTCACTCTTTTTAGCTCGAAATTGAAATTACAATTTTTTTTAATGTTTTTTAAACAAAATAATTTATTATTTGATCATTTAAAACATAATTAAAGTTTTCAATAAATAATTTTTTTTTGAAATTTAAAATTTTAAAATATCAAGTGATGATTTTTTTCTTTTTTAATTTAGTATATTAACATTTTTAATTTAATAAGTTAAATGTTGAACCGATATTTTATTTTTTAATTTAGAAAATTAAAATGTCATATATTTTCTTTTTAAATCTATGAACTTAACATGTTAAATTCATATTTTTTAATAAAAATTAAAACTTAATTTTTTTTTTAACATTTAATTAAGTTATCATAATTGGTTATTACAAAATCAATATTTTAATAAAATAGATAATATATATTAAAATTATTTTTATTATATTATTTTTTCTAACATAGGAATTGTAATTAATTAGAATTCTATAGTTTTTAAACCTAGAAATCTCATTGAATTGGAATTAGAATTTCAATATAAATTCCAACTCTAATTCCAATTCCATCTATCCAAACATACTTTAAGTGTTTACTTCATTTCTCGGAATAAAACGTACTGAAAATGAACAATTTCAGGAAAAATGTCTCAAAAGTGAACAATTTCGGGAGAACAACGTCCCTAAATTAATAACTGAAAAATAAATAAGTGTTATTTCATTTTTTGGGACAAAACCTCCCAAAAATATCGTGAAAGTTTTTATTTTCGGGACAAAACATCCCAAAAGTGTCTATTTTCAGGACGTTTTCTCTCAAACTTTCACCATTTCAGAAAGTTTTCTCCTGAACTTTCAGTACTTTTGTATTTACACATTTTTGGTTCATTTATATGTTAATAATCAAATTTATAAAATTAACTATATTAATAATCAAGTTACTAACATGTTTACAAAATTAACCTAATTAACTATATTAATAAATAAGTTATAACATGTTTATGAGTAACAAAATTGGGAAATTTGAGGAAATGACCCCAAAGTAGGGCCAAATAGCCGATGGTGCGGGCCACTAATTTTTATAGCGCTGGTGACCCCCAAATTTTTTAATGACCATTTTACCCATGCGTCACGCACCCTCCAGGTGCGTGACGCACCCTGAACCCTATAAAGACTTAATTTTTTTTCATTTTCGTTTCAGTTTCTCTCTCATCCAGCCCCTTTCTTCTCGTCTTCTCCGCCGTGAACCCTAATAGCGGCGAAGAAGACTTTCTCTTCTTTTTCATCGCCGAAGAACCAATCGAAGAGGCATCGTCGACCATTCCACCATATTCAATGGTCTATAGCTGCGAAGAACTTCCAAACGCGAACTGCGGCTCCAACGGCGAACGACGACGGCCGAAACAAAAATTTCCACTATATTCGTTTATATTTTGTGTTTATTTCGTTTACATATGATTGTTTGTGTTGATTTCCTATACATATGATTGTTTGTGTGGATTTCCTTTACAGAACGTCATTGATTCGCCCTGATTCGTTGAATGCAAGTTGATTGGTTGGTTGCGTCACGCAGGGTGCGTCACGCAGGGTGCGTCACGCAGGGTGCGTCACGCAGGGTGCGTCACGCAGGGTGCGTCACGCAGGATTACAAATGAAAGTTGACGAAGAATCAATTGGAGGTTTATTCGTGGCGTTTCTTCATCAATGGAGGTATATTACCTTACATTTGCTGACTTCAAATTCTGTATTATTGGTGCTTTCATGTTAATGATGTTTTTTAACTAATATGTCCCGTTTACAGTGTGCTAGGCAAGGTTTTGCATTGGGTTTATCTGTCCTAGTTAGTTCTATCCCAAGCATCAAAATTGATGCATTGCTGAATCTCATAGTAGATACCCTGCCGGCCACTTCTTCAATGAAAGGACAGGTTACAAATGAAAGCCTCAATTTTTTTATATTTTTTTGCCAAATGGAATAATGTTCATTTTCATTAAATATTTAACTAGATGATGGTGGCCAATATAGGACATGCGAGATAATCTTTTGGGTCGATTATTTGCTTATGGTGCTATTGCACGATCCAAAAAGTTATCTGAAGATTGGAGAACTGACCAGAACTCAACGCAAATTGTTGAATTCATTGGTTCTCTAGTTGGCCTTGCATCCAAGAAGAGGTACCTTCAAGAGCCTGCTGTCTCAATAATTCTGGAACTAATTAACAAGGTAAATTTCTTCGACATGAGTACACTTATTTATCTGAGGTGTTCACTCATTTATATGATATGTTAATTGGGTGGTGTTTACAGGTATCTGCAGAGTCTGTCTTGAATGAGATTTTGAAGCACCAGGTCTTGGTGATTGGTTTAATGGTGCAATTGAAGTTGGAAATCCCGATGCATTGCTTCTAGCTCTTAAAATGAGAGAGAAAATATCTGTTGAAAGCAATGTCTTTGGGAAACTTCTTCCTCATCCATATATAGCTGGAAGCTTTTTTACAGTTGAACACTTGTCCTCTATTTCTAACTGCTTGAAGGTGATTCTCGTAATTGAATTTCTCTTGATTCTTCCTTTTATGCAAAACTAGTCTTAATCTTCTTTGTATGGCCTAACTTGCAGAAGTCTACTTTCTGTCAGCCTCGTGTTCATAGTATATGGCCTGTCTTAGTGAATATTATCCTACCAGATGTGGTCTTGGAAGTAGACTCAACTCAAAGCTCGCATTCTGGAAAAAAACACAAAAGAAACCGCAAAGCTAGTTTGTTGGAAGAAGAGGTTGAGAAAAATCTGAAGTGCTTCTGCGAAGTTGTGTTGGAAGGATGTCTTTTTTTGTGCCAATTTGAGTTTTGCTGTAAACTCTGTACTGTGTATATATACAACACCTTTGTTATAGATTATTCTTCATTTAAGTTGGTTCAAACATTTAATTTATTTATCTTTTTTTATTTGTTATTTGATAAGAGAAGTGTGATTGAGGTAAATCTTTGAATTTTGAACGAAATGATTCAATGGTTTAGTTTCAAGTTATAGAGGGTTAAACAAATCTAGATAGTTACAAATAAATTGTGATTTGTGAACCAGAAGTTGTGATTTGAGGTAATGTAATGCTTTACAATTATTGAGTAATGTGTGATTTACAAACCAATAATGTAATTACATATAAAGTTCCCAACATATTTGATTTACAAACAAATAAGAAACGATTTATAAAAGACAGTATAAAGACACATATCATCTGATCTTTGTTGATCATAAAAGAGATCGATCAGATCCAAAAATTAGGGTTCTTCGTCGTCATTATCCTGCACCAAGATGATTAACATGTCACATGTCGATCTGGCTCTGCAATCTCACGTTCTCTCTTTCTACATGAGACATTTTATTTCTCTCCTCCAACAGATGAACTTGCAGGTGTTCAACACATTTTGCATCTTCTTCCAATTGCTCATTTAACTCATCAATCTCTCTATCCTGAGTTTTCAACAGACAATGGAGAAATATGTGACAAACTATGTCATCAAATTAAAAATAGAAGCTAATCAATCTACTACAATCCTAAACTACAAAATTTGGCTTTTATGGGCCACACAGCTTGGATTGACACCAGATAGCTATATAGATCCAATTTGAGAAAGATTTCATAATCAAGAATAAACTAACATGCTTCAAGCCTTCAACACTCTAAAATCAGTTGTCAGTTACCCTCATTTCTTCAAAGAATAAATTGGGTATTTCAACAGGGCATTTCATCAACCTAATATATTTGAACTGTTAACACAAAAAAGAAATAACATATTCAGATGGTTGCTACTATCAATCGAGAGACACCGTAACAATGAAATGCAAATACTAACTATAAATGGTTTGGGGTGCGTCACGCAGGTGCGTAACGCACCTGCGTTACGCACCTGCGTTACGCACCTGCGTTACGCACCTGCGTTACGCACCTGCGTTACGCACCTGCGTTACGCACCTGCGTTACGCACCTGCGTTACGCACCTGCGTGACGCACCCGGATTTCGCCGCCGGTGACATTTACCTAATCAATCCCTAATCCCTAAACCCTAACAAACAATGCGTTCAAATAAAGGAAAAAGTAAGCATACCAGTAGCAGAAAGAGACATCTCCTTCGTTGGGATCCCGCCGTCTTCGTTGGGATTCCTTCGTCGGTGGTTGTCCTTTTTAGAGAGAAGGAGGAGAAAAGGAAGTGAAGAAAGAGAAGAAGAAAGAAAGAAATGAAAAGAAAGAGAAAAACTGTAATTTTTTTTATTATATAGTAAGGGCATTGTGGACTTTTCACAATGCCCTCAGGTGCGTCACGCAACCGGAGGGTGCGTGACGCAACGGGGGTATTTTCGGCAGAAAATTATTTGGGGGTCACCAGCGCTATAAAAATTAGTGGCCCGCACCAAACATAATTAGCCCCCTTTTTGGGGTCATTTCCTCAAATTTCCCACAAAATTAACATAACTAGCCTATATCTTGTGCGGATAATAGTTTTGTAAATATTTGGCTTTAAGAAAATACTCATTTATTATATTTATATAAATTAATTAGGAAATAAAATTAATATAAATTAGGAGAGAGAATTATATATATATATATTTATATTTTTATAGAGTTAATAATTAAAGAGATTAATTTTTATTTATTTTTATCTCATCTTCATTTATCTTTTCAATAAATATATATATATATATATATATATATATATATATATATATATATATATAATTAAAATATATAAATGGAATAAAATATATTTTTTTTTGTATATATTAGAAATAAAATAAAATTATATATGATAATTATATAATACAGTAAATATAAAATTATATTAATGAACAATAATTAATATATATATATATATATATTATTTAAAAGATATATAATTTATTTTATCTTTTAAAAAAACTAATATCTATCTATATATATATATATATAATTTATTTTATTTTTTAGAAAACTCATTTTATTAAATTTATATAGATTAATTAGGAAGGAGAATCTATATATATAATGATGTTTAATTTTCAAAGTATCCGGATCGCGGGTCGAGAGCTGTGGTTAATTTGGATATATATGAGAGAGTAATGGATACGTGGGTCGAATTGTGGGCTGACCCGCCCATAAACTTAAAACTGTTAAAAAAAATAAAAAATGTTATAGCTATAGTTCAAACTTGCAACTTAACCAAATAAGTACAACCATTTAACCAACTAGGCTAATAAGACTTTATATTTTCATTTCAACACCAAATTTGATGAACGCAGTGGTTCATCAATAGTTTTTAATCAATCATAATTCTCTTTTTACTCTGCGCTATAGATTTCACTATTATTAATGAGCAATAATGGAATAATTTCGTCATATTTATAGAGATAGTGGACATAGTTCATATGGATATAGTAAGTCTCGTCTGTGCTATTTTAATGATAGTCTTTACATTTTCCCTTTCACTCGTAGTATGGGGAAGAAGTGGACTCTAAAGGTCAAACTAATTGAATTGAGGAATCAAACTGTATTAATTGTTTTAGAGATCGTTCTGCAATGTGAGAGTAAATGTATATTTGAGTCTGATTGTGGGTTGACCCACCCATAAACTTAAAACGGTTAAAAATAAAATTAAAAATGCTATCACATTTTTACCGTAATATTTTTCACGATTTTTTATATTATTACTTGTGCAAATGCACGGGATACATGCTAGTTAATATAAATTATAGAAAAGAGAAACCTTGATATATAGAGGGATTATTTTTATAAAATAAATGATTAAAGAGATTATTTTTTATTTTTTCTCTTATCTTCATTTATCATTTTAATATATATTGAAATATAACATATAAACAGAGTAAAATATAATGAAAATATTAATTTGTATATATTAGAAATAAAATAAAATGATTATATATAATAATTATATAATAAAGTAAATAAAAAATTATATAATGAGAGTTAATATATATATATATAGTTAGAAGATATATTTTATTTTATATTTTAAAAAAAAAATCGTTTATTATATTTATATCGATTAATTAGGAAATAGAATTAATATAGATTATAGGAGAGAAACCTTGATTGAGAAGGTAGAGCGCCATTAATTTAAAAACATTATTATATATAGATTATTCTTTTGTGGGGTAGTAGGCATTTACGTCTATAGTCGATCCTACCTACGAAAGTTGGGACGACTAGAGAAACGTGAATGAAGGGCTGGACATCTCAAATTTGGAGTTGTTGTTGGAGTTAAGTTGTAAGCTGAAACAAAAAACAATTACAAACTTAGTAAATAATTATGATAATGAATAATGCAGTCAGTCAAACCTTCTTTCGTGATCTCGAGAACGACTTTTTCGAGATTTTCTCAATTAAAGATTGTTTCATCTTCGTTGGTACTCGTCATCGAGCTCTAACTTTGACAAGAGAGTGTATCAAAATTCTTGCTGATGGAGATACATATGTGTCTTTGTGGAGATACTTTTGTGCTTTTGTCCCCATGGTTATCATCCATAGTCAAAAGATGTCCATGAAGACTTTTATGTCGTTGAGGAAATAAGAACATTTTTCTTTAGATATTATTCTAAGGTGTTGAAGCTCTTACATTGATGGGGTTAAACTGTTGTAACGTATTTTTATTTCTCCAAAGATATCTGATAGTTTGATACTCACGCTTAAAATTTTTACGTCATCGGTCCTTGATATAACACATTGGTACATTATTCACCCTAATTTTTTTCAACACAACCATGATATGCCTACACAAAATACATCTAAACTCAAACATTCAACATTGACATTTAATATTGCAGTCTAATTGGGTATAGTGCACTTTGTAAGAAAAATATCTCTTAAATGTTCTCCATTAACTCCAAAATGTGTTCTCAACTTGAAATATAAAAGTTGTTCTTTCATCTTCTAATACTGAGATGTCGTAGAACAACATTACTCTATAATAAAACTTGATGAATAATATTGATTTGATTAATCAAGATCAAGAATGATAAAATATAGTTATAGAGAAAATCATCTGATAGGTTATTAGAAAAGCTAGCAGTGATTAACACCAATGTATTTACATAGCAACGGTCATTTGCCCCGATTATTGTTTCAATTACAACAAGTAATAAAATAGTCCTCAAAATATTACTTTATATTTAATAATGTATTGAAATTATTATACTAACTAATTATCTTTAAACATTATAATCTGCACAAATTAACTCACAAATTAGTTAATATAAAATTATAAATAACAAAGTAATATTATTTATCTCAATACTCTCCCTTCAAGATGAGCTTGGATCAAAGATAATTAAACATCGGAAAATCCAAAACATATGTCAGTTTGATAAAACCAGCCAAATAATGATTCCTAACAATATGACAGTCAATGTCAAGATGTTTTGTACATTCATGAAATACTGAATTTTCAAAAATATGAATTGCAGCCTGATTATCCCAATATAATGTAACTGGAATTGACATTTTAATTTGAAAAATTTGTAAACAGATATGAAATCGATTTAATTTCACAAGACGTAGTCGCCAAACAACGATACTCAGACTCAACTGATGATCTAGAAATTGTTAATTGTTTCTTGATTTTCCAAGAGATAATAGAATTCCCAAGATAAATGCAATAACATGTGAGTGATTTTCTAGTAAGAGGGCAAGATCTCCAATCTGAATCTGCATAAGCCTGTAATTTAATTTCATTATCAAATGGATAGAATGTCCCAACATAAGTAGTGCATTTTAAGTATCTTACCACATGAAGAACATTTTCCCAATGACAAATAGATGGTTCATTCATTAACTGAGATAGTTGTTGAATAACATATGCTATATCAGGTCGAGTATAATTTAAGTAGAGTAATCTTCCGACTAGTCTTCTGAACCTACTTGGTTTATGTATAGATTTATGCAATTCTTCATGTAGTTTGATACCCCTAATCATAGGGGTTTTAGCTGGTTTGCAACCAATTAGACCAACATTATTTAGTAGAGCTAATATTTACTTTCTTTGATTCACATGAATGCCATTGACAACATGTATGATATTTAGACCAATATTTTTTTTTTGCAATTCCAAGATCTTTAATTTTGAATTTTGAATCAATTATTTTTTTAAGCATAGAAATTTGATCAATATCATTTCCAGATATTAATATATCGTCGACATAGATAAAGTAGGACAATAATAGACTGATCACAATGTTTAATATATAAGCAATGATCATATTCTGATTTTCGAAAACCCATTTGATTCAAAATAGATGATATTTCTAAATGCCATGTCTAGAAGCTTGTTTGAGTCCATAAAGACTCTTATTTAGCTTACAAATAAATGAACAATGTTTTAAGAGTCAGATTGAAAACCATCTGTAATTTTCATATAATTTTTTTCTTCAAATGATCTATGAAGAAAAGCATTATCTATATCAATTTGGTGTAAAAACCATCTTTTAGAAGCTGCCAAGGCAATAATGAGTCTAACAGTAACATTTTTGGCAACCGGCGCAAAACATTGATTAAAATCAATTCCACTCTTTTTATTGTAGACTTTAACTACAAGTCTTGTTTTACACTTGTTTAATGTTCCATTGGCATTCAATTTAATTTTAAAAACTCACCTACATCCAATCTTTTTTCCTTTAGGTAATTCTGTTAATTCTCAAGTTCTATTAACTCTTAAAGCTTTTAATTCATTATACATAGCTTTCACCCAATCTGAATTTTGTGAGGCTTCTAAATAAGTTTGAGGTATTGAAATATGAATGTATTCCTCATCTTTTAAAAAAGAATGAAATGGTAAGTGTTTGGTGTATATTTATTAGATTGTTTGTGTGAAGTCTCAGCTTATTAACCTCAAAATCATTCATCCAAGTTGGATTGTGTTTGTGTCGATGACTTCTTCTACAATTTAGTTTAGAAACATTCTGATTTTGTGTAGTTTGTTTGAAAAATATTATGATTTACTTTAGTGATGTGTTCATTTGAAGGTAATTTAAATTTATTTTCATTGACTTGTGTTTGATTTTGTTTTTCAAATTAATCTTCTGATGAGGAGATAGACATTTGATCATTATTTAGAGGCATATTATTTGAAATTATTGGTTTCCTTTTAAAAGAAAAAAATCTCTTCATGAAAAATAACATCTCGAGATGTAGTGATTTCTCCCCAATCAAGTTGATAAACAAGATATTTTTTCTAGTTAGAAGGATATCCAATAAAAACACACTTTATGCCTCTTTCTTGAAATTTTGACATGATTGGTAGATGATTTACTATATAACAAAGACTACCAAAAACTTTTAAATTGTTATAGTAAAATTCAGTTTGAGTGAGCATATAAAGAGGTGTTTTCCATTTTAAAACATATGTAGCCATTCTGTTTATCAAATATGTAGAAGTAAGTAGAGATAATGACCAAAAACTAATTGGCACACTAGAATTTTTCAATAAAGATCTTGTAACTTGTGTTAAATGTATGTGTTTACGCTCCACAACTCCATTTTGTTATGGAGTATAAACACAAGTCTTTTGATGAATTATTCTCATACTATTAAAAAGTTCATAACATTTAGCAATAACAAATTTTGTTCCATTGTCACTTTTGATTTTTTTAACACTATTATTAAAATGATTTTTAATCACGAGAAGAAAATGTTTAATCTTATCAAATACAAGTGTTTTTCTTTAAGAAGAAAAGTTCATGTACATCTTGAAAAATCATCTACTATTGTAAACATATAGTTGTGTTGGTCAAAGACTCTTCTTTATAAGGATCCCATATATCAATGTGTATAAGGTCAAACCTGTCTTTTGAAAAAGACAAACTGTTTTGAAAAAGCATTCTATGAAACTTTATAATCGGACAAGTTGAACAATGAGACATTTCATTTCCTAAAAAAGGAAATATTATATCAAGACTTTATTAGATGGATGCCCACATCTTTGGTGCACCATCGCAAACTCACTAACATTGAAGAAATTTTTAGAAACAATATCTACTTTTTCTTTATCGAAATCATTTAAGGAAGAAAAGAAAAAAAATTTTCCAACTCTCTTTCCAATTTCATAGATTGCATTTTGATCATGGCCCTACAACACACAATTATTTTCAGAAAAAAATGCAGATTATCTTATTATCTCATATTAGTTTTGCTACTGAAATAAGATTGTATTTAAAATATGGTACAATAAGTACTTTTTTCAAGTTAAAATTCTCATTTGTCCTTAAATATCCATTTTCACTAATAGATTTGGAAGATCCATCTGCAAAGTATAAAGATTTGTTTTGTTCCAACTTATGTATTTGTGTAAAAAGATTCATATTATTACATATGTGACTGCTAGCACCTCAACCACATATTCTTTTCTTGATCTAAATGATTTAGGCTCATGCTTAATTCAATAGTTGTAAAACATTTGGTAGAGGATCATGGCGAAGTCTTTGTATACATTTGGTAGAGGATCCATCATGAGTATAGAATCCTTGTTGTTCTCAAAAGAGTCACCAAGGACTAATAAAACAAGTTTAAATTGCTCTTTCCATAATTCATTATCACTTGTTTTTCAAGTTTACATCCAATGCATGTTTCTATATCACTTCTATCACAAGTGAAGTTTTTGTGTGGTTGTAAATGCAGAAGTTAATCCCAATAAATCCTAGTTCTCGAATAATACTCTTCTAGGTCTAAATTACCTTGTTGAATTGTATAGATATTCTTCCTCAATTGATACTGTGTTGGCCCATTGTTTCCTTCATAGCGTGCTTTGATTTCGTCCCATAAATGTTGTGAAGTAAGAGTGCTCTGAAAATGGACCTTATTCTTTTTATCAATAGTATTCATAATCCAAGTTCTTATAGTTGCGTCGACCATCCTCCAAAGTATAACTTCTTTGTTATCACTCGACATCTTACAAGAACCATCTATAAAACTTGTCTTCATCTTGGCAAGAAGTCCTAATTGAACATTCATGCTCCACTCAAAGTAGTTAAGCCTCGTAAGAACTATCAATGTAAGAACGGTTGAAGAAGATTCTCCTCCATGTAGATATAAAGGATCAGTACGATCACACTTTTGTCTACCATTTGAAAGCAAGAGAAGATGAATCTTGAACAATTTCTTCTACAGTTGTGTTAGGGTTTTGATCTTCCACTGGTTGTTCGTCGACACCTGAATCTTGATGAAGTCTTGAATTTGGTGCTCTAGTAGTTGAATGTTGTACCTTATAATTAGGGCTTAGATCTTCTTATGCTTCGTCTAGAAGATCGTTGTTATCATAATTGAACGAATCGTATATCGATAAATCTTTTCTATATTGTTTCTCTTTGTGCTTTGATACCATAATAAAACTTGATGAATTAACATTGATTTGATGAATTAAGATCAAGAATGATAGAAGATAGTTGAAGATAGAATCATCTGATATGTTATTAGAAAAACAAGCGGTGATTAATACCAATTTATTTAGCAAGGGTCATTTGCCCAGATTATTGTTTCAGTTACAACAAGTAATAAAATAGTCCTCAAAATATTATTTTATATTTAGTTAAGGTATTGAACTTATTATACTAACTAATTATTTTTAAACTTTATAATCTGCAAAGATTAACTCGCAAATTACTTAGTATATAAATTATAAATAATAAAGTAATATTACTTATCTCATTACTCTAACTTGTTCTTGTACCAATCTAAATATTCGTTGAGTGTAGATGTTTGAAATTATCTTTGAAAGGCATAACCACTAATAGTTGGTATGATAGAATTAATCGATTGAAAATCCAGTTTTTTTTATTTCTCAATAATTCTCAATAGAGATTGTTCAACAAATTGTATGAAGGATGTTTTGGACTGCATGTAGTCATCAAAGAAGGCGCTCATACTTTCACTTTGTTGAGAGGTGGACATTCCTGTCCAAAACTGCTATTTCACATAAACAAGTATCAATTTAGATTTTCCTAAAAATAAAGAATTCAACTAGTCATTATTTTCCAACTGATAATCTTCTATTAGTCTCATCCAATCGTCTTAGCATTGTTGAATAGTAATTGAGTTATAATGTTTTTTAGCCTTATCTTTATTATATAGTATTCAGCGTGACTTCCAAGTTTTGTAGAAATTTCTTCATGATATGCCACAAACAAAAACGATGATGAAACTTTAGGAAATACCTTATCAATTGCAATTGGCATGTATCGACATTGGTCTGTGATTATTTCATTTGGAGGTCGATCAAATATACATTCCAACAAAGTTGTGAACAATCAAGTGAAAGACTGTGAATCTTCACTTGACAATAAACCACACCCAAGTAGAATAAATTGACCATGATGATTGACCCCGACAAATGGAGCAAAGGGCATGTCATAGCGATTTGTCAAATAGATTGTATCGAAAGTAATAAAATTAGAGAAATACTGATAGGCAGCTATGCACCTTCCATCTGCCCAAAACGCGTTTCTAGTTTGGGATTTCTCGTCCAAATCATTCAAGTAGAAAAAGTTAGAGCTTCTGGTTTGCATTATTAAGAAATATATAATGAGTGTTTTAGCATCTCCACTCCTTAATCTCAACATTTGTGCTTCTGTAATGTAATTTTTACATGTTATCATATACTCCAATTTCCACTACAAATGATTGATATGTTTTAGACACAATTATTCCAGCTTCATCGTTTGTATTCAATCTCATCTTTGAATTTCCGTCTATTATTTTGTAGCATCTAATATGACGTATCTTTTCGGGTTTAATGTATGGTTGTGATCAAGACATATATATACTTGTTATATATAGCATATTCCTCTTCATTCTGAACAACTGCATTACTCTTAACTTTATAGTTTGTCTAGGTTGAAACTTATTTTTTGCCTAGACTCTTTCATAGAACTCTTGTCACAACCAATGCTGAAATATTCCTGCTTACCACCTATATTTTTTGTCCTTAACTTGGTAACGCCGAATCCAGTTGAGTAGACATATGACGTGTAGAAATCAAGAACTTCTTTTTCGGAGGAAAATTTCATTCCAACATTGGGAATTTTGGGAATTTGCCTGCGAAAAGGTCCTTCCAAATTGATAATTTTGAATTGAAAAGTCTTTATTTTCGAGATATTTTCTAAAAAAAAAATTAAGATTTTTGTAAACATTTTGGGATTGTCTCGAAAGTTTTCATTTAACTATTGTGGACTTGATAATAAGGCCTTGTTTGAATGTTACAAAACAGGATAGTATATTCATAGATGATTTCAGTACAAGTTGAGTGAAGTGAACGAGGATGCAAGCACAAAGAACATAAAAGAATAAAAAGGGCACACATCCAAATGATAAATAAGTTCTGGTTTGTAACATTCAAACAAAGCCTAAATATCAAGTCCAAACAGGCCCTTTGAGCCACCTGAACGGGAAATTGGATCAAATGACCCTCAAAACAGGGTCATCTCAAAACTAATCCTTTTAAAATTTATTTACAAATATATTTTTTTTTTAAATTCTGACCATTTTACCTTTACTAATATTTTTTTTATTCCCATTTTTTTTCTCTTCTCTCTCATCTTCTCTCCTCTTTTTTCTCTCTTCTCATCTAGCGGGGGAGGACGGGACTCCTCCCCTCATTTCTCTTCTTTTCATCCTACCTTCTTCATCTTCTTTCACTCTTCTTCTTCCCCGACTTTGATCTTGACCAGTGACCAGCACCGTCCCGACTCTCCAAGCGCAGCAACTCCCAGCGACTCCTAACTACGCCGCCCCGACCAGGTTAGCTTTTGTGTTTCGTTCGTTTTGTTTTCCGTCGTCATCAACATTTGAATGCATGAAATGGTTTTAGGGTTGTTTTGTGTAAATGTTGAATGGTTTGGTTTGAATGTTGAATGTTTGGTTTGAATCTGTACATGACCGGCTCAATCTGAGTGGCATCCCACCACGCACCACGCACCACGCACCACGACCCACGCACGATTGCGTCCCACGCAATCTGAGTGGCGTCCCACGCACCACGATCACGACCTTGGATAACAAGAATCAAATTTCAGAAGTACTTGCATCCAATGATCTTGAATGTGACGATCTTGGTTTGATCTGCCATGCAGATGCTCTAATCCTCGAGAATTATATTGAAGAGATAGTGATTTCAGCCGTATCTTACCATTTAATGAATAACAAGAATTCTGAATATAGAAATGGAAAGCTGGTAATATCATCAGCCAGGTAGAACCAGTTTTCTTTTGTTGGTTTTTTTTGGCTTATAATCGGTCGGTTCGATATAATTTGCTACTGGCCATTGGAACAGTTTATCCCATGGATTTAGCATCTTCCAGGATGAAAAAGGATGTGGAAGAGATACTTTTAAGCTGGAGGAAAATGCTGAATCATTAAAGGTTTCTTCTTCTTCATTTCCTTCCAGATTTTCATGAACGTCTCACTTGTTTCTATTGTTTCAGTAAACCGAAGTGGAAGCTGCAACAAAGCCTGAGGCGAAACCCGTTTTATTAGTGGGGCTCCTTCATTTGTCCTATATCACTCACCACTATCTTCTCAACAGGGAAGACACTGTTTTTGAGCCATCTATAATTACAGTCTATTACCTCAAAGCAATTGATCCAAAAATATCAATCTGATCTCTCTTTCTCTCTCTGTCTGCAACTCTGGTGGAGGGAGGAGAATGTTGAGAAAATGGAGATCACGAACAGGGTTTGGTTGGTTATGGTAGCAGTAGTGAGTCTCATATTCTCAATGGTTTCTTCTCAGTCGGCAATGGCTCAATCACCTGCACCTGCCCTCTTCCCGCCAATGATGGTATGATATGTTCTTGAATCATTAATTAATTAATTAGCAGATAGATAGAGCTTAGATCTCTCTCTGTTTTAGATAATGATGATATCGATTTGATTGTTTGGAAGGGACGACAATTGATCAAGGAGTAGCATGTTCTAATGCTATTGGCATTGGTGCTAACCTACATGTTAGATCAACAAATATTTCATTATTTTCTTCATGAATTATGTATAAAAAATATCTTATTACTTTGCACTTCTTACTCATGGTAAGTAATTCGAGTAGTAATTTAGAATCTTATTAATCTTCAGCTTGAAAATAGGAGTTCATTATCTTATTCTTCTAAGAAATCAGTAAATGTTTTTTTTTAACAAATTGGTCCCGCTCTATATTTAAAAAAAAATTGTTACCAAACAATCCAAATCTCCTTGATTGGGTATGACCCACAAAATCCCGACAACCTTACAACATTAATTGATTTATAAACCTACAAAATGAGATTTTAACGTTTTTTTAGTAGTTTGGTTACTCTAGATTTTTGTTTAGTCTATAATTGATTGTATTTATTATCATAGATTTGAATTGTGATATATAGTTTTGAATGAAATTGTTTCTTAAAAGAAATATCACAATATTGTACAGAATTATGCCAGAAAACACTAATTGCATATATATATATATATATATATATATATATATATATATTTGTATTCAAAACAATTTAATTTCAACTTCATTTTGTTGCCAAAAAAGTAGATGTACATATTCAACCCAGTGCAAACAGAAGACATAAGCCTAAGAAATAACATGTCAAAATAACAAATGGCATAACAAGGAAAAAACATATATATGAAAGGTTAGTTGGAGTTGAATATTCAAACCCTTAACCCCGAACAAACCCTCCATGTTCATAGAATGGCTAAAAGCCAAGAATATTTAAAACTGTTTATTGAGACATGACAAAAACTGTAAACTGAGTTATAGCTACCGAGAGACCATACAACAAATAACCAAGCAAAAAAACAAACTCTTTGTACTAGTCAGAAACAACCTAAGGAGCAACAACTCCCATCTTCTATGTCTCAGAACATATAAGGACGTGTTTTTCCCAAACTGTAGAGCATCTACATGCTAGCAAAATTGCTCTCCATTTTTTTTGTCTGCCGCATTACATATATCAACTATACCATCTTTCTTTAAAATATTAAAATAATAAAAATAATAATAACATTGACTTTTCCTGTCAAGTCAGCTATATACTAACTTTCCTCCAGAAGAAGAAGGTTGAAGTGTTGTCTTGTGTCAGTTATTGTCTTCTATTTTCGTCATCAAGATGAAGAAGAAGAATTTGCATAGGGATTGTGTAGACAGTATTTCACTACTTCATAAAATGAAACCACAATCCCAACAAAAGGTATTGCACGAGCAACACGAGACCCTGCCCCTGTAAACAGTCCCTTCAACCCTCCATCCCTGCACACAACACAATATCACATTTCATTCTTTACCCAATTTTAATTCAAATGATCACTTTCTACTACTTGGTCCTCGATAATAAATTTAAATGGAATAGCAGATAAAAACACAATCTCTTGATGATCTCCTAAAATCAGCAACTGAACGACCTTGTTTGATGTCGATTATTTCAGATTAATTCCAAATAACTCAATCCAACAACATTCTACTTGTTGGGCCTTTGGGTCCAGCCCAATTAGGCATTTAATAAAACAAGCAAAATCCTAAGAATACTGCTTATTCTATCACTTCTAGAGAGAGAAGCCATTCTGCAAAGAAGAGAAGAAACAGAGAAGAAGAAACAGAGGAAGAAGAAGAGAAGGAGGCAGTAGATCTCTTACATTTTCACCTTCAGGTTTCAATCTCTTGTTATCTTATATCTATACTAGCTTAAGTCTGAATGAATCTGGTTTTCTCTGTTTGTATGTCTCAACTTTGGGTTTAAAGTTGAGAAGAACATTTGTATCTGTTTCTTGCTTATAGTGAAATTTGCTGGTTGGCCCCGTGATTTTTTACCTTCCAGGTTGAGAGGGTTTTCCACGTAAATCTGGTGTTGTTTTGTTCTGTGTTTGATCTTCTGTTTTAGACTTGGATAACCTGTGCATTTACCCATCTCACATTGCTAAATTACAGTATAAAAGTAATCTTCATTTTAAAATTCCCAACAAGTGGTATCAGAGCTGTTAGGTTTATTTTGAAGAGTGCTTTTGTAGGTTGAGATGGAAGGCAATAGCACAATGATCAGGTTGACAAATAATAACTGGCAGATTTGGAACAAGATGGAGGATATCCTTTACTGTAAAGACTTGTATGAGCCGGTTGAAGGAGATAGTGCGAAGCCAAAAGATATGTCTGACAGTGATTGGACAAAATTTAACAGGAAAGCAGCTGGCACAATCAGACAGTGGCTTGATGATAGCGTGTACCACCATGTACCAAGTGAAAAGAGTGCACATGAGTTGTGGAAGAAGCTGGAGTCATTGTATGAGCAGAAAATAGCAGGTAACAAAGCGTTTCTGATTCGAAAGTTAGTAAATCTGAAATTCAGAGAAGGTGCAGGTGTTGCTGAGCATTTAAATGATTTCCAAAGCTTGATTAATCAATTGTCAGTGATGGAGATGACCTTAGAAGATGAGTTGCAAGCTTTATTGCTCTTGGGATCATTGCCCGACAGTTGGGAGACATTGGTTGTGACAGTCAGTAATGCAGCTCCGAATGGTGTTCTTACTATGAGTATAGTTACTAGCAGCTTGTTCAATGAGGAGACAAGAAGGAAGTCAACTAATACAAATAGTGCACAGGCCCTAGTCACAGAGAACAGGGGAAGAGCTGAACACCGACAACAATCAAGAGGCCATAGCAAGTCAAGAGGCAGATCAAAATCTAAGGGAATAGAATGTTATCACTGTGGTAAAGAAGGCCACATGAAGAAAAATTATAGAGCCTGGAAAAAACTACAGAATGAAGGCAAAAATCAGAAGAAAGATGATGAAAACAGAAATACCACAGCCACAGTAACTGCAGAGAATGTAGTTATTCTTTCTTGTGAAAAGGAACAATATCTACATATAGAAGATCACCAAGGAGTTTAGTGGATAGTTGATATAGGTGCTTGCTATCATGCTACACCGAATAAAGAGTTCTTCACCACGTACAAGGCTGGAGATCTTGGTACAGTGAAGATGGGTAATACTAGTCACTCAAGCATTGTGGGTATTGGTGACATTTATTTGTAGACAGAACAGAGGCATCGGTTAACACTGAAAGATGTGCGGCATATTCCTGATTTGCGTCTAAATTTGATATCAGGTGATGCATTGGACAAAGATGGATTCAAGCATTATCTTGGTGGTGGTGAATGGAAACTCAGCAAAGGATCAATGATTGTAGCAAAAGGGAAGTCGTGGCACTCATTGTACAGAACACATGTGAAGGTACTCAAAGATGATCTGAATGCAGTACAAGCTGAAAGCTCTCTAAATCTGTGGCATCAACGCCTTGGACACATGAGTGAGAAAGGGCTGCGAATTCTGGTGAGGAAGTTGCACATCCCCTCAACCAAAGATGAGGTTCTGGATCTATGCGATTACTGCCCATTTGCTAAGCAACATCGAGTCTCTTTTAGTCAGACATCAGAAAGAAAACATAATGTGTTAGACTTGATTTATTCTGATGTGTGTGGTCCTTTTGAAGTGGAGTCATTGGGTGGCAATCGATATTTTTTAACATTTATTGATGATGCGTCTAGAAAGGTGTGAGTTTATTTTATGAGAACAAAAGACCAGGTATTCAATTACTTTCAAGAGTTTCATGTCATGGTAGAAAGAGAGACAGACAGTAAGCTGAAATGTCTTCGCTCTGATAACGGGGGAGAGTATACCTCCAAGGAATTTAAAGCATACTGTACCAAATATGGTATTCGACATGAGAAGATAGTGCCTGGAACTCCGCAACACAATGGTGTGACTGAGAGAATGAATCGCACCATTGTAGAAAAGGTGAGATGCATGCTGAAGATGACAAAGTTGCCAAAACAGCTTTGGGGAGAAGCAGTTCGCACAGCCTGCTATCTCATAAACATGTCACCCTCTGTTCCTTTGAAGTTTGAAATACCAGAAAGTGTATGGTCTAAGAAAAATATTTCATACTCGCATCTAAGGGTGTTTGGATGCAAAGCATATGTGCATATTTCAAAGGAGCAAAGATCCAAGTTGGATGATAAAGCAATTCCATGTATTTTCCTTGGGTATGGAAATGAGGAATTTGGGTATAGATTATGGGACCCAGAAAAGAAGAAAATTGTTAGATGCAGAGATGTTGTGTTCTTCGAGGGTCGGAATGGGATAAATCCAGAAATCATTGAGAAGTCAGAGAGGGTTGATGAGTCCATAGAACTCATACCAATTCCTTCACATGTACAGTTAACAGTAACAGATGAAGATGAACAAAATGAAGAAGCCACTGAGGAACTTCTGACATGAATGGTAGTAATGATGATGAGACTGTTTATGGTGTTCCTGAGCAGGTCTGAAAAGCCAGAAGAGCCCCCATTAAGAATGTCTGAGAGAGAGCACCAACCTTCTAAAAGGTACCCTTCTTTAGAGTATATATTATTGACAGAAGAAGGAGAGCCAAAAAGTTTTCAGGAGGCACAAGTTCATAAAGACAAAGCTAAGTGGCAGAATGCAATGAAATATGAGATAAATTCATTGAAAGAGATGGGCACATATGAGCTGGTGGAACTTCCTAAGGGCCGAAAGGCATTGAGAAACAAATGGGTGTTCAAGCTAAAGAGAGATGAAAATGGAGAAATTATGAAGTACAAAGTTCGACTTGTTGTAAAGGGTTTTGGACAGAAACAGGGCATCGACTTTGAGGAGATTTTCTCACCAGTGGTAAAGATGACTTCCATTCGTACAGTGTTAGGTCTAGTAGCTAACTTAGACCTTGAGCTTGAGCAACTTGATGTAAAAACTGCATTTCTTCATGGTAACTTGGAAGAAGAGATCTATCTACATGGTGCAACTAGAGGGTTTTGAAGTGAAAGAAAAGGAGAACATGGTTTGCAAATTGAAGAAGAATCTATACGGGTTGAAACAAGCTCCGAGACAGTGGTACAAGAAATTTGACTTTTTTATGATGAGTCATGGGTACCAGAGAACCAAGGCAGATCCGTGTGTTTACTTCAAAAGATTTTCTAATGGAAAGTTTCTGATCCTTTTACTTTATGTTGATGATATGTTGATTATAGGACATGATGCTGAGAAAATAGCAATGTTGAAGAAGGAGATGTCCAAGACATTTGACATGAAGGACATGGGCCAAGCACGTCAGATATTGGGAATGCAGATTACTCGTGACAGAAAAACTAAGAGACTTTGGTTGTCACAAAGAAGTACATTGAAAGGGTGCTTGAAAGATTCAACATGCAAGGAGAAAAGGAAGTAAGTTGTCCACTTCCTAGCCATTTTAAATTTAGCAAGAAGATGTGTCCATCAACAGAGAAAGAAAATGATGAAATGTCAAGTGTTCCATACTCCTCAACTGTAGGGAGTTTGATGTATGCAATGGTTTGCACTAGGCCAGATATAGCGCATGCAGTCGGTGTGGTAAGTAGGTTCCTCTCTAATCCAGGAAAACAACATTGGGACGCAGTGAAGTGGATTCTTAGATATCTAAGAGGCACTTCCAATTTGTGTTTGAGTTTTGGAAATGGTGAAGCTGTGTTAGAAGGTTACACAGATGCTGATATGGCTGGAGATCTAGATCACAGAAAATCCACTTCGGGTTATGTGTTTACTTTTGCGGGGAGAGCCGTGTCATGACAATCCAAATTGCAGAAATGTGTGGTTTATCAACAACAGAAGCAGAATACATTGCAGCAACTGAAGCTGGTAAGGAGTTATTGTGGATAATTAGATTTCTCCTAGAGCTTGGTATGCAACAAGAAGATGTAATTGTTTTCTGTGATAGCCAGAGTGCCATAGATTTGAGCAAGAATGCTACATATCATTCCAGAACTAAGCATATTGATGTGATGTTTCATTGGTTAAGAGATGTAATAGAAAACCAGCAAATGAAGTTGAAGAAAATCCACACGGATAAGAACCCGTCAGACATGTTTACGAAGATTGTTCCAAAAGACAAGCTCGAGCTCTGTTGTCGGCTTGTCGGCATGAATACCAAGTGATGACTTGAAGATTGGTGTACCTCTCTCCGTGGGCTGGAGGGGGAGATTGTTGGGCCTTTGGGTCCAGCCCAATTAGGCATTTAATAAAACAAGGAAAACCCTAAGAATACTGCTTATTCTATCACTTCTAGAGAGAGAAGCCATTCTGCAAAGAAGAGAAGAAACAGAGAAGAAGAAACAGAGGAAGAAGAAGAGAAGGAGGCAGTAGATCTCTTACATTTTCACCTTCAGGTTTCAATCTCTTGTTATCTTATATCTATACTAGCTTAAGTCTGAATGAATCTGGTTTTCTCTGTTTGTATGTCTCAACTTTGGGTTTAAAGTTGAGAAGAACATTTGTATCTGTTTCTTGCTTATAGTGAAATTTGTTGGTTGGCCCCGTGGTTTTTTACCCTCCAGGTTGAGAGGGTTTTCCACGTAAATCTGGTGTTGTTTTGTTCTGTGTTTGATCTTCTGTTTTAGACTTGGATAACCTATGCATTTACCCATCTCACATTGCTAAATTACAGTATAAAAGTAATCTTCTTTTCAAAATTCTCAATACTACTATCAATCACATCATCAACCAAAATAATCTGATTTACAATAATCTGCATCAAACAATATTATTTGGAAATAACCACTAGGTTATTCAATTAACCACTAGTTTGATCTTAACTCTCGAACTATTCTCCCACGAGATCGTTTACATGTATAGAAACACCTAGAACTGAGTGTCTGGTGGTCATCAAACTTTACTCCAATAAATTAATCAACAAAAAAATGTTGAATGTTGCATTAGGGTAACCCTAGGTTAGCATCTCTAGTTCATTGATAAACAACAATACACATAAGAGAGAAGAAATGCATACCTCCAAACCTCCTCGCTAGTGTTCGCCATGTAGTCATCCTTAATGCCAGGATCTTTCTGGAAAATAATAAAAATAAAATAACATTAACATGACCCAGAAGAAAGATGAAGTTAAATACAGTCGATGCATATAAATTTCTAGCCTTTCACACGTGAAGAGAAAAAAAGTAAAATTTTATTCCAAGGGTAACAATTACAAACCTCTATTTGCCGTCTCCTTTTAACAACATCCAACGGGCATGTAGCAGCAGCAGCGAGGCTTCCTGCAACAAAACCAGCAGAGAAGTTTGCCCCAAGGACTGTAGCAACATTGACATCATTTTCACGACCCAGACCCACGATCCATGACTCACGACCCACGCACCACGAACCACGCATCCCACACAATCTGAGTGGCGTCCCACGCACCACGACCCACGACCCACGCACGATTGCGTCCCACGCAATCTGAGTGGCGTCCCACGCACCACGACCCCAACCCACACACCACGACCCTCTTTTAAGAACGACCCACGCCCTCTAAGAAATAAGTGTTCTTGCCGAGCGGTTGACGAGGGTTTTGGATATCGGGCCAATCCCTGTTAGATCGATCTAGTTATCTATCACTCGTATCCTTGATAGCAATGGACGATCACGTCGAAGAGCGCGAATCAATTTTTGAGAAGATCGTAGAGAAGATTCACGACCACGATTCGTCCTCGTCTTCTAACTCCGACGACGACAAGAAGCCTTCCAAACATTCTTCTTTCGAGGCCAAGGTGTTTCGTCTCTTTGGAATAGAGAAACCTGTGTACAAGGTTTTGGGCTGCGGAAAAGAGAGAAAATGGGTTGGTGAATGGTTTGGGAACTTTGAAATGAGAGGGAAAAGGATTAAAAAAAATAATAGAAGGGTAAAGTTGTCTAATTTTATTAAAAAAAGTTATATTTCAAAATTGAAATTATTAAGGTCAGTTTTGAGAATGACCCCTTAAGAGTCATTTGATCAAATTTCCCACATGAACAACTTCTTTCCATGTTATCCTCCTCTTTTGAAACTTCCATGGCTTCCTAAAGAACAAGTTTTTTGAATCTTAAGTAATTATTAAAGAAACCCATAAAACAGCTTTTCCAAAGTTCAATACAACTAGCAAGTACCTAGAGTTGGATGAACACTATCATGTAAAACTCACACTGCTATTTACTTTCAAAGCATATTTGAAACTTTGTGGTTTCCAATTATTCATAAGCATGAAATTCCATCTCCTATTCCATAAGCATTCAATTCTTAAAACACCTTTATTCTATGGCAATCTATGTAGAAAAATAGATAAACCACATTTGAATAGTTATTACTCCTTCAAATGCAGGTATTAGAAATCCTACCTTACTATTTTTTTGGATAAAGTGTTTTCGATATACTAAAAATATCGATGATTTTCTCACTCTAATTACAATAACAATAATGTGATAAAAATTTAATTTATAAAAACATACTTAAGGAACTTCAAATATATTGTTAGTACAATAATTGCATGTCAAAATCTTAAATTTTCTTAACCTTTTACATAGGCATGGCAAATTTCCGGGTTTCGGGGGACCCGAACCGAACCGGACCTGATTTTGCCCCGAAAAAAAGGGTATTTAAATTACCCGAAATATCGGTTCGGAACCGATGGGTACCCGGACCCGAACCGGACCCGAACTAGACCCAATTTTTTAAAATAATTTCTTTTTTACAAGTTATTATATTTTTAGTTTTTATTTATAAGTTATTATAGATTTAGTTTTTATTTATGTTTAAACATAATTTGAATGAAATGGAATAAAAATTTAATATTTTAAAATATTAGTTGAAACATTCAAAATAAAATTAATATATTTTAAGTTTTAAAAAATTATTTAATAAAAATAATTTAAAAATTATATTAAATAAAATAAAATAAACGGTTTATAAATAAATAATATTTAAAAAAAATTCAATTTTTCTTACCTACAGTACCTAACATTCATCTTCTTCCCCCCATCTCTTACTCTCTCATTTTCAGTTTTTTCTACTCTCTCATTCTCAGTATTTTCTGCTATATAACTTATCTATGAAATAGAATTATGGAAGTATGGAATCATCATCTTCTTCTCGGCAACATAAATGTAAAAAAGAAGAGAATTTGAACGGAAAAGTGAGAACCAGAAAAAAAAAGTAATTATCAAAATTTTGTTCGGGTATCCGGAACCGAACTGGACCCGAACCGGAACCGATTAGTCCCGACCCGAAATTACCCGGAACCGAAAAACAAGAAAATTACCCGAACCGATCGGTTCGGTTCCTTCGAGTACCCGACCCGTCAGGGCTAAAATGCCATGCCTACTTTTACAAAATGATAGCCCTTTATTAGAGAAAGATAAAAAAAATGAAGCAAATAGTATGAATATATAAATTAATCTATTATTACTATTTCCTAAACTATTATTATTTATTAAGTATCACTTTTTCATTACATACACATTAAATTAGTATATTTGCTATATCAATTTTTTATGTTGCTAATTAGAAAAAAAAACTATTTGATAAAAGATTTAAAAATTGTCCAAAAAAATTATTTATTTATTTAAAACATTTCCATCTAATTTGGTTTGTAGTTTTTTCATATTAAATATAAATAAAAGTACTTTACATTTTACTTTATTAATTTTTTAAAAATAATTATGATTATGATATCAAGCTCATTATAATAACATGATGATTTTTGTTTCAGATTTTATATATTTTTAAATCTCTTCTACATTTGAAATCATTTTATTTCTTAAAATTAATGATAAATATTAAAAATAATGAAGCTAAGAGGCCATATTTTATTTCTAAAGTAAACCTATTTATATTCTAAAATTGCTGCTGGGTCAAAAATATTAATGAGGCGCAAATTAGCAAGAAGGGTGTAGGATAAAAAGGCCCAATTTCCTAAACCTAGAGGCAAGTCATATATCTTTTAAACGTGCGCCACCTCATTCTCATCGCCCTCCTCGTAGCTTTAGATTATCTTTATCTTTTACTTTTCTTGATTGATTGAATGAATGAATATTGTAAATTGTTTTTGGAAGAAGAACAACAAAGCCGCGTCAAACAAACCGCTGAGGAAACTTCTCACCCAATTTACCCGTGAAGACGACGAAAGGAGTTTCTTTCTCTCTCTAGACTTATGGCCGTCTGTCTTGGTTGAATGAACTCAAATTGGGTGTGATTTGATTTACGGCGCAGCTAATTTGGCTTCTGGGTATTTGCTAATTCGACGATTGAGACAGTGAATAAAGGGTTTTCTTTCGTTCTTTAGTGTGTGTGCGTGAATTGGGTTGGAGGGTTTCGACTTTTCAAGGATTTAGTTATTCTTCTGTGCGATTTGATTTGATTTGACTTGATTTTCACGATGTTGGCGGATGACAACTCGATGATTTGGTCCTTTGATGGATCAGAATTAGCGTATGACTATGATGATGCAAATATGTCCATGGATCTTCAGTCACTCTGGAATATTATGGATGAGAATCCCGATCCCCAGCAGGTTGGCTCTTCTCTATCGTTTTTCTACTGTTAGGTTTAGAATTGTCCATCTTCATCATGTTTGAGGTTGGACTGCAATTCGGATTTTCTCTATTTTTTGTTCCTTCTTAGGTTAGGTAACAATGAAATGATTTTTCAGGATGCATAGGTAACATGCAATTGATATTTTTATATTGTATGTAAAATCTGAGAATCTGAGACTTATGATCTGTTTATCCCTTGGTGGTACAAAGTATTTTGGAGCATCATGTTTTAGCTCATATTCTCATTGTGCTGATCATAGTGCTGAGGATAGTCACACTTGTGTATAGGTTGAGTAATCACATATTACCTTTTCCCATTGTAAAAGGAAAAGCCCTTTTATTGAAAACTTAATGCTCAAAAGATTTCACCCCTTTTTTTTTGGACTGAGTGTAATTACCCTCATAAGGCTGGTAACATGGCTTTATGGAAAATTAATACTCCAAAGATTTGACGATTCTTGATTAGTGTAATCACCCACATAAGGTGGAAAAACAAGGTTCTTTTTTGTAGGTGTATGATCCCCAATAATTCCTTTCTAAGGAATTGAATATGAGAACTACTACTAGTCATACTGAAAGGCATATCTAAGTTATCTAATGCATATATTCATGAGCTGATTTGATTTATACGAATGTTACTTCTTGAATCCAGAGATTTAGGATTGCAGTTAATGGCCTGATTCCCAACTGAATGATCAATTACTCAAGACTGACTTAAGACCTATTTGCTAATCTAGGGCTATTTGAATAACCAAGTGATTATTTTGCAAATAACCTTGTTTGATGAAGTTTATTAAAAATTAGGTTTTTTGGGTAAAAAGACAATAGGGGTATACATATATAATGATTTAAAAAAACAAAATAGAGGCTATTTTGGTATTGATGAGTAGATTGTGGATTGGATAGTGAGTTTATTCAGAATTAGTACAAAATAAAATGTCTAAGTAATAGTGTTTTCTGACTATAAATTTCATAATGGGTCATATTAGTGATTAAAATGATATATTTTTGTAGACTAAAAACAAACAATGCCTGGTAAGTTCTGGACTCTACTTCCTTCATTATATGGTTGCCCATGCATTTCACCATTTTTTGAGGCCCTTCAGGATTTAGTTTATTGTTATTGGGAAAACGGTCGAGAACCATTTTATTAAAAAAGATAAACCCAAGCGTCTTTACATCACTTTTGTAAGGAAGGTGAAAATACATTTCATTTCGCACAAACAAGAATGAACAACTCAAACTGAAACATTTTGAACTAAAAGAAACTACAAAACAAAAGTCTTCAATCATCTTCTCACATGATTTTCGTTCTTCATGGATTTAGTTTATGATTGAACTCAAGTAAAGTTGTATGTTGTGCCTAGCAGAGCAGCCCAGAAGATCATTCACCAGAAATGGTGCAACGAGATGACTCAGCCCCTTACACCTTGAACAATGGATGCTCCCAAAATCAGACAGGTATAGGTTTTGAGATTATTTTTTTGTAGCATTTTTCTTCCCTTGTTCATTTTAAAGAGCATAGAGGCGGATAAAACCACGAAATGCCTTTCACTTCAATTTATTTTCTGGAGATTTCCAGATTTGCCAGATTTGTCAGATTTGTTTTGGGTTGAGCCGACACAATCTGTTCCATTCTCACCGTTACGAAATTCTGAAGCTTTCCATGCCCAGAAGCAAGTTTCAAAAGGTGCTTTTGAGTTTTTCTTATTCTTTTTCTTTGGAAGCTGGAATCTTCAGTTAATTGTAGTTATTTGGAGCACCTTAACTAGCCATTGTTTGATGTAGGATTATTTGGGATTAATGTCAAATAACCCAAATATCCCATCAACAATTTACTCATCAATCACATCATCAAATCTTCAACCAGAAGACCTTAATTTTTCTCATTATATATTTACATTCTCAATGCCTTTTTACCCAAATATCCTAATTTTCAATAACCTACATCAAACAAAGATTTTTGAAAATAACCCTAGATCAAACAAGACCTATTGTCTAACAGACCAGCTACTATTGGTCTCAGGTTATAGCTCTACAGTTACACCGCTGACCAGCAATGGCAGTGAAGGGAGTCATAATGAGTTCTCTAATGGTTATGCCATACGTAGCTTTGCCCGTGAAAACAATGATTATGCTTCAGCATCCCGAGTCAATATGCAACATAATCATTTGAAGGATGATACCATATATCACGGCAGGCACTTGGAAGGGGAAGGTGGTTCTCAGTGTATGTTTCTTATAAAGCTTTAAGTGTTTGTTCATCTCATGCATAGTTTGCTTATTTAGAATGGAAGAACTGACTCATTTGCTCACTTTTTAGATAAGTCCCAGAATACATATGAGATGGAGATTTCTGCTGAAGTGAAAGACTCGGTACCGACAGAAAATTTCGCCCCCTTGGATGAATATGACAGTTTCAAACTTCATGCTGGTGAAACATGGCCCATTATTAATGATGTGATGGAGGGGTTCCTAATGGATAATCAGTTTTCAAATGACGCTATTCTACCAAAGATTTCACGGGAAGAAGTCAGTAAAGGAGTCTTTCAGGTTCCTATGGCGAGTTCTGCTGATGCAAACATAACTGATGCACAACTGAAGTATGAGGAATTTAGGCATTCAGTACCAACATTTAATGATAGATTCCTAAATGCACCTTTTCAAACATTTCCTTCTACTTTTCCAAACATGTCTAATGAGGCTCAAGCTAGATGTATGAAGGTTGAAAGAAAGGATGAAATGGATGGACACCATTTTTATGTTTCTGAGAGTGTGTCTGGTTTTGGCAACAAGTATATATCAAGTCCGATGTTTCCTAGTGATTTTTCATGCAATTCAAGTGAGAAGCAAGATACAAAATTGTTCTCCAAAAGTGCTAGCCATTCTGTTGATATTAACTTAAGTCATACAATTCCCAGTTTAAGTACTGATGGTTGTTCACTTGATGCAATGACCCTAGAGAAGTCCTCCATGTTGCCTTCTATCTTAAGAATGAAGCATACAAGGCACATAAAGGATGTAAATGGCAGTACTAATAGCTCTCACTTTGAAAAACTGAATAGTAGCTCTCACTTTGTCAATGATTCTGACTTGTGTATTATTGAAGATGAGGAAGTTTCATGTTCAGCTACATCTTCAGCGAATAAGAAATCCATCATTGTTCCCCCAAATTCTACATCTATTGAGCCTTTAAACCACTCGGGGATTGCAAGTGCAAGGGTTAAGCCAAATGATGAACGCTTGGTATTTCGTGCTGCATTACAGGTAAATTGTTTTCTGTTATTACTGATCTCATGTGTATTTAAGAAAAAAAATGTACATTCAAGGTGTAGAATGTAGTTCTATTTAGATTGCATGGAATTATTGTTTTGCATTCTATGCTATTGTTTTGCAGTTTAGTATAAATAGGTTGAGTATCAAAGTGGACTACTTTCCTGGCAACAAAATGCATTTAAAGCAATTTCAGTAAATACTACTGCTCCTGTAACTAAAATAAATTTGACACACTTTATGAAAGTTTTGGTAATTGAAAGGGACTTCATCATAAATATTTGTTTTACAGTTGTTCTTATTTAGTTTATCTTACTCATAAAATGCTCGTGAATACAGAGGATAACTTCGTAACGTTATTCTTATTTATGTACACAAATGTATGAATTATAAATTTCCTTGTAATGCTCTTGAAGATTCACTGTATATATGCTGAACAAAACAATCTCCAGCAATACAAGCTTATTTTGTTATCCTTTCAGAATATGCACCACTCAATTTCTATTTCCTTCTTTTTTGAATTTAGGAAGCTAGCACGATCTCCATAGGCATGACCTACATTTCAACTTAAGGGGTTCTGGGAATCGACCCCGTGACTTTTTGTCTTTTAGGCACAACTCTTTCCACTTGAATTACCCTAGTGGGTTAACTCAATTTCTATTTCCTGTATCTAAAAACTTTGTGAAAATGTTGCATGGAAAATGTGTAATTTTAGGCCATATAAGCAATATACAAGGCTTCTTGAGAGGTTTATTATTGTGTTTGTAACTCCCATAAACAAAGAGGCTTAGTATTGTGCTTATAACTCCCATAAATTATTGTGGGTTTAATTCTGTTGTTATTGCAGGATCTTTTTCAGCCAAAATCAGAAGCTAATCCACCAGCCGATCTTTTAGCAGTTCCTCTTCTTAGACATCAGGTTAGATGCCTTAGCAAATCTTTTGAATTCCGTGGACCATTAAGAAAATACAACTGGTTACCACCATGTGCAATATCACCTAACAATCTTATTTTTTCTATTTAGCGAATTGCCTTATCTTGGATGGTCCAAAAAGAGACAGCGAGTCCACATTGCTCTGGGGGAATTCTTGCTGATGACCAGGTTAACATTCTGTGTGGTTTTAGTAATAGTTTTTCCATTTTAGTTCCTAGAAATTTCGAGGGTCAAGGTCATCTTCAACCACAATCTCTATTTTTCATACTCTTTAGAGTACAACAATCTCTATTTCAAAATCTTCTCTAACTCATATACTTTATTTTCAAAAATCTTCTCCAACTCATATACTCTATTGTTTTTTTACCAAATTCTTTATTTATTCTATTTTTCAACTCAATCATTATATATATATATATATATATATATATATATATTATAATAAAATTTATTCAAGGATGGCATTTTCGTAATTATTGCATACTTTATTTCAATCCTTCACATAAACAAATGATACTCTAAATCAATGTAGCAATCTCTAAAATAGAGTATCCATATAAAGCACGGTTGGAGAAGATAACATACTCTACTTTGAAGATATTCTCTATAATGAAGACCGGTTGGAGATGCCCTTAGAGCTTGTTTGATGTAGGGTTATTTGAAAAATATTGTTTCACGAAAAAGTGGATTATTTATTTAGGGTTTTGTGAGTTATATGACTTAACGTATCATTGTATTTAATATTTAAATGTTAAAAAAATATAGTAATTGTGATTTGGTATTTTGGTTGATTATTTGAATGATTTATTTAAATAACCTTTCATCAAACAAGGCCTTAATGTGTACAATCCTTCTAAAACAGGGTCTGGGGAAAACAGTGTCAACTATCGCGCTCATACTTAAAGAGAGGGCTCCACCTTCCAGTTTTCAAACTAATGACTTGAAGCACGGGCAAGTTGAAACCCTAAATCTTGACGATGATGACTCTGTCGCTGAGGTTCATGGTCCAAAACAGGATATCCAGTCATCTCAAGTGCGTCCAAATGGAAATGATAGTTCAAGAAGAAACACATGCACATCTAAGAGAATAATTGGTAGGCCAACTGTTGGAACCCTAATAGTTTGTCCTACTAGTGTCCTAAGACAATGGGCTGAGGAACTGAATACTAAGGTGACTAGCAAGGCTAAACTCTCTGTTTTGGTTTATCATGGAAGCAATCGAACTAAAGATCCTCTTGAGTTGGCCAAGTACGATGTTGTTCTTACAACATATTCAATTGTGAGTATGGAAGTTCCTAAGCAGCCTATTGCTGATGAAGATAATGATGATTCTGGAAAACGTGACAGCTATTCATCTGGTATGAAGAGAAAATATCCTCTTAAGCATAAAAAGGAAATAAAAACTGCATTGATGGAATCTGAAGCCCGTCCTTTGGCTCGTGTTGGTTGGTTCAGAGTTGTATTGGACGAGGCTCAAAGTATAAAAAATCATAAAACTCAAGTTGCTCGAGCTTGTTGGGGTCTTCGTGCTAAACGTAGGTGGTGTTTATCAGGGACCCCTATCCAGAATTCAATTGATGATCTTTACAGCTATTTCAGATTTCTCAGATATGATCCATATGCTGGGTATAAATCTTTTTGTTCAGCTATAAAGGTGCCAATTACAAAAAATCCTAAAAAAGGATATAAAAAGCTTCAAGCTGTTTTGAAAACTGTAATGCTGCGGCGCACAAAAGGTAACATATTGGACTTTGTGTTCTTAAGCCTATGTTTTTTCCTTATTCAGTACTTATTAACATGCTAGTTACTCGCTCAGTGTGGTAAGAGTCTAGAACTAAGAGGTTATGGTAAGAGTCTAGAACTAAGAGGTTACAATCTTGACTAAAGTGGGAAGTCTTGGCGGTGGGATGTTGTGCTGGCCTCTTCAAGGAAAAGAAACCCACATTATATTAAACCTAAGATTATTTTAAAAAATTATAAAAAATAAGTGAACTAAGATTTTTTTGTTTCCACGTTTATAACTAGTCTTGTTATTGAAAATGATAATTGGTTTTAAATTAAATTCTTTAGGAATCTTGGAGGCACATTTGAGGATGTTTAGAATTTTCATTCAATGTCTGTCTTATTATGGTCTTTGGTTTACACGATTTTTATTTGTTGCATTCCTCCTTTTTTTTGAGGTAGGAGGGAAAGTGGGTATATTAGTGGCTCCATTTGAAAATACTTATTGATGGAGAATTACCAGATACGTTTATTAGAAACAATCAATAAATTTAGGAATCTGTTTATGACTAAGTCATAAGTTATGTTTTTGTAGGCCTTTTCAATTGGCATATTTAGTCTCTCAAGAATTACAACCTTTTACACTATTTTAATGCTAACATCTGGTTGGAACTTATTGGTACACATTCTTTTATAGGCACACTTCTTGATGGAGAACCAATCATCAACTTACCACCTAAATCAGTGCAATTGACAAAAGTGGATTTCACGAAAGAGGAGCGTGGGTTCTATCACATACTAGAAGCTGAATCACGAGCTCAATTTGCAGTACGTGTTTAGTTTCAAAACGGCAGCATTTCTTTCTAATTGGTTCGAGATAAGTTGTCTTATGTTTCTCTTGCATGACTCTCTTGTTCTTGTTTTTCTCAGGAATATGCGGCTGCTGGAACTGTAAAGAAAAACTATATTAACATATTATTGATGTTGTTAAGACTCAGACAAGCTTGTAATCACCCTCTGCTTGTCAAGGATAATTTTAAAGCTTCCTCTCTCTGGAAATCATATATTGAGATGGCCAAGAAACTTCCTCATGAGAAGCAGATCAGTCTTCTGGATTCATTTGAAGCTTCAGCAATTTGTGGCTTATGTAACGTATGTGTTTCTTTCTCATTGGATATTCTAGTATTTATTTTGTTTTCAGTCCAAATGCATTTTTGGTAGTTTCTAGCACCTACTTTTTGTACCAGGGATCAGTACTGTCTGGAGAAATGAATCTTAGGCCTTGTTTGATGAAGGGTTATTTGGATTTAATTCAAATACTCCCTGGTTAAATGAATAAAATATCTTTTGTACTTTAGAATCTTATAAAAGTAAGGGTATTTTTAGTGTTTTAACTCCAAATAATCCACTTTACATCAAACACGATATTTCCCCCCATAAAATCGGATTATTTCAAAGAACTCTATCAAATAAGCTCATAATCTTTTTTTCCCCTCATTAGATGAGATCTTTTATCTTCGATTTTCCACTTCTTATAAAACAAGCCACTGCCTTTTCTCACGTCTTTTTTTTTGGCAAAAAGGAAAAGATTATTGTACTAATAATGAAATGGATTTACAAAATTTTAATGAGTTGCTGAGTATGATCAGTTCTCATTTTCAAGAACAAAAATATACATCATAAATTCATCCATCGAAATAGACTAATCAGCTACATTGCCAACAAGCGTCGTGGATAACGTCCAATTTTGTGAGGTTGTTCGGATTGCTTTCACTCTACATTGAATCACCACATTTGAGTAGAGTTTTTTCCATACTTCATCATCTCTCCTTTTTGTCTTGTTGAAATGTCTAGCATTTTTTCATGTCCTTGATTGCAACTTAAAATCTGAAATCAGTCGTGGGTTTGCTTGGGTAATTGAGAGTACCACTTTTTATTCATTAATTTAGGCTCAATCCACTAGAAGTTGTCTCCACTTGAAGAGAGCAGGATTGCTCATCTTATAGGTTTTCTTTGTTGAACATACATGGAGTTGTTTGATGTCATTATTTGAAATTACTTCCAAATAATTCAACGTCTAATCATGAATCAACAATCTACTCATCAAACACATCATTCAAATCACCCACCAAAATACCCTCTAGTTAAAAAAATTATATATCTTTCCATCATATATTTTTACCCTTAATATCTTTTTTACCCAAATAATCCTAAATTACCTACATCAGACAGACAAGGTTATTTGAAATAATCACTTATTTATTCAATTAACTCTATAGATCAAACAAGGCCATGAAGTTCCTTGAATTTATCCCACAGAAGTTAAGATGGAGCAATCAATCACCTTGCCTCTAATGTTGTGAATTTCAAATTGTTATTTGTAATCCTGTTAGATTATCAATGTAAGCCTGCTAGATTTACTTTAATAACTTTGATAGATTAGCATTGTTTGGCTATGAAGGAGTGTACAGTAGCATTTTCTTAAATAACCTCAAAAATCTCTCAATTCTATTTTTAGTAGGCTGTAACATAAAAAAGCATTTCTGTTCCATTTTCTAGGATGCACCTGAAGATGCTGTCGTTACAACCTGTGGGCATGTTTTTTGCAATCAATGCATCTCTGGACATCTCATGGACGATATTACCCAATGCCCAAATACTAACTGTAAAGGTAAAGTAAGTTCATCTTCAATATTTCCCAGAGCTGCACTCGAAAGTTGTATCTCAGAGAATTCCCATCAAGACACCACACTCGATATTATTAACTGTTCAAAAAATTCTGAGGAGCTTGGGCCAAGCTCCTGGTGTGGATTGTCTGGATCCTCTAAGATTAGGGCTGCTCTTGAGGTCTTGGAATCACTTTCTAAACCGTCAAATGATATAACCGAAACTGGCTTATTGGAAACTATTGACCAAGAAAGTGGTTTGAAGGGGGATTCTAGAAAGCCGGGTGAAAAGGCGATTGTTTTCTCCCAGTGGACAAGAATGCTAGATTTGCTTGAAACTTCTCTGAAGAATTCTTCAATTAAATACAGAAGACTTGACGGAACAATGTCTGTTCAATCAAGGGATAGAGCCGTAAAAGATTTCAATACTCTGCCAGAGGTTTGTGTTGTAAATATTTGTTTTTCATCGAATTATGTTTATAAATGAATCCAAGCATGACTTTTAGTTCAATCCTGGTTAAACAGGTGACAGTGATAATTATGTCTTTGAAGGCAGCTAGTCTAGGATTAAACATGGTTGCAGCCTGCCATGTTCTTCTTTTGGATCTATGGTGGAACCCTACAACTGAGGATCAAGCAATTGATAGAGCTCATCGGATTGGTCAGACCCGACCTGTTAAAGTATTGCGGTTGACTGTCAAAGATACAGTTGAAGACCGCATTTTGGCCTTGCAGGTATGATTCCGCCCATTTATTCAATAGAGGTTCTAAAATATTGCAATCCATGAAAATGGAAGGTTATAGATATTGGTTTGATTTCATTTGGAAACTAAAACTTACTCAAACACAGATTCACATAATTATTGGTATTTCTCATTCGGATCCAGTATAGAAACAAGAAGTGTTTCCAAATGTATCTGAATGAAGTTTGCCATGTTTTTGCAGCAAAGGAAGCGGAAGATGGTGGCATCTGCTTTTGGGGAGGATGAGAAGGGTTCGCGTCAAACTCGTCTAACTGAAGAAGACTTGAAATACCTATTTATGGCTTGACTCGATCCATGATGGGCTAGATAGACACACTACAGGTTGGGGGTCCTTTTTTTTTATTTCTCTTCATTATTATGATTATTATTCTTCAGGTTAGAGAGCCAGCCACCAGCAAACAGGAATATTTTTTTTTTATTATTAGCAAATAGAAAGCCACATATCCTTATTTTAGGAGGCAGTTGAGACTATTTTTATCATATCCTTGTATTATAGAGAAGTTGTGAAGAAAAGAAACAAAACAAACAAAGAAATAAATATATATATGAGATTCTTTTGCTCCCTCCTCCATCCCCGATTATCTTCATCTTCTCCTTTTTGTATGTATAAACTACAAATCGATGTTATGATTTTTGTTTGTTCGTTCGACCGAGTTTGAATGAGAAAATGTCAATAGCTTTGTAAATTTGTGAGGTCGTCTTATATTTAAGTCATCAAACTGGTTTAATCCCAAATCAATCAAGCACTTATGTTAATATTCATTATGCCTAGTATTCAGACAAAATGAACATCTATGAGATATCACAATTGTAGTTATATAACATAGTTGTGAAACAAAATCAATTACAAAATCAATAAATTAACTGGGATTACAAGAAAATTAAATTTGCATTATAATAATAAAAGTCAACTTGAGTGGAATCTATAGTATTGGGTGTTTAAAGAGAAGGAAGTCAATAAGACCATATCCAATATCCAACCCACAAGCCCATTCTCAAACCCAAAATGGAGTAAACGTCACATCAAACAATAATTCATCTCTAACCCAAAAACCTATTTTCAAGAATATTATTAGAATATTCTTTTTTTACACTAACTTTTTAACCTTATTAATATTATCTATAAATTTATCAATTTTACATATTTAACCTCAATTTTTTTCATTCATTTAATAATATTAAAATAAAATTAAATATATATATCAATAATTTATAAACAACAAAATAATTCAATAATACAAATAAATAAACAAACATATTATATTAAAACAAACCTATTAAGTAATTTTTATGTTTATTTGTATAATTTATAATTAGAAATTTATAATTTATAAAATTTAAGTTATCAAATATAACGTAAAAATATAAAATAAATTAGATAAAATTTCAAGTATAATAAATTTAATAATTTAATTATACATTTAAAAAATATTATAATTTTCTATCTTAAAAATAAAAAAAATTAAGTTTAAGAATTAATTTATATGAATAGAAATTAAAAGTTATTAAAAAAAATAAGTCTAAGAGTATTTTTTAAAAATGACAAAAAAAATGGTGTAAATGAATAGTAATTCTGCATATATGTTTTTTTTGGAGAGTGTGAATTCTCATTATGGGATTGCATTTGGCGTCCGGTTAGAGCAAAATTTGCGTTTAAGTTTGCGTTTGACGTCCGGTTGGAGATGCCCTAAGAACGGAAATTATTTACAACCTATTCACACTTCAATTAAAAACAAAAAGTAACATATTTAAATTTATTTTATTTTACTTTATTATCTTCTTATATATATTATTTTAGTTGAAATTATTTCAATTAGTGATGTAAATTTTGTATTTATTTGTAAATATCATAATAATTTATAATTTAATAATTAATAATAATATATTTTAATTAGTATATTAGAAAATAAAATTATTATTTATATATTTTTATTTCAAATATATATATATATATATAATTAAAAAACAAAAATTAACATAATACTAACAGTAAATGTAACAAAATAAACACTTTTTATAATGGATTATTCTAGATGAACTAATGATAGTTTAGTGAACTAGTCTAAATAAACTTATTTCTTTTATTAAAAATTTAATTGTATAAAAAAAGAGTGATAGAGAGAGGGAATTTGGTGAGGGAATGACTTGTCATCACCTTCATTGGTTGAAAAATGTAAAAATGAGAGAAAAAAGAGAAAACAGAGAAAATAGATAAATTATTTGATTTTTTCAGCGAATAAGATTATGTCAAATCATTCCCTTACCAAATTCCCTCGCCTAATCATTTCTCTAAAAAAAATGCGATTTTTTTTTTCTTTTATATCCTATTCATTTTCAATCAACCAACTAAAACGAATATAAAGAGACACGAATTTTAGCATATAAAACTCTTCAACAAGAGTAAAAACCATGAGACTTATCACTTATAATGATTTACACAATGTTATTACAAATTAAGATTTATAAAATAACAAATTTCTTAAACTTTTAAAACAACACTATCATTAAAAATGAAATCTATCTTTAACATGGTGAAAAAATTAAACTTTTTTTTATTCTTAACATCTGCCTTCATCAAGGTGAAGTCAGGATTTAAAATCTACTCCGAAATCTATCCAGACTATTTTGATAATAATATCAAATAAATAAACAAAATAAACCAAGTGTCACTATCACTGGTACCTTTTAGCGACATAAAATAATCAATAGTGATCGTAATTTACCGTCATTGTTGTCAAATACATACCAAATATTTTGAACTATCCGGTCGGGCAGCCTTCTATTTGGATCCGCCCCGGGCCTTCATCTTCTTGTTCTTATATCTTTTTGGTTTATTGTCTCTGTGCCTCTAGAAAACCAATGTTTTGCTGTCAATTATATAATATGTAGTATAATATAGTTCATGAGCTAGACACCCAACAATAATATCAAATTAAGTAATTAAATTCAAATTCAAATCTTATTATTATGAATCAAAATATCCGTCCATAAATAAATGTGGCCATAACTCATAATCACCATAGCCTTAATTTGTGACTATTAGAAATTTGCAACAATGAAAATATTATTCCCTTAGAAATTTGTGTTCATAATTTAGCCACAATGTTAGTCACTAAATAAAATTATAATCTAACTTAACTAAATTATAATTTAATCCAAATTACCTACATGACCTATTGTTGTTTGGGTGGTACATTTTTTAATATATTTTCAATATATAAATATATAATATAAAAAAGGGTGAAACTTGCCAAAATGATCTGCACTCCATTTAAAATTCAATATCAATATCATATATACTACATTTTTTATTATTAAGAATTATATATTTATTGAAATCTAATTTATAGAATCATCACATCACTCCATTTAAAATATCATATCACTCCATTTAAAATTCAATTCTACAATTTTTTAATAAATAAAAATATGCATTAAGCTCGCTTAGTTAATTTGTTAGGTATGATTGCGTTGAGAGATGAAACTGTTTGTTACACATTTATTCTCGTCATTCCAATTTCTATTTTTAAGGATATTTGTTTAAACCATATAGATTAGTAGCACTTCGAGAGAGAAATGAAACTCAACGGACCAAGTCTCGATCCTATTGATAATGTGGGCCAACATAATTTTAAAAGTCAGCCTGGCCCGTTAAGTCGTTGGTCCGTCGGGTACAATGGACTCATATTTAGTATCAACAGAAGTTAAGATCTCGGTCCATCAGGCAACGTTGGGCCATACAACCAGGCTTACGACATTTCATAAATTTTAAATTTAAATATAAGTAGCTTATTTGAAATGATTAAATTAAGTAGTTTACACTTGCACAAAACTCTATGTTAAATTTTTTTAAATTTCTCGAGTGAGAACTCCTTTCCCTAATTTTTGTAGGTCAGGCTCCTTTTCTTCCTTTATCAAGGTCTCCTTTTTGTAATTCTTTTTTTGAAACATTAATATCATTGCAGATCGGATTTATACGCTCACGGGACTTGAGTTATTCCTAAAGATTGTTCGTTATTGTTTTGTGGACTTAGGCGGAGTCACTTCTTCCAGTTTCGTCCAAAGTGAAGCGAAATCATGCCCACAATAATTTCATTTCTAAATCTAATCCGAGTGGTGGCAAATTTATGAAAATATTTAAAATAGTATTTATTTGTGTAGTTAGTGGGATGAACTAAAAGTATGGTTGATACTCATTTCATTTCTTTTCTTTCTTTCTTTTTTAATTTTATAAATATAATGTATTTTATTAGTTGATAGATCAATAAGAAAAGAGTATTTTATCTTCATCATTCTCTAAAAACTCACATTATTGTTTGTTTAGATTGTCATGCGGCTCTAATTTGTTTGATGATTACATATCGATGTTCAACGTTTGATTCTTCGAATATACCGTTTTTGTTATTTGCGACATCTATATAACAATTGTACGTGTCTAGCGTTGTATATATATTTTTTAACATTTATCTTATAATGTTTTAGCCCATGTTGTATTAGTGTTTATATTATTTGCTTTCAATAAGTTCTAGATTAATATATATATATATTAATATTAAAAAAATCTTTTTCATATTTGAATTAACCAAATTTGTTTAATTTGAATTAGTCTAAGGTTTGTCCATTAAGTTGCGGATAGCCGGGCATACTTAGTAAGATAAGGCATTTTATTGTATCCATGCTCTTGCTCTTTATCTTGGTTTAAGAGATGATTTGTTTATAAAAAACAAACTATTAAGTTACACTATTATATTAGTTTAAGTGTGATAAAACTTATATTGGATCTTCCTAAAACAAATATTATTATATAGAGTTAAACCCTCTTAAAACAAGTATTATTTTTCTTGAATAATATAACTAATTGAATGTATCAATATATTAATATCACCTAATAAATATAAATAGGAAAAATATTTATTTCAATTGAGTCAATAATCTAGGAATACAATAGGAATATATCATAGAGTAAACCCACGAGCTAAGGCATCCCACCTCAAGACAACCCATTTAATACATAAAATGTGTAACATAATGGTTTAGGATTGAAAATAATTTTTTTTATTTAGTTATTGATTCAAATCTCACCAAAAATAGTTTTTAAATAATTTTTTTAAAAATAAAAATAGGACTGCTAAATTATTTTCATGTATTTCTACATTTTTAAATCGGGTTCGGGGCCAACGAAGAAAGTACTCGATAAGATCGAAAACGGGGAGGATACGAAACTCAAATTAACCTGGGTACCGATTATAATGATATTAAAATTTATTTCATTTATTTTACTCTTATTTATATTTCTCCCTTAGATACATTTCACACCAACTTTTTTTTTAATACCAAATTTTTATTAATTGTTCAAGAATAAAAAAGAATAAAATGATACTCAAATTGGTACACTATATACATATATGATAAAAAAAAATATTGAAGGTGACATTGATTCTATCCATTTTTTAATGTTATAAATTTTCGATTAAAAACAAAAAAGATAAAGAATCTTTTTGAGCAAGTAAATATAAAATTTTCAAATGGAGTTTTAAAAGTTTATAATTACTCTATAAACTTTTTATATATAATCTACAAAAATATATATTATGATATACATTAATGAATTCGATATTTTTTCTAACTTTTAAAGTATTAAAAGTTACTATGAAGGAACATGTATTCTGAATGAATGATGCGCTATTTACCCTAAGCATAGGGCAGTTTATCTTCTTCTATTTTTCTAGACAAACTAACGTCTATTTGCTATCTTGTCAGAACCATTTCATTCCTTATTGATTGATTCGACGACTTGCCACTCCATGCGCTAAGCTGGAAAGAATGCTTTTAGAAGGAGGACTTTCCCAACTAGAGAGTTGCTTTTTTATCCTTAAATCGTTGGTCAACTCTCGGGACAGGGAATAAAGCTCGTCTCTATTTGACTGGCGAGGTTTGAGTAAAAGACTTGACTTGCAAAGGCTAGGGATTCAATTAAGTAGGCAGTTAGTTAGCAGCATACTTCCTCGTTTTCCCACATGCTTTGTTAAGCATAACGCTGAATTAACATGATTTAAGCTTTTTAGCATTTATGTTACTACCTATAAGCTTTATTTAACTTAGATGGAGAAGCTAATCCCAACTTGAATGAACGAATCAACATCTTCACCCACGAAGCGGTTACCACTCAATACCTCAGTTTCTTTTTCAAAAATATTATTATAAACTTTTAACTAACAAAATATTATTTTTCTCTCATCAATATTCATCTTCGATCTATACTCCTTAATTTTTCTTGATCGATCCGTTACTCAATATTTTCTTCTTCAATTATAATAATAATAAAGTTGCTATATGTATAAGTAAGTAATACTTCAATTTTATTTTATTTTAATTTTCATATTATTAGTTTTATAGTTATTTGTTAATTAGTTATTCTTCTGTATTTACTTACTAATTTATTTTTAATCAAATATATAAATTTACACTTTAATCAAATAAATGACTACGTCGAAGATCGTGCATCTAGCGAATCGGAGACGGGAATTAAATAGAAATACCCGTATCGAGTGCAGGATATGATTTATATCAGAGAGTAAAAAAAAAATTGAATCCAAGGACAATAACTTTACTTTGGGGCGGGTAGGGCTGAAAACGAGTCGAGTCGAGCTCGAAAAAATTTCAACGGCTCGAACTCGAGCTCGAGCTCGATCGAGTATCAAAATTAAAGCTCGAGCTCGAACTCGAACTCAAAACAAGTACTCGAGCTCGACTCGAACTCGACTCGATTAGCTTGAATTTTACCGAGCTCAAGAGCTCGGCTCAAGCTCGACTCGATTAGTTCGATTTATAGCTCGAGCTCAAGCTCGAACTCGATTCGAAACATACAAAATTAAAACATATCAACTAAATAGTTTCACACTTTCAATATATCAAAAGATCACAACAAAATGAATAAACATATAGAATTATACATATATTAAATTGAAGAGAATCTAGTTTTTTGTTGACAGATCGGAAGTATAACATATCGAATCTATGCAAGATCGAAAAAGAATAAAGAAGAAATTGAAATGAAAATAAAAAGGGGAAAAACAATGAAAATCTTTCGGTGCTTTGCATTGAGCTCCTTGGTGACGTTTGCTTTCTCGTTTGATGAAAACCTAGTTCTTTGTTGGCGGCTGTCCGAATGAACTATGGAGGAGAAGAGGTTAGGGATTTTGGAGGAGAAAGATTAGGGTTAGGGATTTTGGACTTTGGAGGAGAACTGGAGAAGAATGAAGAGGGAGGGTGCCCGCTAGGGATTTAGCCATTTAGGGTATAAATTTATATTTTATATTTTAATACTCATATTTTATATTTAATTAAAGTATTACAATTTTTTATATTATAAAATATAAAATATAAAATATAAAATATAAAATATAAAATATAAAATATAAAATATAAAATATAAAATATAAATTAAAAAATATATATAAAATATAAAATATAAATTAAATATAAAATATATTAATATAAATTATATATATTCGAGTAGCTCGTCGAGTACTCGAGCCGAGTATATAACTACTCGAACTCGGCTCGATTATATAACGAGTCGAGCTCGAGCATGCTCAAGCTCGAATTTGACCGAGCTACTCGCGAGCAGTTCACGAGCAGCTCGTCTCATTTTCAGCCCTAGGGGCGGGTATATATATATATAGTATCTGTTGTCATCCTAATAAGATTACATCAAATTAACTAGTTAAGTCAGACAAACTTAAATGTGTTATTTTGAAATATTGATTTGCCATAAAAACGTCAACAATATCAATATTGACTGAACCATGACTTAGAAAGTTGACCAAAAAGAAAACCTGAAATAATTAATTATAAACGACAACCTTACATATTAAATCATAAAGTGTAAAGAACTAAAATTACTATATATAAATTTGAGGTAAAAATAAAAATGTTAGAATAGTAAGCCAATACTAAAGTTTTTAACTCACGGTTACATTTAAATTTAAAATTTCAGTTTGAAACTAAAATTTTAAATATATTTTTTACATGATGACACCATATATTGGTTAAAATTTTAAATGTATTAAAATCATCTAAATAGATCCCAAATTAAATTTCATCATATTATTAACTAAATTGCCTAAATTCCACAGTAACATAATATGACAATTCACACCACTAAATGATGGATGAGATTGGGACAATACAATACAACACAAGACATTGTAGTTAATTAAATTTATCCTATGTGTTTTCTTTATTGTTTCTATTTTTGGTTCTTTATGTTTATGCTTATTTGTTACTTAAAAAATATATATTTATTTTATTTAAAATCAAACATGTTTCTTAGAAAAACTTAATCAAAAAAATAAATATAAAAAATTATTAAAAAATCACTTCTTTTCATGATCAACTTACTTATTATAATTTAATCATATCCTCGTATCAAACTAAAATAAAATTATTTTTTCTTTTTTACTTTAATAATTTTCAAAAGTGAGGGTATGGATTTGATCACTTTATATATAATATATCAAACTAAATAATATTGTAAATAACAAACAAATTAAGATTGTACATACAAATTAAATAATATATATAATAATGCTAGCTTTACATGACAAATAAAATAACATTTAAATTAATAAATGAATTATATAATAGTGGTTTAAGGTTAATATATATTAATAGTTATATATAGCTTACTCCTGACCTCAAACTTTTTTTTCTTCTTCAACTTCATGCAGGTTTCTCATCACAGCTTCTGTTGCCTTTGATAATAACTCTGACCAATCTCTGCATCATATATATATATAATATGTTATATAATTAGATGAATAATATTATATAATATAGAAACATACAAACATATATATTTATATATTACCCTTTAGTTGAATCAAATGTTAAACCAACAGTTGATCGAGCTTCTTCAAGAGCCCATCTGAATCTGTGAAGCTCATTTGGATCATACTTTTTGATGTTGGTAACCTTAAGTCCAGAAGGTTGAATGTTCCAAAATATTGGAACCAACCTCTTTTTACTCTCCATTATATATAAGAGCCAATTCGTGGAGACAATAATACGATTTGCAATAGTTTGGAGAAAACACCGCCACCACAACTTTACAGTTTCTTATCGCCCCGTCTATCTCCGACAACATCTTATCCCCGGGATCCATGCTTTTTTTGTCCAAAAACGGGTGGAGACCTATCATCTTCGAAAGACGCTCATACAACAAACCCGAAATGTTCCCTTTTATTATATATATTAAGGGAAGAATAACTATTAGTATTGCTCAACATGTCAAATATTTTGTTTAATTAAATTACAAACTTAATGAAAATATGTTAAATTTATGACAATATATATAATAATAATGGTGTTTTATATAATTCATTAGAAACTGCACCACGGAAAACATTTTTCTAATGAATATATACGTACCTTTTGTATCTTCCCCACGGTGGTTGATGAAAATGTCGCACGCCCAATCTGAAGGCTTTGCGACGCCAAGATTGCGAAGAATCTGGACAGAGGAGTTGCTGGCCACAGCGGCTAGTGATGTGCGTACTTGCATGGCGGTGGCTCGTGCTTATAAATTAATTAAGTTTGAAAAAGCTATAAATTAATGAAGAAAAAAGGTAAATGGGTTGGTGGATTATGTATGACTGTGATCAATGTTGAAATTTATAAGGTCACTAGTATAATAAATAATGGTACAAATGTCATATTTAATATAAGCCAAAAAAATGTGATCTAATGTGAAATTAAGTTTATGGTTTATAGTTGTATTTGTCATGAATATAAAGTGAGAATACCTAAATGGGATTTCTAATTTTATGAAGGGACTAAATTAGAAATTACCTAACTATAATAACTAACTTAATGTTGGTTATATGTAACGGTAATGGTCCCCATTTGAAGGAAGGTCAATTCTTCTTTGCGTCCCCATCAACAGAGAGAGAAAATTATTGACTTACTCATCAAATGAAAGAATCATTCCACATAAAAAAAGTCTAAAGATAGAGAGATTAAAGACTTTTTTCTATTACAAGGAAAGAGAAGATTCATGCGATTAATTAAGGTACACTTCCGCCGCCGCATTTAGATTTTAATTTTTCACACATTAAATTAGAATCTAATTAAGATAATTCTAACCCTCAGACATTTATTTATAGAACTAACTATAGAAATGAACTGGTATTGAATTAAGGAAATTAGGTCAAATTTAAGAGCAGTTGGGCGTTTTTGGAATGAAATTTTGAATGTTTCCAAGAAACTGTTTTGGAATTTTGCTGATGAGTAAAAGTTTTGACTATTTGATGTATAATAATGATTATTTTATTTTAAATGTAAATTTCTTGATGTGATGCTGATTATGTTTAAACTATTTAAATGAGGGCTAGTTTGATTGATTATCTTATTTGATCTAGATTCAATTTAATTAGTTTATTTGATTTGTTCTAAGTGAGAATGCTTTCTATAGATTTAATTTAATTTATTCAGTTAGAAAATGTAAAAAAAAATTACGCTTAATCGTAAAATATATTTAATACATAAACACTGAAACAATTAATCAAAAGCAATCATGATGTTGCTACTAATTAATATTGACCGCATGCTTCCAATTATCACATTGAAAAAAGTAGATTCGAAATTCCACCAGACTTAAAGTTGATGGAATCAATCTAAGGCCAATTAATTGATTAATAAAATAATTAAGACTACGGTCCCAAATCCCAACTAATCAAGGCTCCCTAAAACCAACACCATGCCCCTACTTACTTAGAGTAGCGCACAAGACCTCTGGCCTCTTATTTTGTGAAATCAATATTCCACATCAGCAGAAAGCAGGCACACATTGTAATTGGTCAAAACACTTCAATGCTTCCGCCCGCCATCTTATCTAAATAATATATAATTAATAAAAAATATATTAATTTATTTAAAAAATATATTTATTAATTAAATATATAAGTAATATTCCTGTATTATATATATTATAGGAGAATTTAAAATTTCACCTTTAAAACATATTAATATAATTAATAGAAAATATAAAATATTTTTATAATTTAAAATATATTATAATATTAAAAAAAATTACAAATAAATTTGAGTATATTGTAGGAAAAGTTGAGAATATATAATTAATATTTTTATATTATAATAAAATATTATAATATTTTTATAATTAAATATATAATTAATATTATTATAATTTAATATATAATTAATATTACTATCTTATAGTAAAACTTTAAAATATATATTTATTTAATCTTATTATAATGTTACTTAAAAATAGTAGAAAAAAATATTATAATTAAATATATAACTAATATTCTTATATTATATAATATATTATATTATATAATGATGAAAAAGTCAGGAGGACATGACTGGCATAGAGGGCACTGCCCTCTTTTTGCTTTTATCTACAATGCAAAAAATGAAAAAAATCAATGACCTGCCATTTTCTACGTTGTCCCATGCGGGCACAGATCATGCGCTGAAGATGCTCTTAAACCCAACCCCATAATACAATTATTTATTAAGATGCTTTATTTTGTGCAACAGTAAAAATACATTTTGCACAATATTTATATAACAAAGTTTTAACCTAAATTAATTTGTATATGAAAATGTTGACCTTCTTATACCACTAGTAAAAAAAAGGGTCTTTATCGACGGGTTTTCCCGAAGGTTTTGTAAACCTCTCCTAAATACTCCCGAGAGGAACAAATCTTTCGGGATTAAAAATAGATTCCGAGTGGGGTATAAACCCTTCGGGTTTATTCATTATTACCGAAAGTTCTACAAAGAACTTTCGGTTTTTACCTTCCCAAAAAACCCAAAAAAATTCTAAGTGTTGGGTGTGGGTTATTTGCGAAGGTTTTAGGAAAAACCTTCGGTTTTGAAATCCCTTGGTTTTTGAATTGCGAAGGTTTGTCAAAGAACCTTCGGTTTTGCCTTTTTTGAAAATTTCATTTCCGCAAGTTTTACAAAGAACCTTCGGTTTTGCTCATTAAAAAAAATTCAAATTTTTGAAATTGGTTTTTCCGAAGGTTTTTTAATAAACCCTCAGTTTTGACTAATATCAAAACCGAAAGTTTTATGAAAACCTTCGGCCTCAACCTCTATAAATACAAACCCTAACCCTTCTCTTTTTCATTCCGCTTCTCTCCTTTCTCTCTCTTCCGCCTCCGCCGCCGCCTGCCTCCTCCAAGCCGCGGGTTCTTCTCCTTTCTTCAGGTAATTAATTATTTTTTTGATTTGGTTTTTTTTGTTTTGTTTATTGTAAAATTTAGATTTCTTAAGTTTATATATATATTATAGATCTAGATTTATGTTAGTTTACGTTCTTTTTTGTTTGATTAATATATATATATATATATACATATATCTGAAATGCATTTAGGATATGGGTGATGATTCGACATGGAAGAGACTTCGGCGTACACCGGAGAAACTGCATCCGTGTTACCAGAATCTGATAACACAATCAGAAATTGCGGCACGTGAGGAAGAGGTCAGAAAGATGACGCTGGAAATGGAACAAATCCGATTAAGGGATGCCGAAAGAGGTCGTTTGCTCAGTGAAATCAAAGCGGACCGGGCCGAAATGTCTCAGAGATTAGAGAATCTCGAACAGGAACTTTTCTTGTTGAGGAGTCGACTAAATCAACCACCCCCTCCTTCCACCCCATCTAATAATTAATTTCTAAATTTATTATGGATTTATTATGGGTTTATGACAATTAATATTTAATTTTATGCGTTATGTTTTAATATTTATGAATTATTGTTATTATGTTTTTTTGGTTTGGTTTAATTAATATGTTTTAAATAATTATGTTTTGTTGACTTTTCACCTTTTTTTAAAAAAAAACCGCATCGCCAAAACCGAGGGTTTATTTGGAAACCTTCGGTTTTGACGAAATTTTTTTTAAAATATTGAGGTAAAAACCGAAGGTTTTCAAATAAACCTTCGGTTTTGACCTTACATTAAAAAAATCAGATTTTTTTCTAAGTATGGGGAAGGGTAAAAACCGAAGGTTTTCAAATAAACCTTCGGTTTTGACCTTACATTAAAAAAATCGGATTTTTTTCTAAGTATGGGGAAGGGTAAAAACCGAAGGTTTTCAAATAAACCTTCGGTTTTGACCTTACATTAAAAAAATCGGATTTTTTTCTAAGTATGGGGAAGGGTAAAAACCGAAGGTTTTCAAATAAACCTTCGGTTTTGACCTTACATTAAAAAAATCAGATTTTTTTCTAAGTATGGGGAAGGGTAAAAACCGAAGGTTTTCAAATAAACCTTCGGTTTTGACCTTACATTAAAAAAATCAGATTTTTTTCTAAGAATGGGGAAGGGTAAAAACCGAAGGTTTTCAAATAAACCTTCGGTTTTGACCTTACATTAAAAAAATCGGATTTTTTTCTAAGTATGGGGAAGGGTAAAAACCGAAGGTTTTCAAATAAACCTTCGGTTTTGACCTTACATAAAAAAAATCGGATTTTTTTTTAAGTATGGGGAAGGGTAAAAACCGAAGGTTTTCAAATAAACCTTCGGTTTTGACCTTACATTAAAAAAATCGGATTTTTTTCTAAGTATGGGGAAGGGTAAAAACCGAAGGTTTTCAAATAAACCTTCGGTTTTGACCTTACATTAAAAAAATCGGATTTTTTTCTAAGTATGGGGAAGGGTAAAAACCGAAGGTTTTCAAATAAACCTTCGGTTTTGACCTTACATTAAAAAAATCGGATTTTTTTCTAAGTATGGGGAAGGGTAAAAACCGAAGGTTTTCAAATAAACCTTCGGTTTTGACCTTACATTAAAAAAATCAGATTTTTTTCTAAGTATGGGGAAGGGTAAAAACCGAAGGTTTTCAAATAAACCTTCGGTTTTGACCTTACATTAAAAAAATCGGATTTTTTTCTAAGTATGGGGAAGGGTAAAAACCGAAGGTTTTCAAATAAACCTTCGGTTTTAACAATTTCCCAAAAACTTCTGATCAAGGTCAAGACCGAGAGATATATATAAAACCTTCGCAAATACACATCAAAACCGAAAGTTTATTTTATAACTTTCGGTTTTAACACTACCTAGTTTGTTCAATTATTTTGTTTTTAACCCACTAATCTTAACTTCTAACTAATATAATCATTTTCGTGTTCTATTTTAAAAATTAATATTGTGTTTCATGTTCAAATATTTATGATTGTGTTTGATTATTATAGAGAAGTCTATATGAATGTTCATGCATGTTTGATTATCTTATGAATGTAGGTAATGTTTGATCATATGGATTGTGCAATATTTTAAAGACATCAAATGTGGTAAATTAATATTGTTATAGGTCATTAGAAGGTGAAAAACCAAAGAATTTAACAATTTTTCAAGTGCTAATTCCGAAAGTTAATTACATAACTTTCGGAAATAACCATCAAAACCGAAAGTTTTCTATAAACTTTCGGATTTTACATTTCTTAAGAACGAGGGTTTTATATAAACCCTTCGGTTTTGATGGATATTTCCGAAAGTTAATTATATAACTTTCGGAATTAGCACTTGAAAAATTGTTAAATTCTTTGGTTTTCTACCTTCCAATCTAGACTCCTAAGTAATATAATCAAGTGTGTGTTTTTATTTTAAAAATTTAGATTGTCTTTAATGTTAAAATGTTTATGAATGTGTTTGATTATATATAGAAGTGTATATGAATGTTTATGTTTGATTATCCTATGTATTTGTGTAATGTTTGATAATATGAATTGGGAAATGTTTTAAGGATATCAAATGTGTTAAATCAATGTTGTTCAACGTTATTAGAAAGTGAGAAACCAAATAATTTAATAATTTGTGATGTTGTAAAACCGAAAGTTAAATATATAACTTTCGGAAATATGCCTAAAAAACGACAGATTTACCAAAGCCTCTCGGTTTTTATAAATTATAAAAATATAAAAACCGAGAGTTTAATATACAACTCTCGGTTTTGGGCAATTAAATTTAATTTTAAAAAATATAAAAAAAACCGAGAGTTTAATATACAACTCTCGGTTTTGGGCATTTAAATTTAATTGTAAAAAATATAAAAAATAAAAACCGAGAGTTTAATATGATTAACTCTCGGAAATTAATCAAATGATCAAAACCGAGAGGTAATAATATATCTCTCGGAAATTAATCAAAAGATCAAAACCGAGAGGTAATCATATAACTCTCGGAAATTAATAGTCAAAAACCGAGAGTTATATGATTAACTCTCGGAAATGACCTTTAAAAAAACCATAACCCCGCTTTTTTTCCTTTCTTTCTTTTTCCCCCTTTTTTTTTCTCCCCGATTTCTCTCTCCCGTTCGCTCTTCTTCCGCGCCGCCTCTGCTCAGCCGCGTCCTCCAGCCTTCAATCGAAGACGAAGCAGCGCAGCTCTCATCCCATTGACGCCGCCGCAGGTTGAAGATCCCTTTCCGCCGCCAAGTCGCTGCCTCCGCTCGGATCGAAGACGCTGTTCGCTGCCCACGCTTGGATCGACGACGCCGGTGATTGAAGACTGCCCCCGTCGATTGAAGACAGTCGCCGCCTGCTGCCGCCGCCTGCTGCCGCCCTACAAAAGGTTAGTTTAATTTTTAGGTTTAAGTTATATTTGCTTAATTTTAGGTTAAATTTGATTCATTTGAGGTTATATTAGGTTGATTTTGGTTAGTTTAGGTTATATTAGTTTGATTTTAGTTAGAAATTATGTTGATTTTGTTTGATTTTGTAGTTTGATTTTAGTTTGATATTGGTTGATTTTGTTTGATATTAGGTTATTTGTTTGATATATTTATGATTGGGATTAGTTTAGGTTTTTTAATTTGATATATGTATGATTGGGATTTAGTTTTTGGATTGTTGAATTTTGTTTTTGGATTAATTATATTGAATTGGTTGTTGGATATGGTTTTAGGTAATATTGAGTTTGGTTGTATGATTTTGTTAGATAATGTTAGATTAGGTTGAAAGTATGTTTGATTTTGGTTAGTTTAGGTTTTGGATTGACTATTTTCTTGGATTGATTTTATATATGTTATGTTGAATGTTTGTTGGTTTGATTGTTGTTTAATTGATGTTTGATTTAGGTTAGATATGATTGAAGTTTAGGTTAGAATTTTAGGTTAAAATTTTGGTCAGATTAAAGTTTGATTGGAGTTTGATTTGGTTAGATTTATTGGTTTGAATATTTGGTTATATTAATGTTGGTTATTGTTGAAATTTCAGCCGCACGCTGCCCGCCCGTCGATCTACATCCGCTGCTCTTCTTCGTCGCTCTGTTTGTGCAAGGTTAGTTCTTGTTGGTTTATTATATGGTTAGGTTAGTTTCATGTTAGATTTATGTTAGATTTTCATGTTAGATTTAAGTCGAGATTTATGTTTGATTTGAAGTATGTTAGATTAGGTAATATGTTTGATTTATGTTAGATTTTCATGTTAGATTTATGTTAGATTTTCATGTTAGATTTAAGTCGAGATTTATGTTTGATTTGAAGTATGTTAGACTAGGTAATATGTTTGATTTATGTTAGATTAGGTTAGATGAGGTTTGAAATGTGTATCAAATTAACGTGTTAAATTATAATTTATTGTTTTGAAATGTGTATGAATGAAATAATGTTAGAATATATGTATGTTAGATTTAAGTTAGATTTATGTTATTTTTATTATTGTTGGTTTATGTGGAATTTTGGTTTGATAATGAAAGATAAGTTAGAAATTATGTTAACATTATGTAAGCCTAATTAATTTAGACAAATATAAGTAATTAATAATGCGGGTTGTTTTCCATTTTATTAGAAATATGGAAGTACCCGATAAAAGCTGGATGACCTTACGTCGAGATCATCCAGATTACGAGGAAGGTGTTGACAAATTCCTCGAGTATGCTGTTAGGAATACATCCCGACAAACCGTGAAATGTCCATGCGTGAAATGCTTGAACACGCCGTTTATGGAAATAGACGAAGTGAAGACTCACCTCATCGTTTATGGAATAAATATTCATTATGAGTATTGGTATTTTCATGGAGAAAAGAGACGTACTACTCAAGTGGTTAAATATGGCTTCGTAAGTGTAAATGTAAACCGAATTTTGAAAACCCAAAGTCAAGACCCGTATATATTGGCGAGTCAAGCAAAACAAGTATTCTACGCCCCTGATATGTCAGCCCGACCCGGTTGGAAGATTGTGACAAAAATAAAACCGCGGTTTACAAACATATAGTTCGGATTAATTAATTAGGTAGATTTAATTATGTTTTTAACTTTATATTCATTTTTATTACTACTTTATTTCAATTATTCACTCATTTTTATTAATGGTGTGAATTAAGAATGTCTGAAGCTCCTAAAACAGCTTGGAAGAGTATGAGGAAGACACCCAAGAAATTGGATAAGAGTTACCAAAACCTACTTGCCCAATCCGAGTCGTTAAAGCAACCAGGATCGTCTTCGAGAGACCAACCACCGATTCCTGTGGTCCCGATAGCTACTGCGCCTCCCCGAACATACGAGACTAAAGACGATGATGACCTCGCAGAGTTTATAGAGAGCACATTCGCTGATAACCTGCCTAGTGATGAGGCTGAAGACGAGGGTCTTGAGGAGCCTATCGAGGAGCAGGATGACGAGGAGGAGCACGGGACCACTCCCGACCCATCATCGACAGGTATTTCGTTTACAAATTAGTTAGTGTTTCAATTGATTGACATATTTAATTAAGATTTTGATAATTTTGAAGAATCTTCTGCCCGCAAGAGACGGGGGAAGAACAAGAATATTGCGCTGTCTAAGAGGCTAGCGGGGACGAGGATCCCTCTAACGTTTAGAGAGAAGGATGGGAGGCCAGGCGGTACAGACGTGGGAAGGACACGGTGGTCTAGACATGTGGGGTCGGTTATCCGGAGCCCCGCAGCCGTCTCACACCGTCTTCTCAAGTGGAAGGCTTTAAGTGCAGACCAATTGGATTCACTGTGGACTGCTATCAAGGTTAATAATTATTACTTGATTATACATTACGTCATTAAATAATTATTTTTCACATTTGGATGTTATTTTTTCAGGATCCGTTCGAAGCGACTAATGGTGACATTGAGTCTTTTCGAACGACGGGGTTGGGACACGCCAATCAGATATGGGATAGATGGCGGTCGGATTTGAACAAGAATTATATCCGCGTCCACAAAGGAGACGAGGCGGCGGTACTGGCTAATCCTCCACCGGACTACGATCGAGATGATTGGGAGTTTGTGTGTCGCAACCATTTCTTCACAGAAACGTTTAAGGTACGGTTTCATAATTCAAATAAGAGTTCATATTAATTAATCTAACTTCATTTGTTATTTCAAATACAGAGACACAGTACTACAAATATGAAGAATCGGAAGAATCTGAAATTCCCGCATCGAACGGGAAGTAGACCGTTTGCACAAATTGAAGACGAGTTGGTAAGTACATTATTTGTAATAACTTAATATAAAGATTGTTATTAATTATATAAATCATTTATTTCAACAGGCGATTGAAATGGGACGGCCACCGTCTGTAATTGAAGTATTCAAGAGGACCCGTACACCAAAACCGACACAAGAAAACCCAACACCCGTCCCGGACGAACACGTGCAAGAGAAAATTGTAAGTGAATTGAATATGCCTAGTTTTTTTATTATAGAAATGATATTTTATTTGAATTGTGCAGGCTGAGATGGAAGAGGTTGTTAGTAACGAACCGGGAATATCTGATTTTGAATTGACGGAGAGGGTGTTCGGACAACAAAAACACGGGGTCGTCTTCGGAATGGGATCAGGCGTCCGGCCCACACACTTTCGTGAGGATCGTCGTAGTGGAAACAGTTCACAGCGAAACAATGAGCGATTGTTAGAAGAGAATCAAATGATGAAGCTCAAGCTGGAGGAACTGGAGAAGAGGGATGAAGAAAGAAGGCGCAGAATGGATGAAATGAAAGCGGAAAATGAAGAAATTGTGGAAAGAATGGAGAGGGAGAAGTCAGAGATGAACGCAAGAATGGAGAGAATAGAATTGTATATGAGGCAAGGACCACCTCCTCCCCCTACAAGCTAAGGTTGTTTCGATTCAAAACATTTTTTCATTAGTGGTTGGATTTAGAACAGATTGTTCGGAATATTAGTTTGGTGTCGAATTTTATAATGTTCATGATCAATTAATGTGATCGTTTAATGTATGTTGAATTTCATTTATCATTGATATATTGGTTTGGTGGCTGAACAGGTTTTGGTTGCGAACAAAATAATCCGCACATTTTTAAAAATTTACATGAAAAAACCGAAAGTAAAAATGAAATCTCTCGGGTTTTCTCTTTGTGGAAAAACCGAGAGATATTAGAAAACTCTCGGTTTTTAGCCGAAGAGAAAACCGAGAGTTATTAGAAAACTCTCGGTTTTCATATAACTCTCGGTTTTTTAGTTTGTGGGAAAACCGAAAGTTTTGTAATATCTCTCGGTTTTTCCACATAGAGAAAAACCGAAAGTTATTTGTAAAACCCTCGGTTTTTCCACACAGAAAAACCGAAAGTTATTTGTAAAACCCTCGGTTTTTCCACAAAGAGAAAAACCGAAAGTTCTTTATAAAACCCTCGGTTTTTCCACACAGAGAAAAACCGAAAGTTATATGAAAACTCTCGGTTTTTCCACAAAGAGAAAACCCGAAAGTTCTTTGTAAAACCCTCGGTTTTTCTCTGTGTGTAAAAACCGAAAGTTATATGAAAACTCTCGGTTTTTCCACAATGAGAAAAACCGAAAGTTGTTTGCAAAACCCTCGGTTTTTCCAAAAGAGAAAAATCCGAAAGTTTTCATATAACTCTCGGTTTTTCTCTTTGTGGAAATCCCGAGAGAGTCATTACCGAGGGATGGCGAGAGTTACTAAAACCTTCAATAAGGTCTCTTTACCGAGAGTTATATGGTCAAAACCGAGAGTTTTAACTCTCGATTTTGACCACTTTTTCACCAGTGTACCATATAACTTGGATCACATTTTAGTTGGATCAATCAATTTGTGGTTGGATAATAGAACAATAGAGACATTTTCCAATCAATATTTAATTGTTAATTAATTATTGTCTAGGATAGAAAGCCAAAGTTAATTAGTATTTCAAATGCAAGATCACAAAAATCTTATTTCTCTTTGTGCTAAAAATTGTGTTTCTGTTCTATGGTTTTCTCTTTGCCTTTTCAGTTTTTATTTTATTGAATTTGTGACCACTCAATCATGGCATGTTAATTCTAACATATAATTAATGTGTAATTCATGAATGAGAATGAAATGACTAATTCAAATGTGTATATTATTATTTTATTCTTAAAAGAAGATTAATTACAAGCAGTAGAAAATAATCAAATCAAAGTTAATTACACATTAATCATGTTCTAATCGCTGCGATAGATCAACAAAAAGAAATATAATATGTGGTGGTTTGATTATTTATGGAGAAAGAGATTAAACTTAAAAATTCTCTACTAAAGCTATCATTCTTAATGGCATCGAGCTTTTTTATTTCAAATAACACAAGATTAATAATATGGTGCAGCAAGTAAAAAAAATGGTATAACATAAACGCGACTAAGTAAGTCTAAAAATATTAAAATTTTAAAATACAAATATATTTTAAACACGAATAAAATATTATGAGATTTATTTCGACCCCTATCAATCCGTTTATTATATCTAACAATCTATATATTTTCTGGTCATATTGAATTGATATAGAATTTGATAGATTATCCATCCCCTATATTAATTGATCGATTTGTTTGAATGCTCACAATCTTCATTCTTATTAAATATTATTAAATTACAAAATGAAATTAACCAAAAAAAAATCTCTGTTCTTCTTTTAATTATATTATTTTTATACAAATAAAATAGATAAAAATAAATAACAAATAAACTGATAAGTGAATAAACAAAGTTCATTAATATTTATTTTTAAAAATGCGAAACTCTTTTAATCCAAATTTTAATATTTAATAAAAAAAGGTCTGGAATATTTAATAAAGAGAGGGAGGGGGTCCCATTGGCTGATGGAGTGATAGCCGCCGTCTCTGCGGGGCCTATCTTGTGTTTTTAGTGAGTTTCTATCTAAATATTTTTATTATTATATATGAAACTCAAAAAAATTATTATTATAATTATGAGGACTATTTATAATTAACATTTATAACTGTTATTGAGTTATTTGAATTTTTCAATATTTGTTTTTAAAAAATTTAAAGGTGAATATCTTTATAGATATTGTTTTGGGTTGTTATCCAAAACATGATGATAAAAATTACAAGAGAAGACAAAATCACATTGGAGAGAAAGATAAATTTCATTGTGAATATATTTATATTGTAAAACAAAGTAACTACGGATAAATTCATTAGAAATTGTTGTAATATTAATGATATTACATTAACAACTTTATATATTAAAACAGTTCATTTGGAATGGACTTCTTTTTTTAATTAAAAAAAATTAGTATAACACTTCATAACCATGAAAAAATTAATAGAGAAGACAAAATCAAATTGGGAGGAGAGGAGGGATTTCATTATGACTATATTTATTTTATACATCAAAGTAGCTATGAAAAAATTAATTAAAAATTGTTGTTATATTAACGATATTGCATTAAAATCTATATATTAAAACAATTTATTTGGAATGGACTTTTTTTTATCTAACAAAAATAATAGGAGAATGGCAATTTGGGGAGAAAGAAGGATTTCATTATGAATATATTTATTTTGTACATCAAAGTATTAATTAGAAATTGTTGTAATATTAATGATATTGTATTAAAATTTATATATTAAAACAATTTATTTGGAATAGACTATTTTTTTAATTAAGAAAAACTAATATAACAATTCAAAACCATGAAAAAATTAAAAAAGAAAAAAAATTATAATAACATTATAATTTAATATAAAATAAATATTTAAAAAAAACAATTGTTTGCCCATTGCTAACGTCACGTGATTTGAAAAGGAATCAAGTCAAATAGAAAGAAGATCTCTCTTATGTCTTTTTATATGACAGCCGACCGATGAAATCTACAGTCACAGCTTTTTCCTGCCAGTCAAAGTTCAAAAAAAATCAATATACTAATATTCTAATTAGCGACTTTATTTAACAAAAGTTTTGATTTATTATCATAACAAAACTGATTTAATAAAAAAATGTTTTCATTTTAATATTAAGAAAAATAGTAATAATCCATTAACAATTCAAAAACATTTATAAAATTAATTGACTCTACTATCTCTAAATATCATTAAAATTTAAAATAATTAACTATTATGAAAATAATTTACAAAAATAATATAAATCAAAATTAATAATTGACAATCTATATATTAAATTGCATAAACAATTTACAAAAATAAAACTCCCGTTAAAATGATAGCCCCTTATTTTAATAACTTAGAAGAAGAAAATAAATAATGATAGGTGATGATTTTGAGGAAGGAATAATATTTTTGGTAAAATGACTTAAATGATATTAATATATAATAATAATTTAAATTAGAGAGTATTTTAGTATTTTAAATAATTAATTAAGTAATGTGATTGATTAGAGTTGATTGAAAATTTTTAAAACATTAATATCTTTGCAGATCAGATATATACGCGTGAGGCGGACTTGAGCTCATTAATAATAGCTAGTGATTGATACTCATTTTTTTTTATTTTATAAATATTAATGTATTTTTATTAGTTGATAGTAAATGAGAAGAGATTATTTTATCTTCATCACTCTCTCAAAACTCACATTATTGTTCGTTTAGATTGTCATGCGGCTCTAATTTGTTTGATGATTACATATGGATGTCTTGAGTCTTGACGGTTGATCTGATCCTTCGACTAGGTCGTTAGTGTTATTTGCGACGATTGTGTCCTAGTGTTATTTTTTTTTAAACATTTATCTCATAATGTTTTAGCCCATATAGTATTAGTGTTATATATATATATATATATATATATATATATATATATATTAAAAAATCTTTTCTTTTTTGAATTAACCAAATTTGTTTAATTTGAATTAGTCAAAGGTTTGTCCATTAGGTTGCGGATAGATGGGGCATGCTTAGTAAGATGAGGCATTTTATTGTATTTATGCTCATGCTCTTTATCTTGGTTTTAGGATATTATTTGCTTATAAAAAATAAACTATTAAGTTAGTTTAAATGATAAAAAAAAATATTGGATCTTCTTAAGAGAAATATTATAAGGAGTTGAAGCCTCCTATTAATGTATCAATATATTAATATCAAGTTATAAATATAAATAAAAGTTATAAATATAAATAAGAGAAATATTTATTTATGAGTATTCGATGGTCGAGTTTGGGTATCTTAAATCGGGTTTAAGGTCAGGATGAGCTAGTAAAGAAAGTACCCAAAAAGATCTATAAACGAAAAATATGTGAAACCCAAACCTTCAATACCCGATCATACTAATTAAAATTTATTTATTATTGTTAAGTATTAACTTGATAATTCATAGTATATCACATCATTATATCAATCATAATAATTATATTATATTTATATTTTACTCTTACACATTTCACACCAAAATTTTCTTTTAATACTAACAAAAATTATTTATAATAAACATAATTTTACTATGTTTCTACACTTATATAAGTAAGTGATACTTCAATTTTTTTTTTATATTATTAGTTTTAAAGTCACTTATTAATTAGTTATTTTTTCATCTTTACTTTATAATTTAATTTTAATAAAATATATAAATTCACACTTTAATCGGATAATGGATTACCCGGCCCATCAAAGATCGTGCATTTAGCGAATCGGAGACGGAGATAAAAATAGAGATACACGTTGGGTGTGGAATCGATAAATATCTGACAATAAAATAAAATTTGAATCCGAGAACAATATCTTTACTATCGGCGGATATAGTATCAGTTGTAGTCCTAATATTATCACACATATCAAATTAACTAATTAAGTCACACAAAATGTGTTATTTTGAAATATTGATTTGATCATATAAACTTCAACAATATCAATATTGACTTGAACCATGGCTTAGAAAGTTGAAAAAAACCCTGAAATAATTAATAAATAGCGACAGCCTTACATATTAAATCATAAATGTGAAGTAGAACTAAATTTACTATATATAAATTTGAGTAAAAAAAATGGTAAGTAAAATTAAAATTTTAAATATATTAAAATTATCTAAATAAATCTCAAATTAAATTTTATCATTTTATTAACTAAATTGCCTAAATTCCACAAACATATTACACGGCAATTCACACCAATCATGTCCGATCGGTGCATAATTAAGGAAAATCTTTCTTAGAAAAAGTTAATTAAAAAAATAAATATAAAAATTTATTTAAAAATCACTTCTTTTCATCAACTTAGTTATTATAAATTAATCACATCGTCGCACCAAATTAAAACAAAATTACCTTCTCATTTTTACTTTATTAATTAATTTTAAAAAATGATGTATAGGTGCCGTAACAAAATATTAATTTCCAAACAATTACATTTTCCAAATCTTAATTCATCTTTTTATATAAAGAGAAAGTGTCATAAAAATTATAATATATATGATAAATTGCATAAAAAAAATTTACATATCAAACTAAACAATATTGTAAATAACAAATTAAATAATGCTAGCTTTACATATTGTAATTAATCTTTAATATTAAATATTAATAATACAAATTATTCTTACCCGCCTATAGCTATCCTTTACCTGCACAAATGTATGTGTCCGTATAATTTGTTTTCAACTCCACTAATTTAAGTGCTAGAACTTTATATTTTGTGCTGGTAATAAAAGTTATTTTGTTTTATTGACTATGACTCTATTCATTAAATATTATAATAATGCTAGCTTTAAATATTATAATATTGCATAAAATAAAATAGCATTTAAATTAATAAATGAATTATATAATAGTGGTTTAAGGTTAATATATATTAAAAAAAACATAAACACAACCATTTATAAAATTTAAACACTTTCAAATGGTGAACTAGTTATAGCTTGCTTACTCCTGACCTCAGACTTTTTTTTCTTCTTCAACTTCATGCAGGTTTCTCATCACTGCTTCAGTTACCTTTGATAATAACTCTGACCAATCTCTGCATATCATATATATATATATATATATATATATATATATATATATATATATATAATATGTTAATTATATTTGAAGAATAATGTTATATAATATAAAAACATGCAAATATGTATATTTATATATTACGTACCCTTTAGCTGAATCAAATGTTAGACCAACAGTTGATCTAGCTTCTTCAAGAGCCCATCTGAATCTGTGAAGCTCATTTGGATCATACTTTTTGATGTTCTTTACCTTAAGTCTAGAAGGTTGAATGTTCCAAAATATTGGAACCAACCTCTTTTTACTCTCCATTATAAGAGCCAATTCGTAGAGACAATAATACGATTTGCAATACTTTGGAGAAAACACCGCCACCGCAACTTTACAGTTTCTTATCGCCGCGTCTATCTCCGACAACAACTTATCCCCGGGATACAGGCTTTTTTTGTCCAAAAACGTGTGGAGACCTATCATCTTCGAAAGACGCTCATACAACAAACCCGAAATGTTCCCTTTTATTTATGTAGTGAAAATATTAGCTAGTATTGCTCAATACGTCAAATTTAATTATTTATGTAGTAAAAATATTCAAACTTAAACGAAAATATGTTAAACTTATGAACAATATAATAATATTGGTGTTTTTTATATTCTTAGAAACTGCATCACGGAGAACATTTAAATAATTAGTTTCTAATTAATATTATATATACCTTTTGTATCCGCCCCACGGTGGTTGATGAAAACGTCGTACGCCCGATCTGAAGGCTTCGCGACGACACCAAAATTGCGATGAATATGGATGGAGGAGTTGCAGTTGCTAGTGACAGCGGCTAGTGATGTGCGTACTTGCATGGCGGTGGCCTGGCTGAGCTTCATTAATTAAGTTAGAAAAGGCTATAAATTAATGAACAATTAGTCAAGACGTTTATTTATAGAACTAGCTAGAGAAATGAACCTAATTCCTTTGAATCTCATATGCCCACAATGCCAATGGTAAAGGAGTTATCTGGGATCAGTATTGTTTGATTTATTAAAGACTCTCGAAATCAAATGAAATGTATGCTCAACTTTCAGTAAAGTTAAGGATCTCCGCTCAATCACAGCTCAATCACAGGGAGCGGAGAGACATCCAACAGCCCTATAGGTAGCTGTGACTCTGAAAGGAGCACAAAGAAAAGTGAAGAAGCACAGATAAACTGATTCCACTTAGGTTAATTATCTTATTCAAAAAAAATATTTAGGTTAAATTATAGTGCACGTGCACGTGCTTGCTTTTTTTAATAAACAAATATATATGCAAATTGGTTGGTCTTATTTATCACTGTTTGGAATTATTAGGACTATTTATAATTAACATCTCAATTGTTATATATATATTTATTTATATATAATATAATATAATAAAATAAACTAAACTAAACTACTTGAGTCAATAAAAATAAAAGAAACAAATATACAGGGGAGGTCATTTTCTCACGTACCACTCGATCAATAACGTCCGATTGTGATTGTTTTTATTTTCTTCGGAAAGATAACTTGATTGGTTTTCAAATGACCTAAGCAATTGGCCAAACAAAAAAAATAGTTTATATTTATTTTATAATAGTTTTATATATATATATATATATATATATTAATATTATACTTAGTTAAAAAGTTCAACTAAAATTATTAAAACTAAAATTATTAAAATGTCTTACGTTAATCAAATTTTATGTTAAATTTAAAATATAAAGTCTTATTAGCCTAGTTGGTTAAAAGATTTTACTTGTTTTATTAGGTTTTTAAAGTTCGAAACATAACTATAGCATTTATAAAAACATATATATATATATATATATATATATATATATATATATATATATATATTTATTGAGAGGTCCTGAGTTCAAGTCAGTTTCTGTGCCCGATTAAATGTTTAAGTGTTTAATCTTGTAGGCACATTTTATTTTAAATATTAAAGGTCACAATATTTTTTTATACATTATTTTGTGTTGCTACATAAACCTAAGTCCATTAATTATTTAAATCATTCAAATGATCATTAATGTTAGGGGCTTTAAATTAAAGTCAAATACAAATATTTTGATTTTGATGAATGGTGTTTGCTATCCATCAAGAAAGGGAAATAAGGGCAATAAGCTTTTAATTAATGTCGAATACAATTATTTTGATTTTGATGAATGGTGTTTGTTTTACTATATAAAAAATATTAGTCCCTCCCTACAATTAATAGTTTATTTCTATCCATCAAGAAAAGAAAGGGAAATAAGGGCAATAAGCTTTTAGGCTTCTGGTAAAGAAAGAAGGAGAGAATGTGAATTTCGGACTAATAACATAAAGATCCGCACATCTATGAATTCTGATATGTATTACTGCTTTATGATCAATGAAATCATATAGTTCAAAATCAATGTTTTCAAACTTAAGTTTATGTTTACTAACCTGTGGTATCAGATAGCTTAGTTTAACAACATATGCTTTTCTAAATTATGATTTCATATCTATATATGAATTAAGGTTTTATATATACGTGTAAGGAATATGATTTTAATAATAATTAAATAATGTATATTACTATTGCACAAAAAGACTCTATTACAACATTTAATTTGGAATGTGTTATTCATTGCGCATTTTGCATTGATCATATTGGTAATGATGTTTATTTGGTGATTGAAATTTCTCTAAAGAAGAATATATTTTTTATCTGTGAATTTGGTTAAAAGTACTGTTAAATTTATTTATGCACTGAAAATATTATATTAATTTATGTATATTAACTTGTCAAAATTATTTATGTTAAATTTATAATATATATATTTTATACTTTTATTTAATGATTTTATTAAAATAATAAATAATAAAATATTTTATTTTTTTTAATAAAATTAACAATAATATTTTTAAACATTAATTTTACTTTTTAATAAAATTAAAAATATATTACTTTATTCAGAACAGCTACTTAAATATTTATTCAATCATATCACGTAAATAATAATATTTTATAATAAAATATTTTAAAACAAATTTTACTTTGAAATTGTTTAATTTAATAAGATCAATAATTTTAATTCATGTATAATTTTATGTATAATACATTATTAAATAGTATAAAATAAATTATTTAAGATTATAATTTTAACTATATTATATATAAGTAATCTTATTAAAATAAAATTTGGTTAATAAATATTTTAAAAACTAAGAGATATGGTTTTGGGTTAATGTATTAATTAAGTTGTTTAAAATAATAATAATAATAATTTATTGTATATTGTTTAAGTTGTTGATTTTGTAATGACATTGTTATTTAATATATAAGGAATAGTACAAATTATAAAATAAATATAAACTATTTTTTTGCTTGACCAATTGCTTAGGTCATTTGAAAACAAATCAAGTTATCTTTCCCACCAAAAAAACAATCACAATCTGAGTGGTGGTCCCAAGAAGGGAAATTTGATCAAATGACCCTTTTTAGGTGATTCCCAAAACTAACTTTAAAAATTTTCATTTTTATTTTTAACCTCTTTTTTACATTTCTTCCTTCCTTTCCCTCTCATAGTTCCCAAACTCTAACCCCACTTTCTCTTCTTCCTCTTTTCCTTTCCACGCCCCACGCCCTATTATTTGTTAGCTGTTTCGGGATAACCAAGCTGAGTAATCCAGGTTCCTTTAGAAGGAAGAAGTTATTACACAGGCGGTGGCGGCAACAAGTGTTGCCTGATGGGCGATTTGATTCAGTAGTTGACTCTGATTGATGTGGTATAAAACCGTAAAATAATATTGTCGTTGTACTATTCCTAAAAGTTTGGTGATTCGTCATATTTGAGATGACAAGAGTTAAAATGGAGATTGGAGAAAGAAAAAGGACAGCCAAACGGGTTCTTTGAGACGCCAATACTTCAGTACATGTTGGTTTAGTTAGGGCTTTGATTGGGTTTTTTATTAAAAATTTAGATAGAAAAAATAATAATAATTGGTGATGATTTTGAGAAAGTAATGATTATTTTTAGTAAAATGACTTAAAATGGTATTGATATATATATATATATAAATAAAATAAAAAATAATAATTTAAAATAGAGAGTATTTTAGTATTTTGGTTAATAAAATTAGTGATTTGATTATTTAGAAGTGATTAATTGGAAAATTGATTTTGTTTGGGTTTTTCAAATAACCAAAAGAGATCCAGGCCTTATATGTCTTAGATGACAGTAAAAGTTTTTGCTCTCAAGGAATGTAACTGATCACAAATTGTAGTTAATCTTGCTCTGCGGCAGTCGGTTCTTAAAACGGTTTGTTCACTACTGCTTTGACTGTGATTCTAGATTAGTTACGATCACAGCCTCACAGGTATTATCAACTATGAAAAGTTATTGGATGCTCTTTCTGCATTAACTCTGCTTGGTTTGTTCCACTCTTCTTTTTCTACATCTGCAAATGCCGACACTTGGAGCTTGTTTTTGATGTAGTTTTTTTTCTCCAAATTATTTAATTAGAAAAAACTTTATTCAATGAAAAATTTGATTATTTTGGTTAAATGACTAAAATATTATCAATACTATGATTTGTTTGTTTGATAACGAGAATTTTGTTATCTAGATTAAATCCGTATAACTCTTCATCAAATAAGTACTTATTCTCCTTAGTAATACATTGTACACTCACAAAAAAAAAAAAAAAAAAAAAAAAAAAATTCTCCTTTCAGCGAGTCGAAGGAGTTCATGGACATGAAACAGCTGGCAACCCATGCATTTACATCTGACGAGGTTGGATTGAGAGCACAACATCTGGGTCTTCACAAAGCGATTTGTGTTCTGTTGGGCTGGCAGAGTGTGGTGGCTTCCAGAGAAGATTCCACCTGTTGCCTGCCCTTAACAGTTTGACCAAATATTCAAATTAGGTTTGTCTTTGGTATCCAAGAGAAGATATTTTTATGAGAAATACTCTCTTTTTGTGGTTGTGGAGGTTGAATTTGGAGATACTTTTGCATGATTTAGTGAATATAATACATTATCCATATTTGGAAATATTTGTGTTTCTTCATTTGGATTTCGCATTGAAACCTAAATGAATTTGAATGGAGTTAATAGATTTGAAAAGTACATGATGTCTTATGTAGAACATTCTTACTTTCGTTGTTGATGATTAGAAATCTATCCCTCTTACCGTTTTGTGGACGATTTGATAAGTAAAAATTTCCGACATTGAAAGATCCTTAAGTTGCTTTATTTACACTTTTAATAGTGTACTTAATTTCTTTTTTAACAGGGCACTCAATTTCTTTTAAATTTCTTATACAAAAAATAACTCACTATCTAAATAATATTTTTTCCTTTTCAACTTTACTCTCTTAAACTATGATTTGTTCATTTTCATTCCGCTTCACTCCTTTCAGACCAATTTGATCTCTTAAGTCTTAACCAACCACACTTTACTTTTTTAAATTAAACTATGATTTGTTTATTTTATTCAGCTTTACTCTTATGGGGCTGATCAAACCAAATCTATCAAATTTGGTTGTGCATTTCTATAGACAAACTAACCCGAAATCGTTTATCCCTTAAATTATACTAGTTTTTATCCCTCAACAAAATTCGAGTACCCAAAAGTTAGTCTTAAATTTCATACAATTTAAAATTTCAATATATATTTGGTTTGATTAATACAAACATAATACAAAAAAAAAATATGATATGGAACAATTCATATTACACACCAATAAACACACTAACTTCCTCTATTCAAAAGCTTGAATCTAGATTATCTCCTTTGGAAGTTGAGGAACTTAATTCCATACACAAAGACAAATAAGAACATTAACACCCAACCGACATGGACCACATGGCCCATTGCAACCGGCACAAGGAAGTCGGACATGAACACGAAGTAGTAGAACCACAAGAACAAGAACTTGGTCGCACTCAATGGGAATCCAATCATCGTGTACAAGATCAAACTATATAAGAACGTTTGTATCATCACATAAATCGTCTCAATAGCCACCTACATAAAACAAAACACATATTCATGATCAATTAAGACCCGTCTTTCACATTAAATGAGAGCTTTTTTGAGTTTATTTTTACCTGAGCAAATGCATAGGGTAGTGCAGAGTACATCCCAGCTGCTTTCTCGCGATAGAAAACAGTTCTTTCTATCGCGACAATTGGTTGAACGGTGCAAGTGTTGGTTGCTCCCAAGAAGAAGATTGCTGCATACATTGCACCTAACAAGTTCCTTAAATCTTGTTGTTGTTTCCTATATGTGAAAAAAAACTAGTATTAGCTATTAAACTCGAAGCTTATGTTTGTAAACTTTTACTTACAGATTATCTCCTTCCCCCCAAAAAATGATTCCAAAGAGAATCGCGATTCCAATTGTGACAACGAATCTAATGGCGTTGTATTGTGGATTTCTCCAAGAGGTTGAACTCACTTCTAGCATCTATGTCGCAGGATTATAACCATCTTTGATCATAGGTATCCCCGGAATAGACTGCAAATATGATTCTATAAGTATGAAATCATAAGCTAAAGAAAGGGTACACGATTCAATAAATCGGAAATCAATTCAGTCAAATAGTTGAACCATTTCTTGTCCTACCCATACCCATGTTTCAAACAATTTATCCTAAAACTACCCACATTTTCATTCACATTTCTAAAATACTCACCTTTCTCTCTATAAATCATTAATTAATCATTAATTATCCATCTTCCACCCTAAACTTAATCATTATTTGATTTTATAAATATAAATATATAACTAAAATTAATAATAAAATATATTATATAAATAATATATATATTTTATTTTTATTTAATTTTATAAATATAATATATATAATTAAAATTAAACATTTTAAATTTAATAGGCTTAGTTTTAATTATATATATTATATTTTTACTTAGTTTTAAAAATATAATATATATAATTAAAATTAAACATACTAAACTAAATAATATTATAAATTAAAATAAAATATCTAACATTAACTTTAAATAAAATAAAATAAATCTTAAAATAAATTTCATAAATCTTAAAATATTTATAAAAGTGTTACAAATATAATATATATAATTAAAATTAAACATACTAAACTAAATAATATTATAAATTAAAATAAAATATCTAACATTAACTTTAAATAAAATAAAATAAATCTTAAAATAAATTTCATAAATCTTAAAATATTTATAAAAGTGTTAAAAATATAATATATAATTAAAATTAAACATACTAAACTAAATAATATTATAAATTAAAATAAAATATCTAACATTAACTTTAAATAAAATAAAATAAATCTTAAAATAAATTTCATAAATCTTAAAATATTTATAAAAGTGTTAAAAATATAATATATATAATTAAAATTAAACATACTAAACTAAATAATATTATAAATTAAAATAAAATATCTAACATTAACTTTAAATAAAATAAAATAAACCTTAAAATAAATTTCATAAATCTTAAAATATTTATAAAAGTGTTAATTAAAAAACTTTAAAATAAAATAAATTACATAAACTTTAAAACGTTTTATGTAGAACATATGTGTTATTTTAATATTATGTAATATATGTATTATTTTAATACTTATATAATTTAATAAATTTTATTTTAACATATAATATTAAAGTTTTATGTAATATATTTTATTTTAGTGTATAATATTTTATTTAAATTATTTTATTTAAAATGTTTAATTTTAATTATATATATTATATTTATAAAATTAAGTAAAAATAAACACTAGTAAAAATAGGACCTTTAGCGACGGTTTTTCTCGAAGGTTTTGTAAACCCCTCCTAAATACTCCCGAGAGGAACAAATCCTTCGGGATTAAAAATGGATTCCGAGTGGGGTGTAAAACCTTCGGGTTTATTCATTATTACCGAAAGTTCTACAAAGAACTTTCGGTTTTAACCTTCCCAAAAAACCCAAAAAAATTCTAAGTGTTGGATGTGGGTTAATTGCGAAGGTTTTTGTGAAAACCTTCGGTTTTGAAATCCCTTGGTTTTTTAATTCCGAAAGTTTTACAAAGAACCTTCGGTTTTGAAATCCCTTGGTTTTTTAATTCCGAAAGTTTTACAAAGAACCTTCGGTTTTGCTCATTAAAAAAAATTCAAATTTTTGAAATTGTTTTTTCCGAAGGTTTTTTAATAAACCCTCGGTTTTGACTAATATCAAAACCGAAAGTTTTATGAAAACCTTCGGCCTCAACCTCTATAAATACAAACCCTAACCCTTCTCTTTTTCATTCCGCTTCTCTCTTTTCTCTCTCTTCCGCCGCCGCCGCCGCCTGCCTCCTCCAAGCCGCGGGTTCTTCTCCTCTCTTCAGGTAATTTGTTTGATTTGGTTTTTTTGTTTTGTTTATTGTAAGATTTAGATTTTTCTTAAGTTTGTATATATATATATATTATAGATCTAGATTTATGTTAGTTTACGTTATTTTGTTTGATGAATATATATATATACATATATCTGAAATGTATTTAGGATATGGGTGATGATTCGACATGGAAGAGACTTCGGCGTACACCGGAGAAACTTCATCCGTGTTACTAGAATCTGATAACACAATCAGAAATTGCGGCACGTGAGGAAGAGGTCAGAAAGATGACGCTGGAAATGGAACAAATCCGACTAAAGGATGCCGAAAGAGGTCGTTTGCTTAGTGAAATCAAAGCGGACCGGGCCGAAATGTCTCAGAGATTAGAGAATCTCGAACAGGAACTTGTCTTGTTGAGGAGTCGACTGAATCAACCACCCCCTCCTTCCACCCCATCTAATAATTAATTTGTAGATTTATTATGGATTTATTATGGGTTTATGACAGTTATGTTTTTAATATTTATGAATTATTGTTATTATGTTTGTTTGGTTTGGTTTAATATGTTTTATTAAATAATTATGTTTTGTTGACTTTTCACAATTTTTAAAAAAAAAACCGCATCGCCAAAACCGAGGGTTTATTTGAAAACCTTCGGTTTTGACCAATTTTTTGGGGTAAAAACCGAAGGTTTTCAAATAAACCTTCGGTTTTGTCCTTACATTAAAAAAATCAGATTTTTTTCTAAGTATGGGGAAGGGTAAAAACCGAAGGTTTTCAAATAAACCTTCGGTTTTGACCTCACATTAAAAAAATCAGATTTTTTTCTAAGTATGGGGAAGGGTAAAAACCGAAGGTTTTCAAATAAACCTTCGGTTTTGTCCTTACATTAAAAAAATCAGATTTTTTTCTAAGTATGGGGAAGGGTAAAAACCGAAGGTTTTCAAATAAACCTTCGGTTTTGTCCTTACATTAAAAAAATCAGATTTTTTTCTAAGTATGGGAAAGGGTAAAAACCGAAGGTTTTCAAATAAACCTTCAGTTTTGTCCTTACATTAAAAAATCAGATTTTTTTCTAAGTATGGTGAAGGGTAAAAACCGAAGGTTTTCAAATAAACCTTCGGTTTTGTCCTCACATTAAAAAAATCTGTTTTTTTTCTAAGTATGGGGAAGGGTAAAAACCGAAGGTTTTCAAATAAACCTTCGGTTTTGTCCTTACATTAAAAAAATCAGATTTTTTTCTAAGTATGGGGAAGGGTAAAAACCGAAGGTTTTCAAATAAACCTTCGGTTTTGTCCTTACATTAAAAAAATCAGATTTTTTTCTAAGTATGGGGAAGGGTAAAAACCGAAGGTTTTCAAATAAACCTTCGGTTTTGTCCTTACATTAAAAAAATCAGATTTTTTTCTAAGTATGGGGAAGGGTAAAAACCGAAGGTTTTCAAATAAACCTTCGGTTTTGTCCTTACATTAAAAAAATTAGATTTTTTTCTAAGTATGGGGAAGGGTAAAAACCGAAGGTTTTCAAATAAACCTTCGGTTTTGTCCTTACATTAAAAAAATCAGATTTTTTTCTAAGTATGGGGAAGGGTAAAAACCGAAGGTTTTCAAATAAACCTTCGGTTTTGTCCTTACATTAAAAAAATCTGTTTTTTTTTCTAAGTATGGGGAAGGGTAAAAACCGAAGGTTTTCAAATAAACCTTCGGTTTTGTCCTTACATTAAAAAAATCAGATTTTTTTTCTAAGTATGGGGAAGGGTAAAAACCGAAGGTTTTCAAATAAACTTTCGGTTTTGTCCTTACATTAAAAAAATCAGATTTTTTTCTAAGTATGGGGAAGGGTAAAAACCGAAGGTTTTCAAATAAACCTTCGGTTTTGTCCTTACATTAAAAAAATTAGATTTTTTTCTAAGTATGGGGAAGGGTAAAAACCGAAGGTTTTCAAATAAACCTTCGGTTTTGTCCTTACATTAAAAAAATCAGATTTTTTTCTAAGTATGGGGAAGGGTAAAAACCGAAGGTTTTCAAATAAACCTTCGGTTTTGTCCTTACATTAAAAAAATCAGATTTTTTTTTAAGTATGGGGAAGGGTAAAAACCGAAGGTTTTCAAATAAACCTTCGGTTTTGTCCTTACATTAAAAAAATCAGATTTTTTTCTAAGTATGGGGAAGGGTAAAAACCGAAGGTTTTCAAATAAACCTTCGGTTTTGTCCTTACATTAAAAAAATCAGATTTTTTTCTAAGTATGGGGAAGGGTAAAAACCGAAGGTTTTCAAATAAACCTTCGGTTTTGTCCTTACATTAAAAAAATCAGATTTTTTCTAAGTATGGGGAAGGGTCAAAACCGAGAGATATATTTAAAACCTTCGCAAATACACATCAAAACCGAAAGTTAATTTTATAACTTTCGGTTTTAACACTACCTAGTTTGTTCAATTATTTTGTTTTTAACCCACTAATCTTAACTTCTAACTAATATAATCATTTTCGTGTTCTATTTTAAAAATTAATATTGTGTTTCATGTTCAAATATTTATGATTGTGTTTGATTATTATAGAGAAGTCTATATGAATGTTCATGTTTGATTATCTTATGAATGTAGGTAATGTTTGATCATATGGATTGTGCAACATTTTAAAGACATCAAATGTGGTAAATTAATATTGTTGTAGGTCATTAGAAGGTGAAAAACCAAAGAATTTAACAATTTGTCAAGTGCTAATTCCGAAAGTTATATAATTAACTTTCGGAAATAGCCATCAAAACCGAAAGTTTTCTAAAAACTTTCGGATTTTACATTTCTCAAGAACGAGGGTTTTATATAAACCCTTCGGTTTTGATGGATATTTCCGAAAGTTAATTATATAACTTTCGGAATTAGCACTTGACAAATTATTAAATTCTTTGGTTTTCTACCTTCCAATCTAGACTACTAAGTAATATAATCAAGTGTGTGTTTTTATTTTAAAAATTTAAATTGTCTTTAATGTTAAAATTTTTTATGAATGTGTTTGATTATGTATAGAAGTGTATATGAATGTTTATGTTTGATTATCCTATGGATTTGTGTAATGTTTGATCATATGGATTGGGAAATGTTTTAAGGATATCAAATGTGTTAAATTAATGTTGTTCAACGTTATTAGAAAGTGAGAATCCAAATAATTTAACAAGTTCTCATGTTGTAAAACCGAAAGTTAAATATACAACTTTCGGAAATATGCATAAAAAACGACAGATTTACCAAAACCTCTCGTTTTTGTGTATTTAAATTTAATTGTAAAAATGTATTAAAAAATCAAAAACCGAGAGTTATATGAAAACTCTCGGAATTTAAACATCAAAAACCGAGAGTTTTCATATAACTCTCGGTTTTTTATTATAATAAAAACCGAGAGTTTTGATATAACTCTCGGTTTTTATTATAATCAAAAACCGAGAGTTTTACTATAACTCTCGGTAACCATTTATTTAATTAAAAAAAAAACCTCTCTTTCTCTTTTCCCCCGCCCGTTTCTTCTCCGCTTTCTCCCTCTCCAGCCGCTCCTCTTCTCCAGCGCCGCCAACAGATCCGATCGACGCTCCCTCCGGTTGAAGAAGACGACGCCGCCCGTAGAAGACAACGCCGCCAAGACGCCGCCCATGTTGAAGCCGCGAAGACGTCTCTCCGCCTCTCCGGTTGAAGATCTGCCACGGCTCCTGTTGAAGATCTGCCGCCGCGCCTCCGCCGCTTTCAGCCGCGCCTCAGCCGTGCCTCCGCCGACGATTGAAGGTCAGTTTTAGGATTTGAGGTTTATTTATATATATTAGTGTTATATATGTTAGATTTTAGGGTTAGTTTTTAGGATTTGTTAGATTTAGGAATTATTAATGTTATTATTGAATCTAATTGAATCTGTTTGAATGATAGATTTTAGGGTTAGTGTTTGAATTTGTTAGTATTAGATTGATGTTATATATGTTTGATTTGGTTTGGAATTGTTGGATTAAAGTTGATTTATGTTAGAATCTGTTTAATTTAGGATTATGGTTTGATTTTTGTTTGATTTAGTTTAGATTGGTTTGATTTTGGTTTGATTGAGGTGTGATTTTGGTTTGATTTATGTTTGATTTTGGTTTGGTTTATGTTTGATTTTGGTTTGGTTAATTGGTTTCGTTAAAAATTGGTTTATATTGAGTTTGATTTAGGTTTGGTTAATGGGTTTGATTGATGGTTATTGATTTTGATTTAGGTTTGGTTATTAGGTTTGATTAATGTCAAAAATTGGTTTATATTGAGTTTGGTTTAGGTGTGGTTATTTGGTTTGATTGATAGTTATTGAGATTGTTTGGATTAGATTTCATTTTGGTTATTAGATTTGGTTTGAAATTGTTTGATTAATGTTAGATTTAGGTTATATGTTCAATATTTTGGTTAGATTTGGTTTTTATGTTGATTTGTTAGATTAGGTATGTTAGATTATATTTTGTTTGGATTTATGTCAAATTTAAGTTAGATAATATGGTTTGATTTTGTCTGATTTTGGATTAGGACCGTCCGTCTCTTGAAGATCGCCGAGGTTATTCCACCTTCAGCTGCCTCCTCCACCGTCGCCGCCACAACTTGTGAAAAAGGTTAGTTTTTAAGGATTTTTATGTTGTTAGGATTATATTTGATTTTAGGTATGAATTGAATTATTTGAATTATATATGATTGAAATAGTCTTTGACTAGGTTTGATTAGTTTAAAAAATGGGTTAGATTAATGATGATTGGTTATTTGAATTAGGCAAGATTGAAGACTGCCGTGCTAGATTGGTTAAATTAGGTTAGATTAGATTTGAAATGTTTAGGATGAAATATTGTTTGTTTAGGTGGAATTTGGCTTGGATAATGTTAGATTAGGTTTGAAATGTATATGAATGACATATTAATGTTTGTTTAGGTGAAATTTGGCTTAGATAATGTTAGATATTGTTGAAATGTATATGAATGAAATATTGTTTGTTTAGGTGAAATTTGGCTTCGATAATGTTAGATGAAATTGATTATTGGTTGGATAATGATAGATTAGATATAAATTATGTTAGCATTATGTAAGCCTAATTAATTTAGTGAAATATAAGTAAATAATAATGCGGGTTGTGTTCCATTTTATTAGAAATATGGAAGTACCCGATAAAAGCTGGATGACCTTACGTCGAGATCATCCAGATTACGAGGAAGGCGTTGACAAATTCCTCGAGTATGCTGTTAGGAATACATCCCGACAAACCGTGAAATGTCCCTGCGTGAAATGTTTGAACACGCCGTTTATGGAAATAGACGAAGTGAAGACTCACCTCATTGTTTATGGAATAAATGTGCATTATCAGTATTGGTATTTTCATGGAGAAAAAAGACGTACTACTCAAGTGGTGAATGACGATGTCGATGAAGATGCCGATGACTTCGATGATGATGATGATGATGATGATGACGATGATCAGTCGGAGGATGCCGTGCCGGAATTCAACGATGCGAGACCGGAGATGAATAATACAGTTAATGAAGAGGTCAACGAAGAACGTTATATGCACGAATTTATAAACGATATGTTCCCCAACGTTAATGACGTCCCGGATAACGATGAACCAGTCGAAGATGCGCATAGATTTTATAAATTGCTTGATGATTGCAAACGACCATTGTATGAAGGTGCTCGAATAACGAAATCATCGGCACTACTGAAACTACTTCACATAAAAAATGTATGTCAATGGACGAATTCTTCGTTCGATATGTTGCTGCGTCTGCTTAAAGACTACATATTACCGATTGACGCTCAATTGCCAAACTCATACTACGAAAGTAAAAAATTCATTACTGATATCGGGCTTAAATATGACAAGATAGACGCATGTAAGAACAACTGTATGCTATTTTGGAAGGACGACAGAAATGAAGATTCGTGCAGAGTTTGCGGTCTTTCAAGATGGAAAGTCGACCAAACAAGTGGGACAGTTCGGGAGAAGCAAAACGGGAAATTCATTCCAAAAAAGGTGTTGAGATATTTCCCTTTAATACCAAGACTGCAAAGACTATACATGTCCTCAAAGACGGCTCCAATGATGAGATGGCATAAAGAAGGAAGAGTTGATAGTGATACGTTGAGACACCCCGCTGATTCCTTAACTTGGAAGACGTTTGATGAAAATTATACAGATTTTGCTTCAGAATCTCGAAACGTAAGACTTGGTTTATCAAGCGATGGGTTTCAACCATTTGCAAATGGAAAAAAATCATACAGTGTTTGGCCGGTAATTCTCGTCCCTTATAATGTGTCACCCACGACTTGCATGGATTCTAGCAATTTCATTTTATCTATGTTAATTCCGGGTCCAAAGAGTCCGGGAGATGCAATTGACATATTTCTCCAGCCATTGATCGAAGAGTTGCATGAACTGTGGCAAACAGGAGTGAGAACGTTTGATGCACACACCTCACAATACTTTAACATGCGAGCTGCGTTGTTGTGGACCATTAACGACTTTCCCGCATACGCGAATTTATCAGGCTGGAGTACGAAAGGTAAATTTGCTTGTCCTTGTTGTAACAACGACACGGTATCCCTTCGATTGGTTCATGGTTCCAAACAATGTTACTTGGGTCACAGACGTTTCCTTCCACCGAAGCACAAATACAGAAGGGATAAAGAGTCGTTTGATGGTCGAACTGATTATAGAGATCCCCCTAGATTGTTAACGGGGCAAGAAAGTTATGAGCAAGCACGAGACCTAGAAGACATTATTCTCAGTGCGGATATGAGCAAGAGAACCAAGATATATCATGAAACGCGGGGAGACAATTGGAACAAACTTAGCATTTTCTTCCGTCTACCTTATTGGAAATCGCTATTATTGAGACATAATTTGGATGTGATGCATATTGAGAAAAATATCTGTGATAGCGTGTTGGGAACAATAATGAATGTGAAAGAGAAGACTAAGGATGGTCCTAAAGCTCGTAAAGATTTAGAACTCTTAGGCATAAAATCATGGTTACATCCTATAAATGATGAAGGAGTTGTTCATTATCCAGAAGCGCCTTTCACTTTGACATCCGAAAATAAAATACGTCTTTGTAACTTCTTGAAAGATCTCAAGTTGCCTGATGGGTTTTGCTCAAATATCGGGGGTTGTGTAAATTTGGAAGAGAAAAAACTTTCGGGATTAAAGAGTCACGATTGTCACATTTTGTTGGAATATCTAATTCCTTTAGCAACTCGTGGATTGCTTCCAGAGTATGTGTATGATGCGTTAGTAAATTTGTCTCGTTTCTTTTGGTTGTTGTGCTTCAAAGAGTTGATTCAAGAGGACCTGGAACAATTGTACATGGATATTACATTGACACTTTGCAAATTTGAAATGATTTTTCCGCCGTCAATCTTCGACATCATGATGCATCTCCCGGTTCACTTGTCATTTGAGGCTTTGCTTGGAGGACCTGTTCAGTATCGATGGATGTATCCCTTTGAACATTACATGGGTACAATGAAAAGATATTTGCGGAATAATAACCACCCCGAAGCCTCTATAAGCGAGAGCTATCTTGTTAACGAAAGTATTAGCTTATGTGCCAGGTATATGGAGGAACAAGATCAAGAAAATGCACAACCTGAAATCTCGGGGATTTCAATATTTGCATCATTGGAAGACCTATCCAACGGAAAAGTATACAACTTGGATTATATAGATCGAGTGACAGCTCATTCTTACATTTTGAAAAATTGTCCCGAAGCAGAACCTTTTTACATGTAAGTTTCAAAGTTGCTGTTACTAATTAGCATTAAAGAGTGTTACTAATTAGCATTCGATCTATTTGCAGAGATTATAACAACGAGTCAAGTGGAGAAACGTTTGCCGCATATTTCAAACATCGAGTGAGTAAATTACAAATCATATATCCTAACTCTTCTTATTCATATTAACAACTACATTTCGGATACATATATAGGTCGCCCATTTAGCAGAAATTAACGACATATCAAGAGACCTCAAGATCTTAGGAGAAGGTCCAAGTATGTACTCGTCTATGTATGTTTGGTGTAAAGTAAACGGATTCAAATTCTGTACAGAAAAACACGACGAAGGTTTGACAACTCAAAATAGTGGGGTGGTTGTTGAGGGATTCAACGGATCTGAAACTATGTCATACTACGGAGTTTTGACGGATATAATCGAATTACAATACTATTCTCATAAACGAGTTGTTTTATTCAAGTGTAAGTGGTTTGATACACATTCGGGGGAACTAGGAGTGAAAGTGGATAAATATGGCTTCGTAAGTGTAAATGTAAACCGAATATTGAAAACGCAAAGTCAAGACCCGTATATATTGGCGAGTCAAGCAAAACAAGTATTCTACGCCCCTGATATGTCAGCCCGACCCGGTTGGAAGATTGTGACAAAAATAAAACCGCGGTTTACAAACATATAGTTCAGATTAATTAATTAGGTAGATTTAATTATGTTTTTAACTTTATATTCATTTTTATTACTACTTTATTTCAAGTATTCTCTCATTTTTATTAATGGTGTGAATTAAGAATGTCTGAAGCTCCTAAAACAACTTGGAAAAGTATGAGGCAGACACCCAAGAAATTGGATAAGAGTTACCAAAACCTACTTGCCCAATCGGAGTCGTTAAAGCAACGAGGATCGTCTTCGAGAGACCAACCACCGATTCCTGTGGTCCCGATAGCTACTGCGCCTCCCCGAACATACGAGACTGAAGACGATATTGATGACCTCGCAGAGTATATAGAGAGCACATTCGCTGATAACCTGCCTAGCGATGAGGCTGAAGACGAGGGTCTTGAGGAGCCTATCGAGGAGTAGGATGACGAGGAGGAGCACGGGACCACTCCCGACCCATCATCGACAGGTATTTCGTTTACAAATTAGTTAGTGTTTCAATTGATTGACATATTTAATTAAGATTTTGATAATTTTGAAGAATCTTCTGCCCGCAAGAGACGGGGGAAGAACAAGAATATTGCGCTGTCTAAGAGGCTAGCGGGGACGAGGATCCCTCTAACGTTTAGAGAGAAGGATGGGAGGCCAGGCGGTACAGATGTGGGAAGAACACGGTGGTCTAGACATGTGGGGTCGATTATCCGGGACCCCGCAGCCGTCTCACACCGTCTTCTCAAGTGGAAGGCTTTAAGTGCAGAACAATTGGATTCACTGTGGATTGCTATCAAGGTACTACTTATAACTTGATTATACATTACGTCATTAAATAATTATTTGTAACATTTGGATGTTATTTATTTCAGGATCCGTTCGAAGCGACTAATGGTGACATTGAGTCTTTTCGAAAGACGGGGTTGGGACACGCCAATCAGATATGGGATAGATGGCGGTCGGATTTGAATAAGAATTATATCCGCGTCCACAACGGAGACGAGGTGGCGGTACTGGCTAATCCTCCACCGGACTACAATCGAGATGATTGGGAGTTTGTGTGTCGCAACCATTTCTTCACAGAAACGTTTAAGGTACGGTTTCATAATTCAAATAAAAGTTGATATTAATTAATCTAACTTCATTTGTTATTTCAAATACAGAGACACAGTTCTACCAATATGAAGAACCGGAAGAATCTGAAATTCCCTCATCGAACAGGAAGTAGACCGTTTGCACAAATTGAAGACGAGTTGGTAAGTTCATTATTTGTAATAACTTAATATAAAAATTGTTATTAATTATATAAATCATTTATTTCAACAGGCGATTGAAATGGGACGGCCACCGTCTGTAATTGAAGTATTCAAGAGGACCCGTACACCAAAACCGACACAAGAAAACCCAACACCCGTCCCGGACGAACACGTGCAAGAGAAAATTGTAAGTGAATTGAATATGCCTAGTTTTTTATTATATAAATGATATTTTATTTGAATTGTGCAGGCTGAGATGGAAGAGGTTGTTAGTAACGAACCGGGAATATCGGATTTTGAATTGACGGAGAGGGTGTTCGGACAACAAAAACACGGGGTAGTGTTCGGAATGGGATCAGGCGTCCGGCCCACACACTTTCGTGAGGATCGTCGTAGTGGAAACAGTTCACAGCGAAACAATGAGCGATTGTTAGAAGAGAATCAAATAATGAAGCTCAAGCTGGAGGAACTGGAGAAGAGAGATGAAGAAAGAAGGCGGAAAATGGAAGAATTGCAATCGGAAAAGCAAGAAATTGTGGAAAGAATGGAGAGGGAGAAGTTAGAGATTACCGAAAAAATGGAGAGGGAGAAGTCAGAGATGAACGCGAGAATGGAGAGGATCGAATTATATATGAGGCAACAACCACCTCCTCCCCCCACAAGCTAAGGTTGTTTCGATTATGAACATGTTTTCATTATAGTAGTTGAATTTATAACAGATTGTTCGGAATATTTGTTTGGTTTCGAATTTTGTAATGTTCACGATCAATTAATGTGATCGTTTAATGTATGCTGCATTTCTTTTATCATTAATATATTGGTTTGGCTGAACAGGTTTTGGTTAGGTTTTGGTTGCGAGCAAAATAATCCGCACATTTTTAAAAATTTAGGGGAAAAAACCGAAAGTAATATTGAAATCTCTCGGTTTTTCTCTTTTTGGAAAAAACGAGAGATATTAGAAAACTCTCGGTTTTTAGCCAAAGAGAAAACCGAGAGTTATATGACAAACCCTCGGTTTTTATCCTAAAGAGGAAAACCGAGAGTTATTTACAAAACTTTCGGTTTTCCTCTTCGGGTAAAAACCGAGAGTTTTAATATAACTTTCGGTTTTCCTGAAAAGGAGAAAACCGAGAGTTAGTGGAAAACTCTCGGTTTTACCCGAAGAGGAAAACCGAGAGTTATTTACAAAACTTTCGGTTTTAACCGAAGAGGAAAACCGAAAGTTTTGTAAATAACTCTCGGTTTTCTTCTTCGGGTAAAACCGAAAGTTGTTTGCAAAACCCTCGGTTTTTCCACACAGAGAAAAACCGAAAGTTATTTGTAAAAAGAGGAAAACCGAAAGCTCTTTATAAAACCCTCGGTTTTTCCACAAAAGAGGAAAACCGAAAGGTCTTTGTAAAACCCTCGGTTTTTCCAAAGAGAGAAAAACCGAAAGTTCTTGTAAAACACTCGGTTTTTCCACAAAGAGAAAAACCCGAAAGTTTTCATATAACTCTCGGTTTTTCTCTTTATGGAAGTCCCGAGAGTGTCAATACCGAGGGATGGCGAGGGTTACTAAAACCTTCGGTAAGGTGTCTTCACCGAAAGTTATAGGGTCAAAACCGAGAGTTTTAACTCTCGGTTTTGACCCCTTTTTCACCGGTGAAAATATATATGTTATTTATATAATATATTTTATTAATAATTTTAGTTATATATTTATATTTATAAAATTAAATAATGATTAAGTTTAGGGTGGAAGGTGGGTAATTAATGGTTAATTAATTATTTAGAAAGAGAAATGTGGGTATTTTGATAATAAAAATGAAAAGGTGGGTAATTTGGTTGAAATATGGGTAGAATAAGAAATGGTTCCAAATAGTTATTCATTTGTTGAGAAAACAACAACAGGGATAGATTCTATGGTCGATGAATCAAATCCTATCAAATCAAATCAAATACCAGACTAGAGTCAACTACTGAATCAAATCGCCGTTCAGGCAACACTTGTTGCCGCCACCGCCTGCGTAACAACTTCTTCCTTCTAAAAATAGGTGGTGCGTGGTGCGTGTGCGTGGGTGGTGCGTGGTGCGTTGGACGTATATAGTAACATACCCATTTTTACAGCATTTCAAACGTACCCATTTTGACACAGCATTTCAAACGGGAATGAAAGAAATGAACGTACTCATTTTGATGCTGGTGGTTGGTCTCGTCGCAGGGTCTCAGCTAGGTCTCAGCGTCCTCCGGCGTTGCAAGTTGGGCGTTGCTTGACTTGGTGAGTATAGGAGATGAGAGGTGGCCGGTGGCTGACAGTTGAGGAAAAGGGAAGTGGTGGAGTCGTGGTGGAAAAGTAAAGAGGAAGAAGAGAAAGTGGGGTTAGGGTTTGGGAACTATGAGAGGGACCTGCCGTGAAATGAGAGAGAAAGGAAGGAAGAAAAGAAAAAAATAAAAAATAAAAAATAAAAGTTAGTAAGTGTAAAAGTGTTCAAAATGTGAAAAAATGGTTAAAAATAAAAATTTAAATTTTTAGGTTAGTTTTGGAAATAAACATCGAGGGTCATTTGATCAAATTCCCCCAAGAAGCGGTTTTGTCTCATCATACAATAGACAGCGAACCTAGTTGGTTAAAGGAAAATTTGGGATTTATTTGGATTGGGGTTTTTGAAAAACCTAGAGAAGGAAAAAAAAAAGTAATGATTGGTGATGATTTTGAGGAATTGATGATTATTTTTGGTAAAAAGACCTAAAAGGTATTGATATATATGAATAAAATAAAAATTAATAATTTAAAATTAAGGGTATTTTAATATTTTGGTTAATGAAATGAGTGATGTGATTGTTGAAAAGTGATTGATTGGAAAATTAATTTTGGATGAATTTTTTTAAAAAAATAAAAAAAACAAGGCCTTGGACATCCGATGAAATCTACGAAATCTACTGTCTAGAATGACAATTTTATATCGCTATCAAATAAGCTCTTATATTTTTCCTGAGATGAAATCTTTTATCTTCGCATTTTTCCACTTTTTATAAAACAAGCCACTGCCTTTTTCTTACATTTTTTTTTTGCAGAAAGAAAAATATTATTTTACTAATAACGAATGGATTTACAAAATTTTAATGAGTTGCTGATCAGTATGATAAGTATGATCAGGGGCGGAGCCACCCAGGGCTAGGGTGGGCTCCAGCCCCACCTAAATTAAAATGCTAAAAGAAATTTCTTTATATATATTTGATATGTGAGTCTTAGCCCAGTTGGCTAGATTATTGAAATGTGAATATGAGGTCAGGTGATCAAACCTTGGCCTCATAAAATTTTGTAAATCATATAATACAAATTATTTATAAGGGTAAAATATAAAAATAATAATAATAGTGTTTTATATTTCTTAATTTTAAATTTTTTCAAAAATTTATAAGAAAAATATAAATTAATATTAATAAACAAGTTAAAATAAAGAATTTGATATCCCTACTCAAGAACTTAACAAATCTCCTAGAATTGATGTTGATGTAAGTTCTTTTAAACTTGATCCAACATTACGTATTCTGATATGGAAATATCCTTTTAATCAAATGGATGAAATTAGACGAGCTTACATCAAGATGAGGTCATATCAACCTATTAAGGATGAGTACCCGCCGACCAAATTTGGAAATCAAAATCGACGGTTCCAAAGTCATTGGTTTAAGAAATTTACTTGGTTAGAATACTCTCCTTTGAAAGATGCTGCTTTTTGTTTCCCATGTTTCTTGTTTTAACATAAGCAACCCCAAAACCTACATTTACAATAGATGGATTCAAATATTGAAAACGAGTTAATGATGAGGATAGATGTTCTTTTGTTATGCATATAAGATATAATATTTCACCACATAATAGGGCAATTGAATATCTTGATAATCTAATGAATATCCTTGTCATATTGACAAAGTACTAAATGCAGTCTTCAAATGAAAAACAAAATAACAGATTACGGCTTACAACAACTATTGAAAGCACTCGGTGGCTCACTTTGCAAACGTGTGCATTGAGAGGGCATGACGAGTTTTCATCTTCTAATAATCGTGAAAATTTTATTGAAAAAAAAAGCGGAACATAGAAAGTTAAATCTGAGATACAAGTTGGAGTCAGCCCCAGGTAATTTTTCATCCTGGCTCCGCCCCTGAGTATGATCAGTTCTCATTTTCAAAAAACAAAAATATACATCCATTGAGATAGACTAATCAGCTACATTGCCAACAAGCGTCGTGGATAACGTCCAATTTGTGAGGTTGTTCGGATTGCTTTCACACTCTACATTGAATCACCACATTATATATAGTAGAGTTTTTTCCATACTTGACCATCTCGCCTTTTTTGTCTTGTTGAATTGTCTAGCATTTTTCCATGTCCTTGATTGCAACTTAAAATCTGAAATCAGTCATGGGTTTGCTTGGATAATTGAGAGTACCTCTTTTTTTTATTCATTATTTAAGGCTCAAATCCACTAGAAGTTGTCTCCACTTGAATTGCTCATCTTATAGGTTTTCTTTGTTGAACTTACATGGAGTTGTTTATTGTCATTATTTGAAATTACTTCTAAATAATTCAACGTCTAATCATGAATCAACAATCTACTCATCAAACACATCATTCAAATCACCCACCAAAATACCCTCTAGTTAAAAAAATTATATATCTTTCCATCATATATTTTTACCCAAATAATCCTAAATTACCTACATCAGACAGACAAGGTTATTTGAAATAATCACTTATTTATTCAATTAACTCTAGATCAAACAAGGCCATGAAGTTCCTTGAATTTATCCCACAGAAGCTAAGATAGAGCAATCAATCACCTTGCCTCTAATGTTGTGAATTTCAAATTGTTATCTGTAATCCTGTTAGATTATCAATGTAAAGCCTGCTAGATTTACTTTAATAACTTTGATAGAATATTCATTGTTTGGCTATTAAGGAGTGTACGTACAGTAGCATTTTCTTAAATAACCTCAAAAATCTCCCATTCTATTTTTAGTAGGCTGTAACATAAAAAAGCATTTCTGTTCCATGCATTTTCTAGGATGCACCTGAAGATGCTGTTGTTACAACCTGTGGGCATGTTTTTTGCAATCAATGCATCTCTGGACATCTCATGGACGATATTACCCAATCGATGTTATGGTTTTTGTTTGTTCGTTCGTTCGTTCGACTGAGTTTGAATGAGGAAATGTCAATAGCTTTGTAAATTTATGAGGTCGTCTTATATTTTCAAGTCACCAAACTGGTTTAATCCCAAATCAATCAAGCACTTATCTTAATATTCATTATGCTTAGTATTCAATTTTTAATTTTATAATTAAAATACTTATACAATTGAAGTAAAGAGATTTTGATATCTGAAATCAATCCACATGTTCAAAAGAAGTATAACAAACAAAATAAACACAACTGTCTATTAAGATATCACAATTGTAGTTATGTAAGATAGTTGATTTCATCTGAATAAGATTGGGTGAAACAAAATCAATTCCAAATTGATTGACCCTATCAATAAATTTAAATTTGCATGATAATAATAAAAGTTAACTTGAGTGGAATCTATAATATTGGGTGTCTAAAGAGAAGGAAGTCAATCAAAATGGAAATTATTTACAACGTATTTTATTTTAATATCATTTATCTATATTTTACTATTACACAATTCACACCAACTTTCTCTTTTAATACTAACAAAATTATTTCTCTTTCATTATGTACTCTAAATCTTTAACTAACACTCTCTCTTTGATTTTTACTTCTTAATTTTTCTTGACCGATTACTATATTTTTTTTCTTCAATTATAGTAAACATAATTTTGCTATGTTTCTACACTTATATAAGTAAGTAATACTTCAAATTTTTTTTATATTATTAGTTTTAAAGTTACTTATTAATTAGTTATTTTTTCATCTTTACTTTATAACTTAATTTTAATAAAAATATATAAATTCACACTTTAATCGGATAATTAATGAATTGCCCGTCAAAGATCGTGCATTTAGTGAATCGGAGACGGAGTTAAAAATAGAGATACAGGTTGAGTGTGGAATCGATAAGTATCTGACAATAAAATAAAAATTGAATCCCAGAACAATAATTTTACTATGGAGGCGGGTATAGTATTAGTTGTCATCCTAATATTATCACACAATGATCAAATTAACTAATTAAGTCACACAAACTTGAATGTGTTATTTTAAAATATTGATTTGATCCATATAAACTTCAACAATATCAATATTGACTTGAACCATGACTTAGAAAGTTGAAAAAAAAAAACCTGAAATAATGAATAAATAACTACAGCCTTACATATTAAATCATAAAATGTGAATTAGAACTAAAATTACTATATAAATTACTATATATAAATTTGAGTAAAAATAAAAATGGTAGAATAGGTAGTCAATAATCCGAATTCTAACTAATAATTATATATATATATATATTTAAATTAAGAAAAACTAACCTTACATCTTACAAATAAAGTTAAAATTTTAAATATATTAAAATTATCTAAATAAATCTCAAATTAAATTTTATCATTTTATTAACTAAATTGCCTAAATTCCACAAACATATTACGGCAATTCACACCAATCATGTCTGATCGGTACATAATTAAGGAAAATCTTTCTTAGAAAAAGTTAATTGAAAAAATAAATATAAAAATTTATTTAAAAATCACTTCTTTTCATCAACTTAGTTATTATAATTTAATCACATCGTTATACCAAATTAAAATAAAATTACCTTCTCATTCTTACTTTATTAATTTTAAAAAATGATATAGAGGTGCCGTAACAAAATATTAATTTCCAAACAATTACATTTTCTGAATCTTAATTCATCTTTTTATATAAAGATAAATGTCAAAATAATTTGGTGATAGCCTAAGACATCAAACCAAATGATTTGGCACAAAATGATTGAGTCCTTCTAGACAAACAAAAAAAAACAACCCCAAATTTGGGATGCCTTGTACAAAAGAAAAAATTATTGTTTTTTATATTTTATGTTATATTAAAAATATATAATAATTTTGTATTATAATTAATAAAAATATTATAATTTAATTATTAAATGTTATATTAATGTATATTATAGCCTCAACTTCAAACCTTAACTCTAGTGTGCAATCTTTTTTCAGAATTAGATTTAGGTTTGGTATGGATTGATAGCAATAAATTTCTAATATATATGATAAATTGCATAAAACAAATGTTACATATAATATATCAAATTAAATAATGTTGTAAATAATAAATTAAGATTGTACATACAAATTAAATAATATAATAATGCTAGCTTTACATGACAAATAAAATAACATTTAAATTAATAAATGAATTATATAATAGTGGTTTAAGGTTAATATATATTAAAAAAAAAAAAACACATCCATTTTTAAAATTTAAACACTTCCAAATGGTGAACTAGTTATAGCTTCTTCCTCCTTACCTCTTTTTTTTTCTTCTTCAACTTCATGTAGGTTTCTCAGCACTGCTTCTGTTGCCTTTGATAATAACTCTGACCAATCTCTGCATCATATATATATAATATGTTATATAATTAGATGAATAATATTATATAATATAAAAACATACAAACATATATATATTTATATGTTACCCTTTAGTTGAATCAAATGTTAAACCAACAGTTGATCGAGCTTCTTCAAGAGCCCATCTAAATCTGTGAAGCTCATTTGGATCATACTTTTTGATGTTCTTTACCATAAGTCCAGAAGGTTGAATGTTCCAAAATATTGGGACCAACCTCTTTTTACTCTCCATTATAAGAGCCAATTCGTGGAGACAATAATACGATTTGCAATAGTTTGGAGAAAACACCGCCACCGCAACTTTACAGTTTCTTATCGCCGCGTCTATCTCCGACAACATCTTATCCCCGGGATCCATGCTTTTTTTGTCCAAAAATGTGTGGAGACTTATCATCTTCGAAAGACGCTCATACAACAAACCCGAAATGTTCCCTTTTATTATATATATATATATTAAGGGAAGAATAACTATTAGTATTGCTCAACATGTCAAATATTTTGTTTAAATTACAAACTTAATGAAAATATGTTAAATTTATGAACAATATAAAATAATGGTGTTTTATATAATTCATTAGAAACTGCACCACGGAAAACATTTAAATAATTAATTAGTTTCTAATGAATATATACGTACCTTTTGTATCCGCCCCACGGTGGTTGATGAAAATGTCGCACGCCCGATCTGAAGGCTTTGCGACGACAAGATTGCGAAGAATCTGGACGGAGGAGTTGCTGGCGAGAGCGGCTAGTGATGTGCGTACTTGCATGGCGGTGGCTGGAGCTTATAAATTAATTAAGTTCGAAAAAGCTATAAATTAATGAACAAAAAGGCAAATGGGTCGGTGGATTATGTATGACTGTGATCAAGACGTTTATTTATAGAACTAGCTTGAGAAATGAACGTGGTATTGAATTCAAGGAAATTAGGTCAAATTTAAGAGCAGTTGTGCGTTTTTGGAATGATATTTTGAATGTTTCCAAGAAACTGTTTTGTAATTTTGCTGATGAGTAAAAGTTTTGACTATTTGATATATAATAATGATTATTTTATTTTAAATGTAAATTTCTTGATGTGATGCTTAGTGATTATGTTTAAACTATTTCAATTAGGGCTAGTTTGATTGATTATCTTATTTGATCTAGATTCAATTTAATTAGTTTGTTTGATTTGTTATAAGTGAGAATGCTTTCTATTCTCCTAATCTATTTTAGTGAGTTTCTATCTAAATATTTTTATTATTATATATGAAACTCAAAAAATTTATTATTATAATTATGAGGACTATTTATAATTAACAACTCAATTGTTATTGAGTTATTTGAATTTTCCAATATTGGTTTTTATAAATTTTAAAGGTGACAATATTTTTTTAGATATTGTTGAGTTATTACCCAAATTAACATGATGTATAAAAATTAAAAGAGAAAACAAAATCACATTGGGGAGAAAGATAAATTTCATTGTGAATATATTTATTTTGTACATCAAAGTAACTACGGATAAATTTATTAGAAATTGTTGTAATATTAATGATATTGCATTAAAATTTATATATTAAAACAATTTATTTGGAATAGACTATTTTTTTAATTAAAAAAAACTAATATAACAACTCAAAACCATGAAAAAAGAAAAAAAGAAAAAAAAATTGGGAAGAATGCTAATTTTACACAGCAAGTTGTAAGAAGGTGTCAAATTTATTTATTAGGTATCAAAATTCCATTTATATGTATGAACTTGTCAAAAAGTGTCAAATATATTTAAAATAACAGAAATGTTAAACGGTGTTAAAAATTTTGTCACATGTAATATCCACATATTTTTTATTTTTTAAAATTGACATTATTTTAATTATTTTTTATTCAAACAAAACATTAAAATCTTTTCTTATTTATTTTCTCTTTCTTTACCCTCACAACTTACCATTTTCTTTAAATATTTCTCCCTTCATTTCTCCATCTATGAGTAATTTTATTATTAATAATAATATTTAATTGATTAATTATAAAAATTGTTCTAAAAAGTAACTAGTTATTAAGACTTCGCCACAACACTGACAATTTAGGATTCGGCAATAAAGACTTCACCACAACATTGACAATTTAGGATTCGATCAATGAATGTTTCAACCAATTATGATGATAGTGTAAGGTTTAACTGAGAAAGACTTGGATTTGGAGGTTACGTCTGGGAGCTGATAAAATTTAACAGGGTGAGTATTATGAAAACTAAAATTAAAACAAGTCGGTTAAGGAGATTTTACCTTGATTCGGCATTGTCCGCTAATGGCGACAATGATTTAGGGTTCGACTAATGAAGATTTTGGCCACAACGTCTATGATTTAGGAATCGGCCAACAAAAACTTCCACCAACGATGATGACTATTTAAAGTTCAATTAGGGAGCACTTGGAGGTTAGAAGAAGGTAAAAATTCAAAAGAACTTGAGTTAATCAAAGTGAGAAAAGTTAGAAGAAAATGGAGAGTTGTGGAGAGATGAGAGAGAAAGTAAAAATAAGTTTTGTTTAAATGGAAAAATAATGGAAAAATAATTAAAGTAACGTCAATTTAAAAAAATAAAAAATATGTGGATATTACATGTGGCAAAAATTTTAACACTGTTTAACATTTCTATTATTTTAAATATATTTGACACTTTTTGACAAGTTTATACATATAAATATAAATTTGATATCTTCTTACAACTTAACTTGGTGTGTAAAATTGACATTCTTCCCTAAAAAAAATTATAATCACATTATAATTTAATATAAAATAAATATTTTTAAAAAACATTTGTTTGCCCGAATGCTAACGTCATTTGAAAACGAATAAGTCAAATAATATTCCCGACCAAAATAGAAAGAAGATCTCTCTTATATATGCCTTTCTATCGACGGTAAAAGACGGTGAAAGGGAAAACTCGGACGGCCGACCGATGAAATCTACAGTCACTGTTTTTTCTGCCAGCTGTCAGGAGGTCGGTCAAAGTTCTAAAAAAAAAAAAATATACTAATATTCTAATTAACGACTTTTTAGAACGAATCTAGAAATTCATATTAAATGAACTTAAATTTTGTGTAATAAATTATATATCTGAAGACGTTATATTATAATAATTAAATAAGTTAAACGCTACAAGATTTAAAAACATTAATTCATCTATATTAAAATATATATTATATCATTAGATAAATCTCGTTTAATATATATAGTGTCCAATAATGGATAAAAAAATTATGCTATAATTTAATGTGAAGTTCCATCTTCGCATTTTTATTGTTGAAAATGTTTACTCCATAGTATTAAAAATTATAAATTAAAGTTAAATAAATATTTCATTAAACATTTATAATGAAATTATAAAAAAATGAAAAAATTAGATAATATTAATTTTGTAATATTATTCTAATATAATAAAATTAAATAATTATAAATATAATAAAATTAACCTATATAAATTAAGAAAATAAATATTAGGAAAAGAGAATTAAAAGAAAAAAATAGTGAAATTCTATCTTTTTTAAATTAAAAAAATAAATATAAAAATATAAATGAAAATAATTAGATAATAAAGAATTAATAATATATTAATTTAGTGAAATAAAATTTAAGTAAATAAAAAATGGAAAGATAATTAATGATAAAGCTGTGGTAGAATTAGACTATATTTGTTCATATATATATATATATATATAATATAATATTTTTTTAAAAAAAATTAAGGGTGGGCCTAAGCACACTAGTGTGGGTACGTCCCTGGCGACTTTATTTAACAAAAGTTTTGATTTATTATCATAACAAAACTGATTTAATAAAAAAGTTTTAATTTTAATATTAAGAAAAACAGTAATAACCCATTAACAATTCGAAAACATTTATAAAATTAATTGGCTCTACTATCTCTAAATATCATTCAAATTTAAAATAATTAACTATGAAAATAATTTTATATAATTAACATTTAATTACAATTCAATTTTTTAAAAATTCGATTAAAAAATTAAAAAAAGTGAATTAAAAATTATAAAATTATACTATATTAAATCTAATTAAAATTCTAATTCTAATTCGATTTTTCAAAGCTACCAAACACATTATTAGACTTATTGATCATTAATATATATCGATTTTTTTAAAAAAAAATAGAAATATAAAATATTTTAATATATATATATAATGATGCTTAATTTTCAAAATTTCGGGTCGTGAACAGTGGTTAATTTAGATATATATATGTGAGAATAAATGAATATTTGGGTCGGATTGTGGGTTACCCGCCAAAAACTTAAAACGGTTAAAAATAAAATTAAAATGTTATAGGTATGTTTTGAACTTACAACATCAAAATAAGTACACCCTTTTAACCAATTAGACTAATAAACTTTATATAATGATGTTTAATTTTTAAGTATCCGGATTGTTAGATCGAGAATTGTGGTTAATTTTAATATGATTAATGACAGGGAACGCAAATCCGATGCCGCGAAAGTCCGCGAAAATATAATATTCCCATAAAACACCGAATATTCTATCTTCTTTTATTAATTAATTTTTCTCTCTTCTTAATAATTAATTTTTCTTTCTTCTTATTAATTAATTTCTCTTTCTTTCTTTACGAATTAATTAATTTATCTCTATTTTTCTTTCACTAATCAATTAATTTATCTCTTTATTTAAACCATAAACTCTAAACTCTAAATTTTAAACCATAAATCTTAAACCCTAATTAATATCTCTTATTTTTATTTAGTTGAATTATGAATTTATCAAAAGAAATGAGTGAAAAAAATTCGAGAGAATAGAAATATTAGATAAATATTTATAAGTAATAAAACTAAAAAATATGAAAAAATAATAAGAAAAGAAAAAAAAGAGTTTAGAGTTTATGATTTAAGATTTATAATTTAGGGTTTAGAGTTTAGGGTTTAGAATTTAGGTTTAAGGTTTAGATGTTAGGGTTTAGCTAAAAAAGAAATTAATAAATATAACATTATGTTTTATTTAAACATATTATTAAAATATTTAATGTGAGAGTTTGTTGTAAAGTGTTGAGTTATTTTAAAAAATATTTTTAATATTTATTAATAAAAAAACTTAATATCTACTCTCTTTAAAAATTTAAAAAGCTTGAGAAAATAGATTAATAAATCGGAAAAAGAAAATGATAAATTAATTAATAGAGGAGATAAATTAATTAGTAAGAGAAAAGAGAGAAAATAATTAATGAAAGAGATGAGAGATAAATATATTAATTAACTAGGAGAGTGAGAGAAATAAATTAACAAGAGAGAGGAGAGAATATTCTGTGATTAAACAGAATATCCAATATTCGCGGACTTTCGCAGCTGCTTCCCTTATATTACTCTTTTGATATATATGAGAATAAATTAAAAATGCTATCACATTTTCACTGTAATTTTTTTTCTCAATTTTTATATCATTATGCTAATACACATAATTAATATTTAATATACTTTGTTTGATTAATTGGTTTGGGAGATATGTAAAACTTTAATGAATTATTTAAAAGTTATTTAAATAACTTAATCAAATTGTGATTGCTGTTTTTATTATAAAAAATAATTTTCTATGATTTTTTAAAGATTAAATATGTATAAAAGTATACGTGAATTTGAAATTGTGTTTAAGTTTGAGTGAGAAATAAAAATAAAAAATTAAAGTGATTTATGGTTACATTTATAATGAAAAAGTGTAATTTGATGAGATATAGATGTATTTGAAATAATTTTTTAATTTTTAATTTTATATGTTTGAAATAAATTATTATTTAATTATATTTATTTTTTTATTTATATATATTACTTTTACATTTATTCTCTTATTTTTATTTATTATTCAACTGGTCAATCGTTATTTTAAAGATAATTAATTTCTCATTATATAATATTTTAATGCATCAAGAACAAAATTCATTCTATTAATATTAACAAATGTTTGAAAACACAACAAACTTGAATGAAGTTGAGTTTTAACAAATACATATATATTAAATTTATTAATATATACATAATTATATATTATATAAAATTATTAATTTAATCAATACATAAATAATATATTAAATAAATTTATTTAAATAAAATTGTAAATATTCATTTTTGCCAAACTCAAATATCCGGTTCAAAAGAGGTCCCTGCCTTTTTTGAGAGGTTATGGGTTCGAGTCCGTCAGATGACAAGTTATGCGTTTGATTATATAATTAAGTTGTTTGCGGGCTATCTGATTTGGAAGCGCTTTAAATTTAAGCGCGTCACTATCACAGTGGAATATCCTGTTAATTCTTCTTTAATACTAAAATAAACCTTACTTTTCCCAATTATCTTTAAAAAAAGTTTTAAAATAATAAATTATTTTTTTTACAAATTTTGTTATTTGAGCAAAACTTAGACCCTAACAAAATTTTAAATACTTTCATTTTCTTTGTATATATAAAATTAATTTTGTAAAATCTTTGTTGTCATCATTATTTTTTTTTTTTAAATGGCTAACTTATCTTTTAAAGTTGTTATAACAATTTATTAGCGCAATTATATCAGCTACTCTAAATCTGAGTATCTAAAATACATTAGAACAACATAAACCTACTTTAGCATCTCAAATTTTAACTAGTCAATACATTAGTTACTCTAAATTTTACAATTCTATCCTATAAAATTATAAAATATTTATTCCTTACAAAATATATTATTATAATAAGAGTGAAAGAGGAGAGAGAAATAATGGTAAAGAAGAGAGAGGAGAGAGAAATAATTATTAAAAAATTATAGAAGAAAGAGGAGAGAGATAAAATTATTAAAAAATTATAAAATTTGTACTTGGTATGTTAAATTTAAACTAAGAGAGTCAAAATTTTAGAATTTTCTATTTTAGAATTAATATTTGGATTAACTGATATATGGTCTTTTTTGAAGATTTTTTTGTTAAAAAATCTAATATAACATAGATGGTTGTGTTTAGAGTAAACACTTTCTCTTAGATAGATACAGTTCTATATAAACTAGCACAAAATTGATAATTTCTTATAATTTATAACATAATTTCACTTTAAAATAATTTATAATTATGATAAAGTTATAATTTATTTAAAAAAAAATAGAGTATTCACTTAATATAATTAGCTATTCAGATAAAAAAAAACTTGTTTGAAAAATTACCTCAATCATTTTAAATTAATAAATAAATAAAAATTAACACTAATGAATTTTAAAATGAGACAAAACATCTATAAATTAGTAATTCATCTTTTTTAATTTGTAATAAATCTAAATCAATTATTGCTCATTTTTTTTAAAGTGAGAAGATCTAACTATTAACTAAAAAGAAAGATTGAGGGTGATTACTATTTCTACCTATTTTGAACTTATTCCATACGGGGTTATACACGGATTTTATCTTATAATTAAATTTCACGTCTATTTTTTTATCAATTAAATAATTATATTTATTAAACAAAATACTAAATTACTTATTTTTTAAATAATTTTATTATTTATTAAAAATAAGAATAAATTATATATTGTATACTTTAAAACTCAATTTAAAAAAATCAAATCAAACTGAATTTTCTTTAAAAAAATCAGTTTTTAGTCCCAGAAAAAAACAAATCAAACGAGCTCTTGAGTATTTTATTTTAGCATTTATGTCTGATTTTGCCAATATTATTTAAACTATAACATAGTTAACAAATAAGTTATCGAAAATTAAATTAAACACATTTGAATGTTGAACAAATAAGCTGAATAATACAGAAAAAACGTGAAGGATAAATTAGAAGATCAAATTTATTAGAGATTGATTAATTATAATAAGAACTATTTATTTATATGTAAATTGAGTAACATCTCATCTATTAAATTGAATTGAGGTGAGCGCGGCAACTTAACGATGAAATTAAAGGTGATATATATATATATATATATATATATATATATATATATATATTTGATTTTTTTTCTATAATTATGATATCTATATATATATATAATGATGCTTAATTTTTAAAGTGTCCGGATTGCCGGGTCGAGAGCTGTGGTCAATTTGGATACTTGGGTGCGGATTGTGAGTTGACCCGCCTTTAAATTTAAAACGGTTAAAAATAAAATTAAAAGGGTCGAGAGCTGTGGTCAATTTGGATACTTGGGTCGGATTGTGGGTTGACCCGCCTTTAAATTTAAAACGGTTAAAAATAAAATTAAAAATGTTAGAGGTATGTTTCGAACTTACAACCTAATAAAACAAATACAACTCTTTAACTAACTAGCTACAAGGACTTTATATTTTAAATTCAACACTAAATTTGATAAACGCGGGACGTTTTAATATTAATATAAGTTCAACTTTTTAACTAACTAATCTATATATATATATAATGATGCTTAATTTTTAAAGTGTCCGGATTGTCGGGTCGAGAGCTGTGATTAATTTGGATACTTGGGTCGGATTGTGGGTTGACCCGTCTTTAAATTTAAAACGATTAAAAATAAAATTAAGAGTCTCATTCTCTCGCATTCGTCCTTACCTCTGTTCTATTCTATTGATCCAGTTTAGGCAGCTTTCAGTCTCTATAAACTTGATGAAATATCTATTACACAAGGAAAAAGACTTGCATCAATCAATGACATGAGCTAGAGGTATGTTTCGAACTTGCAACCTAACAAAACAAGTATAACTCTTTTACCAACTAGGCTACTAAGACTTTATATTTTAAATTCAACACCAAATTTGATAAATACGGGACGTTTTAACATTAATATAAGTTTAATTTTTTAACTAAAATATATATATATATATATATATATATATAAAATGATGTTGAGTAAATGAATATTTGGGTCGGATTGTGGGTTGACCCACCCATAAACTTAAATCGATTAAAAATAAAATTAAAAATATTATCCGTAATTTTTTTTCACGGTTTTTTATATTATTAATCGTGCAAATACACGACTAAATACTAGTTATTTTAAAATGGTTAAAACTAAAACTGAGCTGTGTTACTGTTGGGTATAATTATGATTAATGCTTTTTATATTTTTTAATTTGTTATGTATGAAAACTATTTTCAAATTCATAATTTATATAAAATTTAAATATTGTATTTAAAAAAAATTAGAATAAATATAATATATTTTATATCAAATTTCACGTTTATATGTCTTATTATTATTATTATTATTATTATTATTATTATTATTATTATTATTATAATAATAGATAAACAAGAGGAACTTTTTTATCTAAAAAATGAGAGGGAATCTTTATACTTTAATAATGATGCTTAAATAGCTCTTTTGTTTGTTAGTTTTTTATACTAAAAATTTACTTAACATATTTTTAAATTAAAATAAAATTATAATAATTAAAAAACTCAAATAACTTATTTTTAATTAAATATTTTTTTTAAAAAAATACCAATAAAAATTATAAATAACCTAACATCAAACCAGTTCTAAAAAGTTAATGAAACATTCTTTTTCAGTAATGTTTAAATTTTAATAAAGCAAAAAAAGTAATTATTCGACTACTTTTTCTTACTAAAAGTAAAATATAGTATATCAATAATATAAACTTTAATTTGTTCCTATATGTCCCTTCTTTATTAATAATAATGCGTATTATAATGATAACAAACAAATTCACTTGTAAAAATTAATTATATAAATTTAAAAATAATTAGCAAAAAAAAATATTATTAAAAATAAATGATCATTTGAAATATATTTGTAAGAGAAGAGTGAGATGATTTTGGTGTGTTGTTGAAGCTGAGAGAAAATGTGGTCCACCGGAATCTACAGACTATAAATAGGCCCGTTCTCAAAAGTTCACTTTTCTCTTGCTTAGCCAAATATTGCAACTGTATGCGCATATCACTTTCAGAGCGATATATGGACGACGGTGCTAGGGATTTCCATGGCGAACATATCTTAGAATCACTTGTGATTTCAGGTGAACCTTTATATTCTTTCGCACTTCAAATTTCCTTTTCTTGTTTTCTCGTAACCTTCCGTTTTCTCTCGGTTTCCAGAATACTGCAAGATATGGCGTCAAGGATCGTTTTACTAATGGTGTTTGTCTTTGATGCAATTGCTTTTGCGCTTGCAGTTGTTGCCGAACAGCGGAGGACTAAAGTGAGTTTATATCTTGTTTGATCCTCTCTTGCTATTTCATGAGAATTTTATGGAATCTGATCTTAAATTCTTATAGTTGATCTGCTTCATGTGGTTTTCAAGCTTCGTTACTAGTATTATACAGAGACTTCGAGTTGTTTATGCTGTAGCGTTGTAGATCGAACATTTGTGACAATCTGATCTTAAATTCTTATAGTTCATGATCTGCTTCATGCTGTTCTCAAGCTTCGTTACTAGTTTATACAGAGCCTTCGAGTTGTTTATGCTGTAGCATTGTAGATCGAACATTTGTGACAATCGGAGGGATGAAATCGTACGGTTTTCAGATTAGGTTAATGTTACTCTTGTAAGAGACGTGGAACTGAAGTAGAGGTAGCCTGAAACGTGCTTTTAGATTCACTAAATATTCGTATGATGTGCATTCATTGCTAGTAATTGAAGTAGAAGTAGACTGAAATGTGCTTTTAGATTCACTAAACATTCTTATGATGTGCATTCATTGCTAGTAACTGAAGTAGAAGTGGTCTGAATTGTGCTTTTAGATTCACTAAACATTCATATGATGTGCATTCATTGCTAGTAATTGAAGTAGAAGTAGCCTGAAATGTGCTTTTAGATTCACTAAACATTCGTATGATGTGCATTCATTGCTAGTAATTGAAGTAGAATTAGCCTGAAATGTGCTTTTAGATTCACTAAACATTCGTATGATGTGCATTCATTGCTAGTAACTGAAGTAGAAGTAGCCTGAAATGTGCTTTTAGATTCACTAAACATTCATATGATGTGCATTCATTGCTGTTTAAGATCTATACCTAATTTATTGCTTAAACTCAAAACCTAAATGCAGTTTATATGAATAGAGCAAAGTCCTCTTCCATCATCATTAGCAAAAGAAACAACATTACTGTTATTGCTGGATCCATGAGTTTACTGTTGGAGTTTAGCCAACTTAAGCTTGTTTATGGCTTAGTTCTTTGCACCATAAGCTTTTTTTTCTCATTATCTATTAATTTTCTAACAGGCGACAATCCAAACCGTCGATGAATTTGCCAGCAATGATTATAGTTTTAGCTATTGTAAGTATGGTTCAGACATTGCAACTGGCTTGGGCGTGGCATCTTTTGTGTTCCTTTTTGCCAGTCAAGTTATTGTAATGGCCGCAAGTCGATGTTTATGCTTTGGGAGAGGTTTGAGGCCAGGAAGTTCGAGAACATGGGCAATCGCGTTATTCATTGTTTGCTGGTATATATGTCTCTGTTAAATGAAATCAAGTTTTGCATAAGAATTACGAATTGAAATCAATTTTTGTATTTTGTAGGGTGACATTCTTAGTTGCAGAGATTTGCCTTTTGGCTGGCTCGATAAGGAATGCATATCACACCAAGTATAGGAAGATGATAGCGAGCGATCTTTCGTGCGAGACATTGAGACAGGGAGTGTTTGGAGCCGGGGCTGGTTTCATTGTCATGACCGGAATAGTATCTGAAGTCTATTACGTTAACTATGCCAAGTCGCACATTTGTTCGACGCTGCCTCTGGAAACCGGTATAAGAATGGGGTCATTTTAGTGGATTCTTTCTTTTGAGTGTTGAATCATTAACAAGATTGCGTTCTTAACTATTTGATCTATGACTTATTATAGATTAGTTTATGATGATATATGTATGTGTGCTTATTATGAATTTATGGTAGTAATGTACTTGTGTAAATTAAATTTGCTTCAAAAGATTTTTTTATTTTTTTTTAAATGTCAACTTTTATTAAGAAGAGTGTAGGATGACAATTGGGAAATTTGATGAAATAACCCTCATAAGAGGGTTATTACCATTTATAGCATGCATTTACTAATTTTTTCATTTTTAACCTTTTGCCAAGGTAAAATGTCACTTTTACCCTTTATTTAAAAAAAAAAAATGATTTTATTTTTCTTTTCCCTTTCCTTCTCCTTTCCCTCCTTCTCTCTCTTTTCAACTTCCCCTACCCCGACCGATGACGACGAAGCTGAAGGAACCAACGCCACCGTCATCTTCTTCTTCTTCTTCTCCTCTCCCCCGACGACGAAGCCGAAAGAATCAACGAAGCAACTCAGAACGAAGCCACCATCATCATCTTCTTCTTCTTCTCCTCTCCCCCGACGACTATCCGGCCCCCGACGACGGAAAAAAGCAGAACGAACGAAGGTTGAGATTGAAGGTGAGTTTTCTCCGAAGCAACGAACGAACGAAGGTTGAAAATGCATATGTCGAATGTTGTTGTAGGCTGTCGCAGACGAATGCGCATCTGTCGCAGACGAATGCGCATCTGTCGCAGACGACAGATGCGCATTCGTCTACGACAGTCTGCAATAGCCTTCGACATATGTATTTTCAACCCAAAACGATTCAGTTAGCCAATAAACCTAAACCTAAACAATAAACACTAAAACTCTAAACCTAAAACGGGAAAACTCGGATAGAAACGGGAAAACATGAAAGATAAACTCATTTTCGTCGTTCTGGAGTTCTGATTCTCGTCGGAGGCTCTTATTTGTCGTCGGAGGCTCGTCGGGGTTCGGAGGAGAGGACGTCGTCAATGTTTCAGCTTGATCGTCTTCGGGGGGAAGGAAAGGAGAAGAAAGAGAAAAGAGAGAGAGGGAGGGAAAGAGAAAAGAGATAGCGGGAGGGAAATGAGAAGGAAAGAGAAAAGAAAAAGAAAATTAATTTTTTTTTTTAAAATAAAGGGTAAAGGTGACATTTTACCTTGGCAAAAGGTTAAAAATGAAAAAATTAGTAAAGGCATGCTATATATGGTAATAACCCTCTTACGAGGGTTATTTCATCAAATTTCCCTGACAATTGGATGGTTCGGAACGGGGAATACATTTATCACTTCCGTCCCGGTTTTACTCTCTAAATTTTTTTACTATTCGGTTTTGGAGAATTCTCGAGGACATCGTTTATACCATCTCCTCAAAAACATATAAATTTTTTATATAATCAAATTATATAACCGATTTTTGAATATAATATATACTATATAATATCTTAAAAAATAATATTATTATAAATAAATAAACTTAAAACTCTTATAAAATATAATTAATAAATAATTTTATTGGTAATTTTATATATTTAATTATATTTTTAGTATTCGTGTGAAAAATCGAGACAATTTAATTCGATTATCGCGAGACGGTTTTAAAATGTCATCTTACTATTACTATTTACGGTTATATATCAAATTTTTAATAAATAATTCAATTTAAAATATCCTAAAAAAAGTTAAAATAAAATAAGAATAAGAAAAACTGAATTTAAATTATAAATTAAATTACTTTAAAAAAAAAACAATTGATTTAAGAAATTAAACTTGGAAGGAGATCACTTTGGAAAAGTCATATATGGTCTACTTGTAAATTGTAACAAATTAAATTAAGGTTTTATTTAAAAAAAAAATAATATTTAAATTGAGTTATTTAATTAAATAAACCGTATCACCGATTGAAAATAATTTAATGAATTTATAGAAATGTTTGAGATATGAAATTTTTTTTGACAAAAATAAAATAAAATTTCTCTTACACTTTTTACTTTTTGATGCAACTTTTCCATCGCTCCCGGTGAATTTATGGATTAAATTCAAAATTTTGAAATTTAGAAGTTTAGAGAGAGAATAAGCGGTGAACCAAAATCCAGTACAACTGTAAAGTCTTCTTTAACTCTTGAACCGTTCCCAGCAGTTTTCTTCTTATACTTTTGCTTAGCCTTTAACAGTTCAACTGTGCATTCTTCTATTTCTTCAGAGCGATAAGAACGACGGATTCTCAAGGCCATCATCAGATCTCATCATCTCTCGTGATTCCGGTGAAACCTTCACTGTTCTTACTTCATCTATATTGCTTTCTCAGTTTGATTTGTTTCCTCTTTTCTTCTCCTAACCCTACGTATTCTTTCTATATGCAGAATACCGCAACAACACATGGCTTCAAAGATCGTCTTACTCTTGGTGCTTGTCTTTGATCTAATTGCGTTTGCGCTTGCGGTTGCCGCCGAACAGAGGAGAACTAAAGTAAGTACTTCTTCTCTTCCTTTATTTTCTTATGCTTTCATGTTTTCCTCTCGATTTTACGGAATTTGATCTCGATCAATCTTCCTTATCATGAATATTGTTTACTCTGTGCAAAATTGGTACATAGCTTTCGAGTTTTCTATGTTGTAGTCGAGTGTTCGTAGTTGGATTCCAATTCTATTTGAAACGAATCGTCGGAGAGATGCATGCAATCAAGAGATTTGCATCGTTTACTAGTTTGAAATTTAAGATTTATGCCTAATTTGTTGCAAAGATATTCATTATTAACCTAAACCTAAACCTAAATGAAGTTTCTATGAATACATCATCTGTTGAGATTCATCAGATCACAATAGCCAAGTCTTATGTAGTCCTTTACACTATTAAGTTTGTTTTCATCATTTCTATTATCAAGATTCAAGCAATATACTTATTTCCTTACAGGCAACAATAAGGCAAATGACTGATGGCAGTAACTATTGTTCGTATACTTCCGACATTTCAACTGGCTTGGGCGTGACATCTTTGCTATTCCTTTTAGCAAGTCAGATTATCATAATGGCTGCTAGCCGATGTTTATGCTTTGGAAGGGGTCTCAGGCCTGGATCTTCGAGAAATTTGGCAATAGATTCATCACTTGCTGGTATGGTACATATCATGTATAGATTATTGTTTTGATGAAATTCCATTTTTGCAATAATAGAACAAAGATTTTGAAATGAAATGTAGGGTAGCGTTTATAATTGCGGAGATTTGCCTTTTGGCTGGATCGGTAAGGAATGCATATCACACCAAGTACAGGACTAAGATAGCGACTGATCTTTCTTGCGAGAGATTGAGAAGGGGAGTGTTTGGAGCTGCGGCTGCTTTCATTGTATTAACCGGAATATTATCTGAAGTCTATTATGTTAACTATGCCAAGTCACACGACAGTTCTCTACCGCCTCCTAGGGACACTGGTATAAGAATGGGATCTTATTAGGGTTGCATAATTCTTGTGGGTAATCGCTAATTTGTTAACGGTGTTTTTCTTCTCGGATTCGGTTTGGTTTGTAGTTTTTATTGTTGTTGTTATTGTTGTATGTAGGAGTTAATGAATGATTGTTAGATGCATTGACATATATAAAGGTTGCTTGTTTGGTTATTTTCCATCTGTTCTCAAAATATTTTGACTTGAATTTAGTTTAATAAAACTTTAGTTAATTTTTCTAAAATAATCAATCAAATAAAGGATAGGAGAAATCAGAATCATTGTATTTTTTTTTGTATTGGATTAAAGTTCTTAATTATAACCTTTATCTGTTTGTAATATTATATATATTATGTAAATAACCTTAATCACAATTTAATTATATGTAATATAAGAGATTGCATATTATAAAAATTAGATGATTAGATTTGTATTATTTCTAAGATTACCAATCAAATAAGAACAAAACAAACCATAATTTTAAATTTATTTATTTTTTGTTGTACTATCTAACTTTTTTTTGTCTGGAAAACTTGGAGATACTTTCATTGGACAAAAAGAAATGTTGTAGAGATCCATTAAGCCAACAATAAGAGGAAAATAAAAGCTACAACTGAATTATGTTCCGAAGACAGTAACTGCCGAGAAGAAACCAACCAACAAGGATGAATGCGAAGGCGGACAAGAAGGTGAAGAAAGCCCATCCACCGAAGGTGATACCCAAAATAAACACTATGAAAAATGGGAGATAGGATCGCACCATAGAAGCCGTATCTACCCATTGCCCCTTCAAGAAAAGGATAATCGCCACATTCACAACGTTCCACCCACCAGCGTGAAACCCTAGTCTGTTCAAGTTGTTGGCCACAAAGGAATGACAGTTGCATGTTAAAAGATTGTAAGCTCGATGTTGGAATTCTTGCGTGCTCTTTCTCAAGGCATCGTCCCAGATTAATATGCCACTTCCAGACTCTTCTCGTTCGTACACATCATCTTCGTTTACGCGCAAATCTGTACGAGGCAAATTGCAACACTGGAACCAGTACTGAATATTACTAATTTTGTTGAGAGAATCAAGTACCATAAAAGGCTCGGTATTTTGGTATTTCTCATATGCAAGGGCCTACCAAATGGTAAAACATATAATGCAAGTAAAATTGCTAATGGAAACTATAGAGTTGGACTAATTAGAAACCACAATCATTAGTTATGCAACGAAAAAAATATCTATAGTTTGGAAATTCATCTTGTCCTCCTGTTCAATATCTAACCTACTTTGATCAAGAGCAAGAACTAAGAAGACTTACCTTGTCTTTACTTATTTGGACATAGCGAGCAACTGCGCCGAATGTAAAGTTATCTACACAAACGAAATTTGGCCCAGCAAAGTCTAGAATAACTCCATCTTCTCTGCATATACCAACATGACCAATAAAAGGAACCAGCCAAGACAAGACAGGGAGTGGTGTCCACACGAGGCAGCATGGAAAACGAGCTTTTTTGGGATCAATCTGTGCAATAAGTGGTGTACCATCCGCAATCATCATTGTGTGCTCAGAGCTTTCATTTGATTCCATTGCTGCAGAGCTCGAAAGCAGACAAAACAAGTGCAAGCATGGAAGAATCAATTTCAAACGCAATAAAAAACAACATATATATGCTTCACCATGAGCCCATTTTCAACTCCAAACTTAATTAATCAGATCTAATACCACACAACAATATTGCTGAAAAAAAGGAAAATTTTAGTTCTTCATGTCAATCTCCCAATTATGTCAAGACTCGTCACTAGAAAGCACTCCAGTATACAGAAGGAATAAGAAACAACAATGATATGATTACATCTTATATGCTGGTATCTAATTGAATAGTTTTCTAGACAATTTCCAAAAGGTGTCCCAAAAAGAGTTGAATCTGCAGCTCAGACGGACTGCAGAAAAAAACTTCCTATTGCTCCCTTTCTATATGTGTGAAAAAAACGTGAAATGCCTTTATACAACCCATCCTCCAAACTCAAAAGAATGCGGAAATTAGAAATCGCAAATCAAGAGGAAGAAAGGAAACGTCGATTAGACAGCTTATTTTTAGAGTCACCGCCACAGTTTTTTCCTTGAGAAACCGGGAAAGAAAGGGAAAGCACAAGTCCTGCGAACCTCATATTAAGGGTACTGTATTTGATTACCAGTAGGAAATTATTTATCCTATGTGCCCATCCAAAGACAAGACACTTCTTCGAATATTTGGTTAATTTAAATTATTTAATTGTTTTGCTTTTATTTATCTATTTTTATGGGGTTTTGTATTTAAGAGAAAGTAGGATTGAAGAAAATAATGGATTTGAATTCTTCTAGCTCCTTTGAACAACTACCTGAGCTTTAAGAAAGTGCTAGTCTGCTAGACTTAAGGATTTATCCTAAATGATCTAGACATAAGACCATAAATGCATTATTCATTTGTTTTCATTCCTAAATCTAGTTCATCTATCAATAGTTCAAAGCAATGATAATCAATAATAAGCAAGCAAGAGTATTCAACAGATCAAGCATGTGAATCAATCATCAAGTAATCAATTTCATCAAACCAATAATCAAAAACAGATAATTATTTAAGCATATCAAGTTCTACTTTTCATGCAATCATATCTTAGACTAAGCATACATGAACATCATTTCTAAGCATGCAATTCAAATTCAAGTTCAAAGCAATTCAAAGCACGTTTACATGATGTCATGTTCTACTATCAACCAAGGCATGGAAGTATTTCATCATTCAACATTCAAGCATGAGCATTATTCCAATCAAATCACATATTCAAGTCATCATTACCAATTCATATCATCATTCGAAATATGAATTCTCTTCATACACATTGCTATTTTAGAAATAAGTTTGAAACTCAAATCAAATTCATTTCAAGAGAAGGAAAGTTGAGGAAATCAAGTATGATCAAATGATTTAATTATATTTACTTTGTTTTGATTTTTAGGCAATCAACTTGTTAAGGCTTCATTTTGAATTCAATAAGAAACAAAAAGCAATTTTCTGAAAACCTGAAATTTCCGACAACTTTGAAATTGTTTTCTTTCATTTGGCTCTAACATGTGACCCTAAGAAAATTCTCTAACCTTCATTAATGTCTTACTGTCATATGATAGGTTTTTAGCTTCAAATGACAAAGGCTAGTTTGATTTTCATTTTTTTGCAAATGTAACCGAGACACAGGACAGTCTACTGTTTTCACTTATTTTAAATGTAATTTTCATTTCAAATGTAAACGAGGCCGACCATTTGAATCTAGACTCATTAACCTAGTTTAACATCAAATAAAATGCATACCATTAAGTTCAACATCATTGTCAAAATCAATTTCGGAACAATGAGTTCATAATTGATTTTCCAACTCTGCAGCATTTCTGAATACTTGTGATTTTAGTTTCAAAATGATTTCAAATGTAAAGTTCTGAAACACAAGATGTTCAGAACAGATTTTCCTAGAAGACTAAACTCAAGGACAACATATTTTCAGATCATTTGAGAAAAAAAAAATCAAATTACAGTAGATTTAATAATCTGAAATCCTAAACTGTCATGCTTTCGGTTTTCATCAAATTGGTTTTCAATTTGACTATGTTTTGTGCAATTAAATTCACATCATCATGTTGAACTACAACTTGGCAAAATTCTAGCTCATTTCGTAAAGAAAAGAATAGCTTTTAAATCATTTAAAAGATAAGTGGACAGATACTGAAAATTGTGACACTTGACATTTTCTTCAAAACAACTCTCAATTTGTCCAAATCAACTTGATGAGATTTTAGACAAGATATAGAATTGTGACTTAACAAATTTCCAAAGCATTTGAATAATTGGATAATTGACAAATTACAAATTCTCAAGCAATTTTGAATAGAAAGTTTTAGAAATTAAGCTTTGACATTTCTTGCCAAATTAATTAACTATCAACAACACCTTGGAAACTCGATTAAGACATGAATATAGATATTCAAAGAAAATTCAATCTCAAGTAAAGATCGAAATCACAAAATCCCATTATATCACCTCATCCACAAACTTCTTTTAGAACTTTGAGACCACAAAATCAACCATATTTGATTCAATCTACATACACTTTCAGCTAGAGTTCATCTCAAGCATTTACACAAACACTTTGCATGAAATTCAACGAAGATCAAAGCTGGAAGAATAAGCATAACATTAAACCTCTATTTCATTTCACCCAAGAATCATACTCAAATATATTTGCAATCTACTTATCATTCCGTACTTGCAAAAGATTAAATTTTCACTTCTAAATCATCTAACAATCCATTAAAGTCTCTAGATTAGGGTTGTACCTTAAAAGAATACTAGGCCAAATCAAATGAAGAAGAACCGGTTGCTCACATCGGCCCAAAGAAGCTCCAGTCCTCCTCTAGATTCTAGGATCTTCAATGGAGACCTATCACAGATCGGCAATACTCAAGAGATCACAATGGAGTTTTTTTTTTTTTGCGATATTTTGACCTCTCTTGAATATGCAGATGGTGAAAGAATTATGTTGTAAGATAAATTAAATACTATTTTTTTCTTAAATATATTTTAAATAATTATAAATTTTAATATTAATTATTTTATCTATTTAAAATATTATTTTATTAAAATTTATATTGTAATTAATAGTTTTAGTGAATTATTTAAAATAATTTAAAATTTCAATTAAATTATTCATATATTAATAAATCATAATCTTTTTTTATTATTATTATTTATTTTTATTTAATAAATATAATATAATATTAAATTTTAATTATTCATATATATATATATATATATATATATTAATAAGTCTAATTTAAATTTATAAAAAATTCAGTAATTTAATAAATTATATTATAATAAATTCAAATATTTTATTATTGATATTATTTGTTTATAATTAATATATATAATTTCAAATATTAATAAAAAAATTTATATAAATATATATGACTATTATTTTATTTGAGATTTATTAAATTATATATATATATATATACAAATATATATAATCATAAATATAAGAAAAATATATCAAGATAATATCTAAGTATAAATATTTTTTAAGAGTAATTAAACACTCTTTTTTTTTCTTAAATATATTATAAATTTTAATATTAATTATTTAACCAATTTAAATATATATATATATATAATTATGTATTAATAAATCTAATTTAAATTCCAAAGAATTCAGTACTTTAATAATAAATTATCTCTTATTTTATTTGATATTTATTAAATTATATATATCAATATTACAATAAATATAATCGTAAATAGAGTAAAATATATCAAGATAATATAATACTCTTTTTTTCATAAATATATTTTAAAGAAATATAAATATAAATATAAATATTAATTATTTAATCTATTTAAAATATAATTTTATTAAAATTATATTGTAATTAATAATTTTTTCAATATTAATTGTTTAATCTATTAAAAATATAATTTTATTAAAATTTAGATTGTAATTAATAATTTTAGTCAATTAATTTAATTATTAAAACCAATTTAAAATTTCAATTAAATTATTCTATGTATTAATAAATCATAGTCTACATTAAATGTATTTTTAATTTTATAAACAATTAAACATATATTATAATAAATCCAAATATTTATAATTAATATTATTGATTTTTATTAAATAAAATAATATTAAATTATAATTAAATATTCATATATATATATATAATATATAATTATGTATTAATAATTTATTAATATATATTAATATAAGTGTATTACTTTTATCAAATTTGATATTGAATTAAAAATATAAAATTTTATTAATTTGTTTAAACAATCCAAATTGTATTTTTATTTATTATTTTATTTTTTTTAAGTTATAAATTCAAAAATATACTTAAAAACATTTTTCTTATTTTATTTTTAACTGTTTTAAGTTTATAAACAAATCAATGCACATATATATTCAAATTAATTACCGTTCTCACAATTTAGACATTTTAATAATTAAGAATAATTATATATATATATATATATATAACAAAAATAAATAAAACTCTTTAATTCATTTTTTTTTTTTAAATATAATTTTATATAAAAATTTTAACTAATTTTAATTGGTTTGAATATAGGATGCTATGTTGCTATCACCACTTCAACTATCCGTTATAAATCAATTTAATTTAATTTTAATATATATAAAACATTAAATAACTCTAATTTTAATATTTAATTTTATTATAACTGCCCATGAAAATTGGGAAATTAAACTTTCTTTCAAATATATTTTTTATTAATATTTTATTTAATTAATTAGTTGTAAACAATCATTTCAAGTATATTTTTAGTTTATAGTTATAAAGTTTTAATGAAAATAATTATTTATTCCTAACCTCAATTTTTTTAAACAAATTCCACATTTAAAGTTGCTAATTTGTTGAATAATTGAATATTATTTTTATTATTTTTTTTATTAATGTTTGTAAATTATTTTTACATCTTTACCTGGAATGTGGTTACATCAAATTTAATTTAAATATATATATTTTTTGCAATATGATATTCTGATAAATCCAAATCTTTTAAAGATTTTATTTACAAATAATTTAAAGAAAACTAAATTGTCCCTAGATTTAGGAAGAAGTTTATTTCTTTATTTATTTTTTCTTACTTTTAAATTTTTTAACTCTAATATTATTGGACACGAAACTCAAAATATTTATAAAAAACTAACAAAAAATAATATTCTAATATAAACAAAAATAAATTTATTATTAATAAAACTCATTATACCAAAACAAACTTTTAAAGTAAATCAAACCAAAACATTAACATCTAAAAATATAGTTCAAAACATAACACTATTTTGCAATGGTCTTAGAGTATTAGAATATGAATACATTACCATTCTATAGGACTCATCTTCCAACATGCATATTTTTTTAGCCTTTTCATCATCCATATTCAAACAATAGCTATATATCTGTTTGTTAAACGCTATAAGTAGTGTGTTTCCATTGATCACCCTAAAATCTGAAACCTTTGAACCAAACTCCGTTAAACCGATATCCATAGCCCTCTTCTTCAATATATGTGTCCATGAGCTATTTTCATAGTTTTTTGTCACCCATACGTTGATCATGTCTTTTCTAATTTTAACTAGACATAACCGACAATTTTGTCCTTCCTCCTTATTATTTCCCCATTGAAAGATACCCATTTGACATGTGAAATGGTTCCGACCCTTCCTTGCACGTTTGGGAAGATTTAGGAACGTGGTCGTGCTGTTCATTATATTGTACGCTACAATATAGGGGAAATAGAAAGACCTGTTTGATTGTAAGTAAGAACAATTGAAATCCGATAAATAATGAACCACTCCCTTATCGTAGTAAACATTGTTCTTGTTTATTAAGTTTCTGCTTCCTAAGTTAATGTCTCTACCAACGAATTTCCACTCTCTTGTTTCATGATTGTATATCATAGATTTGAAAGTAGTTGGCCAATCTCCATCCTCGTCTATAATGATCATTAGAAGAAAATCATCACCACCAAGTTTAGAATCACATTCAAATATTACCTTATAGAGCATATTATTCTCCCATATCAAAGAGCTATCTGGGGCAGGAATTGTCATCATGGTTTGAGTGGCTGGATTGCAAATCAAGAAAGCCTCGTTTGAAACGTAGTTTCCCGCCTTTTTTTTACAAAATAGAAGTCCACCGCTGGAGGCGAGAATACTTGTATTCTCGCTCAAGTACTTGAGTGAATTGTTTGGAATTCCCACGTCGTTGTCGTATTCAGGTAACAAAGTATGGTGGGAGAAAAAGTGTGGTTCTTGTTGGACTATAAAACTCATATCATTCAATTTATTCATGGTGAGCGCCTGTTGTTTGGCGAACCAATCATCGAACAAAAAGCTTAAGATGGGATCTGAGAATGATCTAATCCTTAGAATAGCTTTAGCGGGTAACTTAGAAAAGATTTCGTTAGAAAATAAATAAAAAACCTGATCAGCCGCCGCCATGAAATTAAGAAAGATAAACTTAATAGTAAGATCTAACTAAACTCAGATATTCTTATATCTCTAGATTGATTCTTCTTTCTCTCTTGATTCTAGGATGACCCGATCTTTTTCTCTGTTTTTTTCTATATTACCTCTCTTTACAGAATGCCTCTTTAGGTTAGGATTTTATATTTATAGGAGATTATGAATACATCTTATTTTATTTCAAATTAATATTAAAAATATTTATAACCATAAATACAGGAAAATATACCAACATATTTAACTATATATATTATATTATAAGTATCTAATATCCAAATATTTATTATTTATTTTATTGATTTGTATTTAATTAAAATATTCTTAATAATATATATATATATATATATATATATATATATATATATATATATATATATATATATTCATAAATCATAATTTAATTTTAAAAATGTGGCATATTCTTATAAATTTAAACCATTTATTATTAATATTATTGTTTTGTAATAAATACAACTAATTTTAAATTTTAATTAAATTGTTATATATATTTTCCTTGTATTACTAACTATTCATTGGGTTGTAAAAATTAATTTATTTTATAATTTGATAAGATATATTTTTAATTTAAAATTAATATCAAAAAAGTTTATATTTAAAAAGTTATTTAATAAATATTCATTTAAATTAATAAATATTGTATGGTCAAATAAATTAATAAAAAAAAATTAATTATAAATAATATATGTATAGAGAACATATAAAAATTATATTAATTTTATTAAATGTTTTATACATTTAATTATTTATATTTTTATATATTTAAATTATTATTTTTATATAATAATATAATAAATATTATTATCAATTACTATTTTTACAAATATTACTCCATACTAATTAATTTAAAATATTTTAAAATTTATAATACAATATTAAGTGCTTATAATATCTACCAACACTTATCTTCACTTTAAAGACTGTATCCTCACTTTAAACACTATGCACTAACCCACTCATATTTATTTTGCTAATTTTGATCACATTTGAAATCTGATCATTCACTTAATTCATCATATCACACTACACCCTTATTTTGGGTATTTTGATCACATTTAAAATCTGATCATTCCTTGATTCAAAATATCACATTACACCCTCAATTTGATCACATTTAAAATCTCACCATTCCTTTAATTTATCATCGCACCCCGCATATACTATTATCATTTTAATCTTATAATACCCCTTATAAAATAAATTTTGTATTAATTGAGACTTGAATCCTAATTTTAAATTTGAAATTTGAACATTTTAACCAATACAACACTTGTGATTGTTAAATTTATTTTATAATTTTATATATGTATATATATATTTTTGTATATAAACTCATTAAAATGAGACAATTAATAATAATAAAAATAATAATTATTTTTATTTAAATATATAACGAATTAATAAATAGGTCTTACAAAATTGATAAAAATTTAATACAAAATTTTAAAATTATATAAATTGCAATCGTCCATTTATCAAACTTTAAATTGAATTTAAATATAAATCATTATTAACTTATTTAGTTACATTTATCAAATTTTACATTAAATTTTAATATAAATAATTTATTAGTTTAGTTAATTAAAAAGTTGAACATCATATTTTGTATAAAATTTAAAATATAAAGTCTTATTAGCGTAATTGATTAAATGATTATATATGTTGCAAGTTGAAAACATACTGATAACATTTTTAATTTTATTTTTAAGTTTATTGACGGGTCAACCGACACAAATATTTATTTACTCTCACATATATCTAAATTAAGTAAACTTTCTACCTGATAATACTGACACTTTGAAATTAAACTTTTATATATATATTAATATTAGTTTAAATGTAAAAACTATTAATATTAAAAAATTTCTAGAAGTAATCTATATCTATTAAAATGATTAAGGTGTTAACTTTTTTTTATTATATAAGGTGATAAAAATTATCAATATTATAAGTATATTAAAAATACCTACCTCAATATTATTTAATTTAAAATTATAAATATTTTAATAAATTATTAATAACTACTCATTAACCGTGACACCTTGTTTATTAAATTAAAATTTTTTTTAATCAATTATATTTTTCTTAATTAATTTTTCAATAATATAAATTATTTAAAATTATAATTATTACACCTAACTTATTAATATATATATAACTTATATAATATATTATTTCACAAATTTAAATATATAGATTAAAATAAATTGGGTGTAAATTATACAATTTTAATATATAGATGACATAATATAAAATAAATTGTGGGTAAATTATACAATTTTAAAATGTAGATAAATTGTGTGTATATATATATAAATAAATAATTTAAATTTAGTTGCTAAAAATAAAATAAAAACCCAACCCGTTTTTAACCATAGGTATAATATATATATATAGATGATTGACGATTTCTAACCCTATTTCACGATTCTTTGTCCGACTCAAGTTCCCTAGTTTGTGAAATTATTTTTTATGGAAACAAGTTTTGTAACTCAAAAAAATGGTACACTTTGAACACTATATGTGTAAAACTAAACTCAAATGATGATACATACAACAAGCTCCGTAGCTCTGTGCAATTTTTGAAAGTCATTTAACTCTCCATACAATAATGATTTAAGACTTTCAGTAGCTTATAAATCGATTATATGCTCATTCTTGATCATCTCCCTTCAAGTATCCACAATTTTTAGAATAAGTTCAAACTTAGGCGAATCCTAATTAATGATATTTTTAGGATTCACTAGAAAACTTCTATGTCATTCATAGTTCATGGTAGAGTCTAAAAACCAGGCAGTTATGAACTCAAAAGCTTAAGATCATAAAATTCAAACGGTGACTTCAATTATAAGTAGAATTACAACTTACAAATGGTGTAGACAAACTCCTATGTGCTTTAGGATGTCATCCACTAAGTTATTTCGAAGCTTTAAGCTCTCTTCTAAAGTTTGACGATTTTCCGGTGAAGTCTCAATCAAATTTCTCTCAACTTCTATTCTAACTCTTCTTTCTCTAATCTCTGCCATTATAAATGACATGGACTAGCTATATATACGAATCCTAGCTTATAATTTGATCTAATCGACTCTAGAATTGAAATCTCTAATTTAACCTTTGTTTGTTGTAGCTTAAAATTAGCCGAACTTGGGAGTCAATGTTGGATTCGAGTATTCTATTTGATGTCTTTTTAGATCGCGGTCAACCCAAAATTGTCTCTTGGCGAATGGTAGCTTGTGGAGAGAGCTGCAATTTCGGACATGAGGTTGTTCGTCGTGTTCTTAAAGGATGCAGCTAAATAAGATGAAGACTCGCCTTTTCCAAAAGACTAACAGATTTATTTGGGTTTCACTCTTTATTACTGTTTATAATATCTTTCAAAATAGTAAATATCATTCATTATCCAATAATATCAGAATTAGTAATTCACTTAAAGTTGTTTTTTAAGATTAGTGTGTATTACATTATATCTCAAATAAATATTTAAATACTTGCAATTTAACTAATATATCAAAATAAACTCCAACCATTAAGCTTAATGTTCCTTATTGAAAAAATTATGTTAAAAATATAGTAACAAAATGCTCTTATTTTATTTATTTATTTTAGATTGTGAAATATTAAGAACAGAGACATTGATGAAGAATTGGATTGAAGTAGTTGAAGAAAGAAAGATAAGAAGAACCCTTGATAATCTTTATTTATGTATACTATATTATTTGTAAGTATTGAAATCAATTTTCTCCATTCAAATATATATAAGAGCTAACACACTAAGGTATTTAAGTGGTAATAGTGGTTCTTAAGCCTTAAATTGAAGAGAATGATTGTTGGGTTAAAATGTGGTCTCTATTGATTTCATCTCTTAATTTATTAACCTAAAATTGTGACCATTCTGCAATTTCATCTTCAAAGATTTTTACTTTAATTCTAGTGTCAAATTTGTATATCATTTTGATCAACTATTGAGCTTCACATCATAAATAAAGATTATCAATGGTTCAAATGAAGACCATTTCAGCTTCTTCAAGGTCATTATAACTAGCCAAACAAAGTTTGAGACAATGGTAGCCCTTGAGAAACTAGAATTGTGTGTCAATTGAGGGGATAAAACATTAATATGTGTTCTTATTAATCTAAAACTATTTGTTAGTAGTTAATAGGATTGAAGTCATTGATTATGACATATAACTATGCCAAACATTAATAGGGAGGGTTCTAATCATTTGTCACATCAAATTTCCATCAATTTCTATTAATAGAAGATTCTTTTTCAGGGTTACTAATGTGTGAGATGTTTAAATAGCATTTTAAATAATTTAAAAAAACAACCATTATTATTTCATCAATCTTTCTATTATAATCTCTAATCAAATAACCCTATACCTAACATTTCTTAATTTTAATTTTGCTAAGTTCATTTGTTAACAAAAACAAAATCATCTGTTTTTTTTTTTCTGTATTCAAAGGGTTGGTTTAAAAACCTATATTGTTGCGCGACAAAACGAAATCCAACTCCTACAAAATGGCGATGAGAGAAGAATTATATAAAGGCCAAACAAACATGGCTTAACTTTGTAGCATTTTTATTCACAAAATAAGCACTGCCTAATACTTATTTAGCTGTAGGGGAATCTGCCTTAATTTGGAAATTAAGGCAGCTGGAGCCAGGAGGCTTTCTCTTGTAAATAAATATCCCATTGGTTAGGCCTCAATTTTTTTGTATAAACAAATCAGTATTTCGAAACGTGGGATGACAGTTCTTGTTAACTAAGGAAGCAAAAATGAATCTCACGAGACAACTCGAGTACACTCCGGCATTTTCATCCTTCTTCAAGTTCTATTTGGGATATATGAGCACTAATACTTTGGTAAGCCTATGTATGTTAATAACAAAATTTATTGATTTCTATTCTCGGGTATGCGTGATTTATTCGATTTTTCCTTCGCCAGCAAATTCCCACAGGTTTTGTTGCACAAATGAGAGGACTCGTACCGAAAAAATGTATCTTGAGAAATGATAAAGGAAAATGTTGGAGGATCAATGTTGAAATGGTGGGACAAGACATGTTTTTCACAAAGGGGTGGTCAGTATTTGTCTTAGAGAACTCACTTGACGATGGTCATTTACTAGTTTTTTACTATGATGGGGAAATGACTTTCAACTTTACGCACTATGATCATTCGGCATGTGAGGTCGAAGAAGAAGAAGAAAAGTCGACTAAGAGGAAGAAGTGGCATACTTGTTTTTCTTCTTCTTCAATCTTCAAATACGGGCTTGTTAAGACTCCGGAAAACCCTTTTTTCGTGACGAAACTTCAAAGAAAGAAACCAAATGGACTGGTATTAATATTGAAGCCTCCATCTATTAATTTTACATTTTTTAATTCTAAATTAAAATCATTGTTTTTGTTTTTGTTTTTGTTTAATATTGTTGAAGCATGTTCCTGCTGATATAATGAGAAACTATGGCATTAAGCTTCCTTCAACAGTTTTGATGATCGATCAAGAAGGGAGGCAAATCTATACGGAGGTGGTGACGTGGACAGATGGGAGGACGAGGATTGTGGAGGGATGGAAGTTATTTGTGAGGAACAACAACCTTAACGAAGAAGACAGGTGCATTTGTGAGATCGTGGTCAACGATGATCAACCACCGCAAGTACTCTTCTTGAAGATGACGGTTCTTCGAGCTGGTTCATGGCTTCCCAAATTAATAGGCCGTCATAATAATTAATTAGTATTGATATGTTATTTATATGTTTGTAATTTGAACTTTCCTTAGTCTGTGTTCTGTTCTTGTTTTTTTCTTTAATTATCGAAGTCTGAGTTTGAGTGTGTAATCAATTACTATTATTATCTAATATATATATATATAAGTCTTTATTTTATTATAAATAAATTATGCTCCATCAATTTCGGACATGAGGTAGTTCGTCGTGTTCATATGAAGACTCACCTTTTTCAAAAGGCTAACAGATCTTGGCGTTCCGTTAGGTAGGCAGGCATTGGAGCGGTCTGTTACAATTAGTTATTCGGTTAAGTGCGCTCTAGTGTGGCACGTTTTTGTCCCTTGGATCAATCTCGGCATCCTAACAACCGTCGGATGACCCTGTTGTAGGCTTGTAGCAATTCATTCGTTCTATACGGACTATTTTCTTATAAGAAATCAAACACAATATTAAATTTCAATTATATTTTTTTATTAATAAATTATTTATTTTTCTTATGTATTTTAATTTTTTATTATTATCATTTATTTATTTATTTAGTAGCACTTTATTTTATTATATATTAGTTACATTGTCTTAATTATTTTATTTATTGATCACATTATTTAATTTTTCTGGTGTTAAAAATTAGTGTTTACACTAACCAGTGGTATAAATTCGGACCATTTTGATCCAAATTTAATTGACGGTAACATCAAATATATTCACTAACAATTTTTCATCATGAAAAAAAAACAAAATGTTGATAAACATGTGAATAAAACGAAGATTAATGTGAAGTGAATGTGTTCGTGTGAAGAGTTAGTTCACTTTTATCATGAAATTAAGTCTTCTAAAATGAAAATTAAAACTTAATTATTATATTTATATATTGTTATTTTAAAATTATTAATTATAATAATGATATATTTTGAATATTATGTTATTCTTGTTTAATAAAAATAATAATTAATAAATAAAAAATTCATAGAGCCATATGAAGAGCTTCACTTGTAGTTGATGTACACTCTTATGTGAATTGTGAAGCACACTCTTCATATAAATAGAGTACATAACTCTATTGTTTGTGACGAATTTAGGAAATTGAATTAAAGTGGAATTGAAAATAAAAATGAGATAAACTAAAAAAAATAACATAAAATTTATGTATAATCATAAATTTTGCACATTTTTCTATGAATAAAAAAATTAAATAATTATTTAAATTAAAAAAAAAAGAAATTAAAGCATCTTATCACATTTTTACCGTAATATAAATATATATTTTCGGAATGGCTCTCTAAAATAGATCCGTCCCTTATTAAATATTTAAAAATAATTATTATTTATTGGAAAATATTATTTGAACGTAAATAAAAAAAAAATTGGGAAATAAAAAATTGAAAAAACACTCGCATAAGCATATCAAACAAACTTTACAAAATAATTATTCAAACTCATCAAACCTCTTTAATCAATAATCAAACAAATCTATATAAATCTCTATCATCTCTCTAAGGCTAACGGCCTAACCTCAAACGGGCAAGTTAGGATTGGCCTTAAGCGCAGTCTAGCCCTCGAATGGTTCTGTCCCTACCTGTTGAACGGCCTAAATGAAAACTAATATATTTAACATATTTTGTTTTTATTTTATTTATATTAATAAAATACGCTCTCCTACCTTCCCCAAATATACTGTTGTTTGGATACAGCCTACAGTGAATCAGTGACCATGTGAATTTTATCTCACATATCTCATCACATTTTTTTCCTAATGAATCTCTTATCTTGTGACTTTATATTTTCATTTTGGTTTATCAAATATATGATTCATATTTTTTAATACAAGCATTGTGACCTCACATTGTTAATCAAATATTTGAATTATATTTTTTAACCACTTTCAATTGTTATCGTCTATTATCCATCGGCAAACCAATCCCAATCACCCTTGGTTACAGAGTTGTACTTATTTTGTTAGGTTGCAAATTCGAAACATACATAAGTGTATTAAGTATCCATTTACTCTCACATATATATTCAAATCAACCATAGTTTTCGACCCGGTAATTCGAATACTTTGAAAATTAAGCATTATTTTATTTATATATCAGTTAGTTAAAAAATTGAACTTATATTATTAAGAATGTCTCGCGTTCATTAAATTTGGTGTTGAATTTAAAATATAAAATATTTTTAGCCTAGTTGGTTAAAAAGTTATATTTGTTTTTGTTAGGTTGCAAGTTAGAAACATACATATAACATTTTTAATTTTATTTTTATCGTTTTAATTTTATGGGCGGGTCAACCCACAATCCGACCCAAGTATTCATTTACTCTCACATATACAGTATATCCAAATTAATTACAGCTCTCGACCCAACAATGTCAAATTCACAATACAATTCAAGTAGCCAAAATGTTTTAATTTTGCCAATCTTTGCTTGGGTTTGGTCTAGACATAATTGGACATTTGAAGTTGTAAACATAAAATTTTATCATCCCAATTTATTAATTTTAAATAACTATTTTCAATAAATAAATTCAAAATAGAGGCCAACACAAAATTAAATAATTATTTAAGATAATTATTGTATTAATTAATCCCGGATTAATTAAAATAAATGTCAAAATAAATCAAATAAAATGATTTGAGATAAATGTTATACTTGTTTTATCCTAAATTAATTTTGAAGGGATTCATATAAATTAAATAAATAAATTAGAATAAATGTTGTATCCATTTAATCATAAATTCATTATTTATATGACCTTAAAGTATAAAAAATAAAAATAGACAAAATATATTTTATATTTATTAAATAATTTTATATATTTTATAAGATAAAATAAAAAACAAAAGAGAGAAAGAAAAACAAATTTCAAAGAAGCTCAAATGGTGAAAAAAAATAAATGTGTGACCGAAAACACGAGCGAACGTTGTAGTGGGCCAAGCAACCATCGGATGCAGCGATGACTATCATCCCACGGATGTTGACCCATCGCGTCGCCCTCTATAATGAAAGCAAAGCGCTTCCGTGTAGCAGCGGATCAAGGAATTACATACTAATGCCCGCACCAACGAAACACTAGCCACTAGCGTAGGATGACAATGAGTACTCTACCCGTCGGGTAATAAAGTACTCATTCTCGAACTTGATTTTCATTTTACTACACATCCCCGAGCTTAAACCCGACAAATATTTTTATTTGTATTATCATCCCCAATTTATCGAGTATTCAATCTCCGACGGGTACCCTATTACTCAATTAAATGTATAATATTTTTTATATTGAAAAATAATAAATATAATTTTATTGTATAAATAATTTTAAAACTAAAGATATAAAAAAAAATAGAAATATTACTTTAAAAAAAAAAACTATATACTTAGGTGAGCGGTTGTTATTAGAATTTAAAAAAAAAGAGACAATATTGGAAAAAATAGAGAATATAATGTTGAAAATAAAAAATGATGAGAGAAATTATATTTTTTTTTTTTTAAATGTAATGATAAAAAGACATTAGAGAGAATTTTTTTTGGGTTGACGTGAAACATGGGTAATAGTATAATAAATGATGTATATCTATTAAAATAATTGTAATGATTATAAATTTGAAAAGACACTTCATTAACAAATATATATTAATGTTAACCTATTATATCGAGTTTGGGTTTGACACATTCCTTGTCTCGATCGCGGTTGGATAACTTTCTCTCTTTTTCATCCCTGGCCTCGAACCCATTTAAAATATCTGACCCCAATCATCGAATAATCATGGTAACAGATATATGGGTACCCATTTTCATCTATACGCTAACGGCCCTGGACGGAACGCTTGGAAACTGCGCATTCGCTGTCCAGGTCGTCATCTTCTTCGCGACAACCGTATAAACATAAGTCGAAATCTTTAATTTTTTAAAGATGAAACTTTGCGAATACTTTACCAAACTACATGATTCAAAGGCTGAAATGATCACCAAGTAATCACCCTAACTTGGTGATTATTTCTCCTATAATCATAGGTCGAATCATAGGTCGAATGATGGCATAAATGGATGAGGATCAATCGAACAGGACAAAAGAAATCAATGAAGGCTATAAATGGCTTCTCCCAGCCAAAACGAAGCAATAGAACCAGTCTCAAGGTATCAATCAAGCCTTAACAAAATCCACCGTTAAATTTTTCTTAACCTTGTAAGTTTTTTTAAAAAAATTGTTCTAAGCTTCTAAACTCGGTTTCAGATTATCCCAAAGTTTTGTATAGAGTTTAGGAGTGTTCTCCAACTCGTTGTAAGTTATCATTCATGTTATAATTCAAATTGTAAAATATAATTGAGATTTTTATATTTAGTTCATTTGATCTTCAATAGTGTTTAGTTATTTAATTTCTTGATTCAAATTTAATCCTATAATCATTTCAAAACTTTCTATCGAAATCAATTTGAACAAATCAAGATAAATAATACCCAAAATTAATTTTAAATGTTTAAAATTGGGTTTTTTTTCTTGAGTTTTAGTTCAAGACCATCCACCTTAAAAGCCTTCTAACAAATTCTAATTGATGTTTGGAGCATTTTCGAATTGATCCTAATAAATTTGAAGCAAGTTTGTCCAATAATCAAAATTTCAAAAACTAAAAATTTCAGTTCTTAATAACTTCCAGAAGTGATTGATAAACTCCAAATTCAAATCAAAACCTTAAATCTCATTTTTATCCCAAAAACTGTCGGAGCTCAGTCAACCCTTTGTTGGTTGAATTACAACTCTAGACAATGGTAAACAAGTCTTAAATGGGGAGACAAAGCTCCCCATATCCTTGGATTTGTGTTTAGAGCTTCCTAGCAAACTCACAAAACCTACCCAAGCTCCCTGTCCAACGAAGAAGAAGACCAATCGTCTTGCATCTGACCGAGAAAATTCAACCTAGCATGATTTTCGACCTAGAAAACCAGCCAGGCATTGCATACGACTACTGAAGAATTTAACCTGGCATGATTTTTGACCAAGAAATCAGCCAAGCCTTGCATCCACCGAAGAATTCAACTTGGCATGGTTTTCGATTGATAAAACCAATCAAACATCCTTCCTGACCGAGGAATTTTGCGTGCGACCGAAAACCACCTCTGTGTTGACTAGGTGCCTGTATGTGTTGACTCCGAGCCAAATCAAACCCAAATGAGCGCGTCCGACCCACCTCGCGACCCGGACACTTGACTAGTGGCATGTTAATTTGTTTGGAGTTTTTAATTTTAATTGTTTTTTTAAGAATTAGAAGATCTAAACTATTTTTAAACAATCGGAAAAGAAAAGCGATTTAAAATATTTTCATAAAAAAATTATTTTAATAAAGGCCCTTTTGAATTTAATTTTAAATTATAACATCTTAAACTGATATTTTTCAATTACTTTTCTCCATAGTTCTCGACATCAATCGCAGATTAAATAATTTGTAAAATTTTATGAAACATAGACCGTTTTTTAACGGGCACTGAGAACATAGTGCGATAGCTCTTTCCCGAGTATAATTAAACATCGAACTCAAAAGTATTTCTAAAAAAATATGTTCATACACTTGTAAATATTTTCTTGATTTAATTTTAAATCAAGTGGAACCCTATTATCAAACGACCAGCCATATCAATTTGTTGATTATTTTTTATAAAAAAATCAAATTTTAATAAAATTTGGTTATTTGAATGCAGCTTGAGATTAATTATGAAGTTTTAATACGGTAAAACGATAAAGTTAAAATACATTTTTACAAATCTTTCTAAAACAAAATTTTAAAATAAAACAAAAGAAATCAAAAACTAGATCTGAATTGATTTAGACAGTGGAACAAATATACAAACTCAACCACTCATTTAAGATTAATGGTTTTAATCAAGGCTCAAGATTTAACAGTTTAAAGTTTATTTAAGATATTATTTATGAAAGACAATAATTCTTAGAGCTATATTATAGCTAGGTAATCTAGCTTTTAATTATAAAAGAAATAAATTATAATAACTACATAATAATCTTGTTTTTATATATTAATTAAATCATACAAATTCATATAGAATAATAAATATTGTAATAGATATGAATTCTCATATATTTATTAGAATAAAAATAATATATGACTTTATAGTGGTTAATTTAACTTATTAAAACGCTCTCAGTTAAATGGATCATTATGTATTCAATATTAAAATACATATATAAAAACATTTTTTCCTTCAATTCATATTAGTTGAATATAATTTTGTATAAAGATTTTAATTAATTTTAATATATATAAAAACAGAAATTTTAATCTTTAGTTTATATTATAAAGAACATTAAAATTGGGAAATTAAATCTTTCTTAAATTATATTTTTATGAATATTTTATTTAATTAATATGTGTAATTTATAGTTATAAAGTTGCTAAATTAAATTTGTTGTAAAATAAAAAATAAATTATTTTTATTAATATTTGTAAATTATTTTACAAATAATCTTTTTCTTCTTTTTCTTCTTTTTTTCTCTTTTCTTACTTTTAACTTTAATAAATAAATACATATTTATTTATATATTATATATATTTATATTATTTTGATATATATGTTACTATTATTATATATATTTAATAAATAAAATCACCTTAATAATTTTGATATATGTTTATTTAATTAAATTATTAAAGTAAGTTATTTATATTTAAAAATGAAATTATATATATTAACTATTTATATATTTAAAATATATTAACTATATTTATAATAAATTATTTTTTTAATAAAATTAAATTAATTTCCTAATTAAATTATTCATATATTAAATAATATTTTCTTATGTAATATTATTATTAAAAAGAAAAAATATAAATATATATATATAATTCATTTTAAAATTTGAAAAAGGAATTATAAATTTGAAATTTATGAGTTGGAAATTAAAGTTTTGTATTAATATATTATATATACAATATTAATTTATTATATTTATAAAATATTAATTTATTATTTAATATTATATATATTTATTTATTATTTAATATTATATATAATATTTATATATATATATATATATTTATATATGTTACTATTATTATATATCATTAATAAATAAATAAAATCACATTAATAATTTTGATATATGTTTATTTAATTAAATTATTAAAATAAGTTATTTATATTTAAAAATTAAATTATATATATATATATATTAACTATTTATAATTTTTAATATATATTAACTATATTTATAATAAATTGTTTTTTTAATAAAAATTATTTTAATTCTTAATTATATTATTCATATATTTATATATTAAATAATTCTTTTTGTGTAAATATATAAATCAAAACATGGATTTAAAATGGTAATCTTGTCTTATTATTAAATTATTAATATTAAAGAACAAATATATATATATATATATATATATATATATATATATATATATATATATATATATACTAAATTTTAAAAAAAGAAATTATAAATATTAAATATTAATTTATTATATTATATATATTTATATTTTAATATTATATATAATATTTATATATATATATTTATTAAGTATTTATTATTTATTATTATATATATTATATTTATGTTATTTTGATATATCATTAATAAATAAATAAAATTACTATTTTAAATAATTTGATTATTTAAAAAAGTATATATAATATAATTTAAAAAGATATAACAAATTAATTTTAGTTATATATAATATTATATTATATATATATATATACTATATTTATGTTATTTTGATATATCATTAATAAATAAATAAAATTACTATGTTAATTCATCTAAATAATTTAATTATTTAAAAAGATATATAATATAATTTAAAAAGATATAAAAAATTATTTTAGTTAATAAAAAAAATAATTAAATTGTTTATTATATTTATATATTAAATATATATATATATATATTTGTTTTATTTCTTTTTAAATATTTTCATATTCTCTTGTATTTTTACATTTTTTAACAAATATTTGTATAAATAAATAAATTTATTCAATATTTATTAAATAAATACATTTATATTTATATATATATATATATATAATTTCAAATATTAATTTCAACTTTCACATATATATATATATTAATAAATCATAACTTAATTTAAAAAATGTAATATATTCTTATAAATTTAAATCATTTATTATTAATATTAATGTTTTTAATAAATAAAAATAATTTTAAATAAATTATTATATATATGGAGATTATATGTAATATTGAAGTTTTTTCAAATTAAATATTACTAATTAAATTACTAACTCATATATTAATTTAAACAAAAGCTAAAGATAGTAATATTCAAAATTAATTTTAACTTAAAAACTATTCATATTCAAAAAAATAAATTTTATATTTTTTTATAATATTATTAGTTATTTATTAATTATTTCACACATTAACATATTTTAAAATTATTATAAATTGCTTTACTGAATTTATTTTATTTTATTATAAATTATTAATTCTATCACATATGAATTTACTTGTTTACATTTAAATACTCTCCATTATTCAATATTATCTTATATATTTTATCATTTTATTTATAATACAAGACTATCTATAAAAAAAATATTTTTTAAATTTAAATCAATTTAAATATTATTTAATCTAAAATTATAGAATATTTTAATAAATTATTATTAACTAATCATTAACCGTGACACATAAATTTAATGTTTTTTATATATTTTTTTTCTTAATCAATTATATTTTTTTTAATTAATTTTTTTATTAGTTAATTTTTCAATAATATAAATTAATTATAATTATAATTATTACACCTAAACTATTAATATATATATAACTTATATAATATATTATTATTTCACAAATTTAAATATATAAATTAAATTGTGTGTATATTATACAATTTAAATATATATGTGGCAAAATATAAAATAAATTGTGTGTAAATTATATTATTTAAATATATGGATTAAAATAAATTATGTTTATAAATATAAATAAAATTTTAAAAGTTGTTAAAAAAATATAAAAATCCTACATTTTTAACCCACTCTATGTCACTTCAACTAACCATAATTCTTGATTCAAATTAGTCCGGATCTCTTCCAATTTCACTATTTGATTAGAGAGACAATTCACAATTTCTAATTCACTATTTGATTAGAGAGACAATTCACAATTTCTAACCCTATTTCATTTTTTTTTGGTCGAAAACAAGCTCCGTAACTCATGAAAGTTCACAATTTTTTGTTGGAACAAGTTTTGTAGCTTGCAAAATTTCACGATTTTTTTTACCGAAAACATACTCGCAGTTCACAAAAATGGTACGCTGTGAACATTATTTGTACGAAACAAAACCTGGATGATAATGATATACAACAAGCTCCGTAGCCCTGTGCATTTTTCAACAGTCATTCAACTCTCCATATAATAATTATTTAAGACTTCTGATATCTTATAAATTGATGATCATATAATCATTCTCTCCTTCAAGTTTGTGCTTAAAGGAAACTCTCCACAATTTTTGGAATATGTTTAAAATTATGTTAGGATTTACTAGAAAACTTCTATATCATTCATAATTCATAGGTCAGAACAAACAAATCAAGAAATTATCTAAAAACTAGGCTATTATGAACACCAAAACCTTTTATAAAGTCAATATGAATCTTCTAGAGAGAAATCATAATCAAATACTGAAATTGAAATTGGAAGAGATTTATTTGGACTCATGTAAAACAAGGATTATGATAGTTTAAGTAATAGATGGAGAAAACATTTGAGTTAAAAATGGGTCGAGTTTTTATTCTGCTTTTTTTAAACAACTCAAATCAAATTAAGCAAAACGGCGTCATTTTAATCTCCGCAACAAGGAACAGAGGATTTCGCCGTAGAAGATCTAAATTGACATATGAGCATTGGAGTTTCCGACTCAAATTTATACCTCCACTCTTTCGAGACTTTAAATAACAAATGTGAAAAATGTAAATGTTACCGTTCAAATTGTCAAATACGAATATATACCCAACTCTATGGCCCTTTCACTAGTATTACTAATCACTTGTACAAAATCTATTTACTCTATTTTGACATAATTTTATTTTTTCTGGAAAAAAAACTAACTCTATAAAAGTGGTTCTTTTTTTTCTACCTCTTTAATTCACTTGTTCCTTCTCAAATGCTTTAAATTGGTAGAATTTGAGAGCACAATATTTGGTGCTATATTAACTCAATAAAATCTTAACATTTAATGTTATTAATTTAAAAAAAAATTACCAATTAAATGTACCATCTAGTTAAATAGTACAATATTAATTCATTCAAACATAATAGTAATTAGAAAAACTGTCAAATCACAGCAATTCAAGTTGCAAAAATGATTTAATTTGCTAAGATTTTTGAAAAAAGACAATCATTGCTTGGCCAATTTATGAATTTTAAATAAATATTTTAAATAAATAAATTCATAATAAAGGTCAACACAAAATTAAATAATTATTTAAGATAATTATTGTATTTGTTAAATGCAAATTAATTAAAATAAATGCTAAATAAATAAAATAAAATAAATTGATATAAAGGTTGTACTTGTTAAATAAATTTGAATGATGTATCCATTTGATCATAAATTAATGAGTAATTATAGAGAACAGAAAAAAAAATAACAAAAAATGTAAGGGAATGATGTGTTATTTTCTGAATGGTTTGAAAATTTAATAAGAAATAGAATTTTCAGATTTTTAATCTACTCAAAGAATGACACATCATCTCCCTACATTTTCTTGTCATTTTTTTTCGCTTTTTATCATTACTTAATAAACTCTAAATTAATTATTTATATGACCTTAAAATATAAAAAAAAATAGACAAAATATATTTCATGTCTATTAAATAATTTTGTATATTTTATAGGATAAAATAAAAGTATTATCATCCCCGATTTGTCGGATATGTATAATATTTTTTATATTAAAAAATAATAAATATAGTTGTATTGCATTTATTTTACCTGCACATTTATGTTCTACTTGTTGGACATTGCAAGTTGTTATTATTAAAATTAATAAAAAAAATATATAATTAAAAAAATGTAATGTTATATAATTGTGAGACCCGGGGATTTCTTCTTCCCAAAAAAGTTGCAAGGAGAAAAATCTTTTGTTTTTGTTTTAAAAATATTTGTAAAAAAATGTATTTTATCTTTATTGTTTTAAAAATTAATAATTAATCTAAAAAATTGGATCTTAAAATAACAAAAACTATAATTTTACTAAGAAAATCACTATTTAAAAATAATTAAATTATTTATAAGACTGACTTTTGATAATAGAATCAATTAGAAACTTAATGAAGTTTGAAAAATTTTAATGGCGATTTGGTAGAGTTTGTTTCTCTTTAATGGCGAATTTGGTAGAGTTTGTTTCGTGGGTTGAGATGTGGTTCTTTACCTTCGTCTTGGCTAGGGAAAACTATTTATAACTGAGGTAAGTCGGTTGGGCTCTAAGTGGATTGAATTTGATACAAATGTCATTAATGATTTTTTTATAGATCTCTTATCCCTTTATGTCATTAATAGGCGAAATGATCATTAAGTTAGTGTGATCATTTCAACATTTGAATCATCCAACTAGGTTGAGTATTCGCGAAGTTTCACTTTTGAAAAACAAAGGTTTCGATTAATGTCCATCTGTTTGTCGCAAGGAAGAAGACGACGTGGGGACGCGGATGCGGGTCTGACGCGACGTTGGACGTTTTGTTCGCTTTTAGTGTCTTGTGTGATGTTTGTTGCCTTGGGCGTTTCGTTCGCGTTTAGTGTCTTGTGTGATCCACTAAGACGTGAAAGTATTTGGTTTCCGTTGTAGTGGGCGATGCGATGGGTCAGCATCCGTTGGATGATGGTCAACGCTATATCCAACCGTTGGATGATGGTCAACTCTAGAGTTTGTCGACATTTCAAGTCAAATACCTGTTGTTCAAAACTTAATCGATGCACACGCACTTTGATTTTCTAGTCTCAAACACCTTTTGAAATAGAGATTGAACTGGAAATAAGTTATCAAAATTAGAGGAAGAACCTAATCTTCTCTCCCTGTTGTATCAATAGAGGGTCATAATCTCGTGCGGATAATAATTTTTATATAATATCGGTAAGGTTATACAAATAACCGTTATTAATATCTTATTATATTTGTAACGTTTTTTTTATAAACATTATATATACTTTATTTAAAAAATAAAAAGAAAAGTGCGATATTTGTAAGTAACGGTATTATACATCTATGAATATATCTTTTCTATTGGTGTCTATTTTTATTTTATTTTTTAAAAAAAATATTGTACGGCTTGAAATAATATAAATAATTAATTAATTTTTTTATTTTTAAAATTTTTTTAATTAATATATGTTCATTTTTTTTTAATGATTTAAACTATAAATATTATTTTTAAATAATTATATTAAAAAACTCATGAGTTTTAAAAGTCATAAATATTAAAAACATATTTAACTTAAAAAACATAATTTCTTAATAGGTAAATATTAAGAAACATATGTAATGTAAATATTAAAAAACATATGTAACTTAATATCTATACCTTCAAATCAAAAATAAAAAAACCTAACATGAAAATTGAAAACTAAATTTATCTTAAAATATATATTTTTTTTTGAATATTTTATTTAATTAATATTTATAAGTTATAGTTATAAAGTTTTAATTAAAATAATTCCTTACCTCAATCTGTTTTTACGAAAAAATATATTTGTGATGTTTTATACAACACTCAAATACAAAATTTAAAATTATAAAGTTAAACATTTTACAAACATTTAAAATTTCTAAATTAAATTTGTTGTAAAATCAAATATATATCATTTTTATTTGTAAATTGTTAGTAAATTTTATATATATATGTTACTATTATTATATATCTTTAATATATATATTATAATTATCATATATCACTTTAATTATTTTGATATATATTTATTTAATTAAATTCTTACAGTTTAAAAATTAAATTTTATAAATATATATATATATAGAATATTAACTATTCATATTTTAATATATATTAACTATATTTAAACTAAATTGTATTTTTTAATAAAAATAATTTTAATTCTTAATTACATTATTTATTATATTTATATATTAAATAATATATATTTTTTTTGTGTAATTAAAACATAATTAAGAATTGTAATATTATTAAAAAGAGACAAAAATAAATATATTAAATATATAATAAATAAATATATTTATTTATATATATATATATATTTATAATATATATATATATATATATATTATTTAATATTATACCAGAATTATTAGTATTATATATATATATATATTATTTATGTTATTTTGATATATCTTTAATAAATAAATAAATAAAATTACTATTTTAATTCATTTATTAAATAATTTGATTATTTAAAAAATATAATATATATAATTTAAAAAGATATAACAAATTATTTTTAGTTAATAAAATAAATATTTTTTTATTATATTTATATATTAAATATATATATATATATATATATATATATATTAATATTTCATATTCTTGTTTTTAGGGAAAAATTAAATTGAAAAATGAATGAAACATTTATTAATCTGTTAAAAATATATATTTTTGTTCAAATTTATGTTATCATTCATAAATTTAATATATATATTAACTTTATTTATACCAAAAAAAAATAACTAATAATAATTTTATATTAAATTATTCATATATATATTTATTATAATTTTATAATATCTTAATACATAATAATTGAATTTGAATTATAATTATAATTAAAATTAGAGATATAATTTTAATTTTAAAATTTGATAAATTATTTAATATTATGAATTCAAAATAAAATTTCAATATAATTGAATCAATATAATTTTATAATTCTAAATTTTACTTTTTTTTTGGACCAATTTTTTTAAACAAAAATTTTTGAAAATGAACAATTCTGATGAACGATATGAAATCAATATTTTAATAATACAGATAATATATATTAAAATTATTTTTTAAACATACATAATAATAATATATATATATATAATGTTTAATTTTGAAAGTGTCTGAATTATCGGTTTGAGAGTTGTGATTAATTTAGATATATGTAATATGTGAGAATAAATGGATACGTGGGTCGGTTAACCCGCCAATAGACTTAAAACGGCTAAAAATAAAATTAAAAATGATATAAGTATGTTTTGAATTCATAACCTAACTAAACAAGTACAACTCTTTAACCAACTAGATTAATAACACTTTATATTTTTAATTGAACACAAAATTTGATAAACGCGGGACGTTGTAAAAATATAAGTTCAATTTTTTAACTAACTAATTTATATATACAATGATGTTTAATTTTGAAAAGTGTTCAGATTGTCAGGTCGAGAGTTGTGATTAGTTTGAATATATATGTGAGAGTAATGGATATTTGGGTTAGATTCTAGGTTGATCCATTCATAAATTTAAAACGGTTAAAAATAAAATTAAAAATACTATAGGTATGTTTCGAACTCGCAACCTAACAAAATAAAACAAGTTCAACTCTTAAACCAACTAGGCTAATAACACTTTATATTTTTAATGGGAAGAATGCCAATTTTACACACCAAGTTGTAAGAAGGTGTCAAATTTACTTATTAAGTATCAAAATTTCATTTATATGTATGAACTTGTCAAAAAGTGTTAAATATATTTAAAATAACAGAAATGTTAAACGGCGTTAAATTTTTTGCCACAGGTAATATGACATATTATTTATTGTTTTAAATTGACATTACTTTAATTAATTTTTATTCAAACAAAACATTAAAATCTTTTCTTATTTATTTTCTCTCTTTATCCTCACATCTTACCATTTTCTTTAAATATTTCTCTCTTCATTTCTCCATCTATGAGTAATTTTATTATTAATAATAATATTTAATTGATTAATTATAAAAATTGTTCTAAAAAGTAACGAGTTATTAGGACTTCGCCACAGCGCTGACAATTTAGGATTCGGCCAACAAATATTTCACCACAACATTGACAATTTAGGATTCGATCAATGAATGTTTCAACCAATGACGATGATAGTGTAAGGTTTAACTGAGAAAGACTTGGATTTGGGAGTTACGTTTAGGAGCTGATAAAGTTTAACAGAGTGAGTATTATGAAAACTAAAATTAAAACAAGTCGGTTAAGGAAGATTTTACCTTGATCCGGCATTGTCCGCTAATGACGACAATGATTTAGGGTTCGACTAATGAAGATTTTGGCCACAACGTCTATGATTTAGGAATCGGCCAACAAAAACTTCCACCAACGACGATGACTGTTTAAAGTTCAGTTAGGGAGCACTTAGAGGTTAGAAGAAGGTAAAAATTCGAAATAACTTAGGTTAATCAAAGAGAGAAAAGTTAGAAAAAAATAGAGAGTTGTGGAGGGATGAGAGAGAAAGTAAAAATAAGTTTTGTTTGAATGGAAAAATAATTAAAAGTAATGTTAATTTAAAAAATAAAATAGGTGGATATTAAATGTGGTCAAATTTTTGAAGCCATTTAATATTTCTGTTATTTTAAACATATTTGACATTTTTTTACAAGTTCATACATATAAATAGAATTTTGATACTTAATAAGTAAATTTGACACATTGTTACAACTTGGTGTGTAAAATTAACATTTTTCCCTATTTTTAATTCAACACCAAATTTGATGAACGCGAAAAGTTTTTAACAATATATTTTTATCCGTTTGCATCGGGGATCCTAGTTGAAATTAGATTTCAAACAAGTCTTTGAACTCTCTTTTTATTACTTTTTACTTTCATTTTATTAAAGTATGCCTTATGAGTCATGTCTAATTCAATGTTAGGTCCAAATGATCTAATGGCAATTCTTCTTCTTCATCATTTTCCTCAGATCTGAATCTACCAGAGATTCTTCTATTTCTCTCTCTAGTTGCAGTTTTGACCGGAGGAGAGAACAGCCGCCGCAAAAGCGGTCTGGTGTGTACGTACAGATACTAATTACAAAGAAGTAAGGCAATTCAGAATGGATCTCCATGAAAATAGGGAAGCTAGCAATAAATACACAAGAATGGATGCAATAATAGTAGAAGAAGAAGAAGATAATCCCCTTTCTTTGCACAATAGATCAATCGACATCAAGAAATACGTAATGGCCTGTGCCGTTTTCGCTTCTCTCAACTCTGTTCTCCTTGGATATGGTTAATTTCTTTCTCTCTTTCACGTTTTCTTCTTTTCATGGATCATATAAAAACAAACAAAAAAACTTTGAATTCACAGATGTGGGTGTTATGAGTGGAGCAATTCTATTCATTCGCGACGATTTAAAGATAACAGAGGTACAAGAAGAAGTTCTCGTCGGAATCCTCAGTGTAGTTTCCCTTATTGGGAGTTTAGCAGGTGGAAAAACATCTGATTCAATTGGCAGAAAATGGACCATGGCTTTTGCCGCCATTGTTTTCCAAGCAGGCGCCTCTGTTATGGCTCTCGCCCCTTCTTTCTCTATTCTACTTTCCGGCAGAATTCTCGCCGGAATCGGTATCGGATTTGGTATCATGATCGCCCCCGTTTACATCGCCGAGATTTCCCCTTCTGTCGCCAGAGGATCACTCACATCATTCCCGGAAATTTTCATAAACCTCGGCATCCTTCTCGGATACGTCTCCAATTACACTTTTTCAGGACTCTCGGTCCATTTAAGCTGGAGAATCATGCTCGGAGTCGGAATCGTTCCGTCAATTTTCATCGGTTTTGCGCTTTTTGTGATTCCTGAATCTCCTAGATGGTTGGTGATGCAAAACCGTGTTGACGAAGCTAGAATCGTGTTGTTGAAAACGATTGAGACGGAAAAAGAAGTAGACGAAAGGCTAGACGAGATACGTTTGGCTGCTGAAAAGCACGAAGCGAAACCAGTTTGGAATGAGTTGATAAATCCTTCAACCGGCGTTCGGAAAATGTTAATCGCCGGCTGTGGAATACAGTTGTTTCAACAGATAACCGGGATCGATGCAACGGTCTATTACAGTCCCACGATCTTCAAGAACGCCGGTATCGAGAGCGAATCGGAGCTTCTCGCAGTGACGGTTGCTGTCGGGTTTACGAAAACAGTCTTCATTTTGGTGGCAATAATCTTAATCGATAGAGTTGGAAGGAAGCCTTTGCTCTACGTGAGTACGATCGGCATGACCAGTTGTTTGTTTGCCCTAGGTTTAACCCTATCCTTCCTAGAAAACAGCACTGCAGGCGTTGTTTTGGCGATTATATTCGTTTGCGGGAATGTCGCGTTTTTCTCAGTTGGGATCGGGCCTATATGTTGGGTCTTGTCGTCTGAAGTATTTCCTCTGAGGCTAAGGGCTCAGGCGTCGGCTCTTGGGGCCATTGGGGGTAGGGTCGGGAGTGGGATAGTCGCGATGTCGTTCCTTTCAATATCGAATACAATTACAGTTGGGGGAACGTTTCTTCTATTTGGGGTGATTTCTTGTGTTGCTGTTGCCTTTGTGTATAAGTGCGTTCCCGAGACCAAAGGGAAGTCCTTGGAGGAAATTGAGATGATGTTTTGTAATGAAGTGGAACCCGAGTTAGAGCTCGAAGATTTAGAACAGCTAGTACGAAAGTAACAATATCGACACGCTGAAAGCCTAACAAAAATAAACTGTTGTGTAATTTGGTCCGGCGGGGATTAAGAAAATCCCAAATGTGTAATTCGAAAATGTAACAGTTGTACTATTTTAAAAAAGAAAAATAGGAAGCTAGGGCAGAACACGACTATACATTGGACATGTGGTTCTTTTTCCTATTGGCATAATAGGCTAAAAGCTAAGTATTATATCTAAAACACAACTGTGACGATAAAACCGAGTCGATTCTTTACACAGACAGACACTCACAGTCATCATTTTCGACACGATTCAATTACTTCAAGAACAGCAGCGTGAGTCTCCGCCGAGATTACGTTCAACATCATATGGAACTCCTGCGGAAAACATTAAAACATTTCCATGAAGGGAGTAAATCTATCATTTTCAAATAATCAAAACAATGTACTACATACATACCACAAATCTCTCTAAAACCGGGACAAGAACAGCCAAGTTGTTATCTGGAAGACATTTGACGATAGAATTCCGTATCTCCTTGCTGACGACACACACACAAAAACAGACAGAGAGTTAAGACATAACTAATTGATTTGATTTACGAGAAAGAGAAGTTAAAAAGCCAACCTTTGAGTAGAAAGAAAAGCAAGAAGAAGAGCAGCATAAGCTTCTACAATCATCATCTCAGCTTCTTTCTCTCCTTGCAAGAAAGCTTCTTCATCATCCTGCATAATTCAAGAAGAATGAAACAAAGCTACAAACAAACCAAAAAAAAAACCATTAATGGTTACTAATTACCCAATTGATAGCAGCAGCCTTTCCTTCTTCAGCTGCCTCACCCGCCCCCTGGTTTTCCAAGAAGACGGAGCATAGTAATGGAACTACATTCCCATGCGTTTTCTTCTTTCCCACTCTTTTCAATCTAGAGGGCAATGGAATTACAGCCGCAGCCAGTCTCATTCTGCATCAATTATTAGTAATATATAAAAGTCCTACCAATTATTTTTAATGAATCCGCGTTTGGAATTATACCTGTTGTGGCCATCTTTTTCTACTAGATTAACAAGCAGCCCCAGAATTGCCACAAGAAGATTCAACTCTTGTTCAGATAGGTGCTTGTCGATCTTCGAGCCATCCTCCACAGTCAACGATGTGTTCTCACTAGTGTCCGCAAATAAATGTGCAGAAGATGTAAACAATGGAAAATGTCCAGCAAGCAACAATGCTAGGATCTCCAGTCCACCGTTTGCAGCAATTTGACTACATCCTAGGGGGTTCTCGTTTGTCACATTCATCAATGCCTGCCATCAATAATCGAAACCCAAATAATCTTTTATACATCTTTCATCAATCAATATAGGCTGTCCAAATATTTGGAAGAACATATCATTTGAAGTACCTTGACAGCATCAAGGAGGCAATCGGCTAAAAGGTTTTGAGTTTCCTCATCAAAAGCAGATGAACTTGATACATCAGGATGACCATTTCCCTGGTTACCTAATTTCGGTTGGGCAGATGAACTTGACACATCAGGATGATCGTTTCCATGGTTATCTAGTTTCACTTGGTTATGTCCATTTCTGCTGCGCCTTTTTGTGCCGTTTTGATTTTTTTTAACTACCTGCCCTCGGGATTCTCCTTCCCATTTGGATGGTTTAAATTCAAGATCATCAAAAGCAAAAGGATCCTGGGAGCCTTCTACAAGTTCGGACTTTTCATATTCAGAAGAATTAGAAGTTGATTTAGTCTTCCCTGAGCACCGAGCTGGTAACCATCGAGTACTTTCAGGTATTCCAAATTTCTTCCTTGATATTGCTGTGCAGTCTGTAAATATAATAAAATGAAACAAAACCATGTCTATAACAAATGAATCAAGGAACCAATCGTACCTATAATTTGTTTATTACCTCGGTTATCTGTTGTAGAAGGAACATCGTCAGTTTGAATCCAAGCAAAAGGAGCATTCAGGCTCTCAGAATCCATGGAATTCTTCAACAAAGAGAGACCTTAATAATAATGGTCAGTGGACAAACTAAATTAACAATGGTTGATAGCTGATCTTTTAAAAAAATCTCTGCGACTCACCTGAGAGAATCCCGATAGCACTTATAATGAGCTTTATGAAAGATTCAGGAGACTTTGGATGGGTAAAGCTCCCTCTCAATCCAAGCAGATGATCCTATCACCATAACAACAATAAGAAATCAATGTAGAGGTTTGCTTGTTTGAAAAAATCAGATTAAAAGTTGATTATTTGGGTTAATTTTAGTTGATGAAGTGATTGATGTTCTTACCTGATTGTTCTTACTAAAGATAGTAGCATTTTCAACAACTTTAAGACATTGCAATAGAAGAAGAAGACTTTCAGGATCAGCATTTTCTTTTAATTCTTGATTCTTGGAAGAAGCTTGCTTTAACCACCTCTGCAAATGCATTAAATAAACAATGGAAAACTGTTCCTCCAAAATCAGGATGTTTTTGATGATGAAATAAATAAAAACCTCCAAAATGGAATGACAATCTCGAGTGATCTCAAATACTGCGTCAAGTCCACCAAACTCGCGTAACTTTTCCTTGAAGTTGCCTCCAGACTTCCTCCCAGAGATGGTGGCATCTGAAAAGAAACAATATTTTAATGAAAGAGAAACAAAGCTTCTCGAAATGTTCTTCAAATGTCCAGATAAAAATTGGAACCTTCTGTAGAAATTGTCGATAAGCATGCTTTCTCCATTGTCAACAAAGCTATCCATTTTGCTCTCTGTTCGAGTTTTCTAATCGCGTGCACATTTCCATTGCTTGAATTTATTGCATCAAGAATCTCCTCAACCTTTTGCACAATTGCACTGGAAGTAGAATCATCTCCTTTACTCCCAACTGCTAGAATTCTATTTCCTATACTCAATGATTGGCTTTTACCAGGACCGGAGGAATGTTGTTTCAACAATTTTATCAGAAAACGGATAGAACTTGGTGAGTCCAAAATTCGATCGTTCTTGTCCTGTTTTGTAGTTCAAATTTGAATGTTTATGAAATCCAGCTATACAAGAAATTACCTAAACTGATAAAAACATAAACGTTAAGAAGCTTACATCACTAGTCAAGACATGGAACAGAGCTGCTGCTGCCAGATTACAGTGAGGATCATCAAGGTTGATTCCTAAAATGGAATCAATCATTGTTTTCGCCATCCTAAAAGAACAGAAACTCATTAAAACCTTGAAATTGAGAAAACTTGAAGGATCTGTCTATAGGGTTTGATTTTTAACATACCCATGTGATCTTAGCGACCGTCGCTGCTGAATTGTGCTACAAATAGATAACAATGACAGTAAACTTGTCCTGCGAATTCGAAGAGACTGGCCTGACCTTAATCCATCTATAGCAAAATTAATCTCATCAACTGTACTAAGATTTGCACCATTGGGTTTCACATTTTTCGCCTGCTTCAATTTCTTGAAATTCCCATGACCACTCTCGAGATCGCCGCTAATGTTTCGGGACGAACTCGCTTCAAAACCTAGGGATTTTAATGGGTCGAAAGTGAACATGTCTTGAGAGCTCCCATGGGATAAAGAATCCTCGTCGGAGTCTGAGTAGCCACTATCTTTCATGACTTGGCTCCGGCGTCCGTACTTCCTCTACAATCATCACATGGAAAAACTCAAAACTTTCACTTGAGAAACGACGACGACTCGACGAGAGTCTTTTGGGTGCGATTGAATCGTTGGGGATAGAGACGGAAATTGGGTGAACAGTTCTGGTTTTGATTAAGAGAAGTAAGGAACGAAAATGGAGATCTTGAGCTGAGGATCAAGAACTAGAGAGAGAGAGGGAGATGTTTTGCTGCTAGCCGCCGTTAGCCGTCGTAGATTCAACAAGGAAAGAATCATGACGAGGCGACACATGTTTTTTATCTAACGGGCATTCACGTTTTTTCCGTCACCTACCTGTACCTTTACACTTGGGCATTGTAGATTTGTAGGGGTCGAATATTTAATTAAGAACCCTAACGTTACGTAACATATACAAATTGATTCTCAATCTTTCTGATTCAGAGAAAGCTGAAGATTCAGATTTTAAATAAACTATTATTATTTATGATAATAAAATTTTAAGATTTTATAAATAATTTTGATTTATATATATATATATATATTTATAGTTAAAAAAAATTATTATTTTATTTAAAATAATATAATTAATTTTTAAAATATAAATTTTTTTTTTATAACGTCATCTACTTATGATTATTTTTATATTTATATATATATATATATATATATATATTTAAATTAAAAACATAACTTACACCTTCTGATTAAAATTTGGATTTTAAAGTGTTAAAAGGTTTTAATGTAAACTCTTTTTTTCGATGATGAAAAGGATCTTAAAGAATTTTAAAAGAAAAGAAAAGGCCCAAACTTTTGGAAGGCAAAGCCCATTGTTTTTAAAATAGTCTTGGCATTGCAATTTGCATCCTTGCTTTTAAATAAGGGCCCAACAATATAGTGAAAGTCGAATATGGAAAATTTTATTTTCTCTTTATGAATGATAAAATTGTCCCTAAAAATAAAATTATATTTTCATGCAAATTCATTTCAGATACAAAAATGTTTTTTTTAATAAATGCAGAGCATGACCACTCTTTCTGGGCCGATTATAAAAAAGAGCTTATAACCAAACAACACATAGGGGTTAGGAACAATAAACTAAAATAACATACATATTTATTGTATAAAAATTGATATAAAAAGAAGGGTAATTGGAATGATTTGGATAATAAAAGGATTAAAATAGTTTAATATTTTAAAATATTATAAAGTTAAAGTAAGGGTTATTATGAAATACTTGTTTGATGCGAGGTTATTTAGATAAACACTGTTTAATCAATTTATTGCATTAGTTTATTCTTTCAATAATCGATTTATTAATTAAATTATCTTTAATTAAAAAAAATTATTTAAAAATTTTAATATATTATAATATTTAAGAGTTTAATTTAAATAATCTAATTTTACACAAACACAAAAAAATTTGAATTAAACTTTATTAAAATAAATCTCAGGCTGGTTGAAGTGTTCAAATAAACAATTATTCTTTAATTAAATATCATAGCAATTAGCAAATAGACTTAAAAAGTACGTACTTGTAACCCTTCTTTGGGTAATTGGTGACTGGTCCTTTTATTTATTTATATTTATGGTTTTAAATATACAAAAGAAGAAGTTGCCAAAAAGCACACTTCACCACAATAATAATATATATAGTATTATTTATTTAAACACCACCGTGCATCAACGTTGCGCCGCCGAATCAGACTTTTCTTATAATAAACTTGTTTTTAACGTGTTATATAACCTTTAAGGATTAAATATTAATGAATGTTACCACAATTAAACAATATATCAATCAATGTCTACATCAAAATTGACTCGATCAAAATTGACACTTAAAAATAATATAGTTGAATTTTTAACAAAAATATAAATATAAATGTTATATTAATGTTTAGGTGAACGGGACATTGAGAAAAATATATTTTTATTTTTGCTAAGTGTTTGGAAGGGTGGTTCAATGGTCATGCATATATTGTATTAACTTGAAGTTGTCACATCTTCATCATTTAAAAAAAAATTCTGCAATATCAAAGGGAATTTAGCAACAAAACATTTAAACTAGGTATAGAATTAAATAAAGCTTTTGGAAAATAAATACCTACAGCTGTGATCAACTAACTATGTCAAAACACAACACATGGGCCATCATCTTTTAATCACAAAATAAAATATGATGCTAATAATAATGAGTCATAATTTACAAGGACCGCTTTAAAAAATATGTTACTATCATTATAAATGTTACTTACTTAAATTTGACCCTTAAACTATAACTATTTTTTTTATGTCATAGTACAGTACTTGAAATATTAAATCAAATTATAAATAAAATAATAATAAATTACACTTTGGCTGATAAACTAGTAATTTTATGTACACGTGTTCTTAAAATGTCGAAAAACGTGATGGAAAAGGTGTGAGTCACTCTATTAATCACATGAATCCAAAACTTAGACACCTTTTTCAGACCAACTTTACAGCAATATATGGGCTCCTTTTACATATTTTAAAAACAAAAAAGAAAAAAAATAATGATAGTAGTTGATTTTGAAGAGATAATAATTATTTTTGATAAAAAAAATTTAAAATATATTAATATATATAAATAAAATAAAAATAATAATTTAAAATAAAGGGTATTTTAGCTAATGAAATGAGTGAGGGAATTGTTGTGAAGTGTTAATTGAAATTTTTTTATTTTGTTTGAGTTATTTTAAAAACGAGGCATTAGTTAATTAAATATTATGGTTTGAAAAAATAAGTTATTTAATGAAAAATGTAAAGAGAATTAATATATAATATATTTTTTAATATTTTAATTTATATAATCGATTGTAAAATAAATAAAAATATAAAGAATTATTTGATGATTAACTAAATCTATTTATATTAGAAAGTGTTTATTAAGTAATAGTAGGTGAGATATTGTTTATATTTCTTATTAACTTTAATCCATTATGATAGTTCCTGTAATAATCGTGCCTAAGATACCTGATCTTACATGTTCAAAAATTTTACTAAAAATACTTTATGTTGAAACGAGCATAATAACTTAGGTTGAAGACTTATAAAATAATAGTTTCCAAAATAATACATTCTTAGAATTCGATTCGATTATATGGGAGGGAATTAAATATAGAGTTCTTGTAAGTGTTAAATTGTATGGAGTTGAAATTTGGGCTTGTTTGGTAGAGTTATTTGAATAACTTTGAGGGAGAGAAAAATGACAATGGGTGATAATTTTAAGGATGTAAGAATGTTTCTTTTTTTTTTTGATAATTTTTTTTTTTTAAAAGGTATTGATATATATAAATAAAATAAATAATAATAATTTTAAATAAAAAGTATTTTAATATTTTAATTAATAAATTAAGTGATTTGATAAATAAAAAGGGGTGAAATGATGTTTAATTTTTTTTTATTTAATTAAATAACTTAAAAACCGAACAAGTCCTACCTACATACAAACTTGCGAAAAAAGATTGAAGTATTTAAGATTGTGTAAAGTATCCTATCCAAATTGTCTTGATTGGAACTTTTTTTTTTTCGTTAATGGGATGTTATTTATATGTATGCAAAACAAAATATCTTGAAGTTATATTTACAATATCAACAATATGTATACTTATATTTTATTGCATATAGATATTATGAACCAAGATAAATATTTAGCATATTAAATTATTTACATTGTAAATTATTTTAGTTAAACTACTTTTTTTTATAAATAAAATATTATTTTTATTGTCTATAAAATAAAATAAATGATGCCTAGATGAATTGTGTGAACTCAATAACTCATTTAAACCATAAGGAGCGAAAATAATAAATTCATTCACTACATAGTCTCATCCATATAATAAATACTGATTGATTTAGAAAAAATGAATGATAAAGAAAGAAATTTGAGAATAGAATAACGTATCATCACTTAAAAAAATAAAAGGTAAAAAATGAAAAATAGAAAATTTAAACCAATCAAATTTAGTCATTTCATCGAACAAATTTCCTCCTAGTCATTGCTTTTAAAATATTCAAATGTATTAACAATATTTATAATAAACTTATGATTAGTTATATTTGTGAATTCCTTATTTCTTATATCCCGTGAGAACTTGTTTGATTTTTATTTTTTGAGTTTTATCTAAAAAAAATACAATTGGATAGAAATATTAGGTTATTTGATTTTAATTGATTTAATTATTAAAATGTTCTTTATTTAAAATTTAATAAAAAATAAAATAATAATATTTAATTGATGAAATGAATTATTTTGGTGGTTAGAAATATTAATTTAAAAAAATTATATAGAAAACTAACATAACCTTTATAATCATGATTTTCACTACAACTTAAAACATTAAAAGACAATTTTTTTAATACACTTTTATAATCCCACTAAATTAATGATAATGATATGAAATTGGTAATAAAAAATATAAAATCAACTCATTAATGTTGATAGATCAAAGTTAAGTTAAATAAATATAAAGTAAAACTTCTCATAGTTTCATAAGCAAAAGTTGTATTGGAGAATAATTAATTTGGTTTAGAAATTCAATTTTATCTAAAATTTATAATTATGAATTTATTAAAAAAATATGCAAATTAAAATTAAAAGTTTATTTATTTTCGTATCTTATAAATCTATTTTTGTATTGAGATTTATTTATTTGGACCATTAAATATAATCTTTGATTTTATTTTGTATGAAGATTATTTTGAATATGGTTGGAATTATATGTTTTTATTTTGTTTTTCTTCATTGATATGATTATTTTTCCTTGACATTAGGTGCTCTACAGTGCAGACAAGTCCTATGTGATAATTTGGAATTATTCTCTGAATTAATGAAGAAAACCAAATTTATTCTTTGAATTGTTTTCTAAATTAGTATAATTCAATATATTCAGAATAAATTAGAAAAAGTAGATAGTGAGAGTGACCAAAACAAGCAAGTTCTTTTCCCTATAAACAAAATGTTAGGTATACAATAATTAATGTTCAATTTTTTTAATTTATATTTATAAATTGTAAATATTTTATTCTTCTCTTTATTTGAAATAAATTTTTGTTAAAAAATAAAATGAACATATATAATTTTTTATATTTTAAAAGTAGTAGTACAAACTTATTTAGTAATTCCAAGCTCAATTTAAAATATTTTTAATTAAATGATTACCAAAAAAAATGTTAATATATATATATATATATATATATATATATATATATATATGAAAATTCAGTATTATATCATTAATTTTTTTAATAAATTTATGGTACAAATCAGATTGATTCATTTTTATCAAATTAAAACTTAATTTTTTTTTAATCGAACAAAATCGAATAATAAAGCAATCAGCCAGATTAAATCAACTTAATGATCATTCATAAATGTAACGTCACATGTTAATATCTCGTCGCTTCAATTTAAAACGTATACATTTATATAAAACTAAATTAACTTAAAAAATTACTTTAATTTATCCCAAATAATATAAAGAAATAAATTACTCAAAATAATGACAATCTAAAGTTAAAAACTAACTATTTTTTTTGATATAAATATTAATAATAAAAGAAATACCAATTTTACCCCATTAAAAATATTATTAAAATTTTTGTAATACATTTAATGCTTAATAATTGATACTTTTTTTAAGATGTTTAAAAAAAAGATTTCAAACAAATATTATAATACTTTTAGATTATAAAGAAATAAAAGAAAAAGGAAAGGAACGGACAACATCAACACGCGTCATACCGGTCTATAAAACAAAAGTTTTGATCCAGCGTCTACTCCTTGTCAAAAGAAGAAGAACTCGAATTCCCTCAAAGGAAATATCTCTCATCAGCTATCTTTCTTTCTTGCGGCCATTTCTTCCTGTAAGAATCTTTCTGTATTTCATATTTCAGCTCTTAATTTGTATATCTTCATCTGAAATTCTTCTTCTCTGTTTCAGATTTCATTCATTCTTGTATGGCAGTTAGATTCCTGGCTCGCGAGGTATCAGATCTGTGTCTAGGGAAGCCGGCGCTAAGGCCGCTGCCAATATCCGCAACCGTCGCCGACGCATTGTCTGCACTAAGGAGCTCCGGTGATAACTGTGTCAGTGTATGGAAATGTAATCATTCATCTCCGAAGAAGAACGCCAGGTCTGATCATTGTCTATGCGTCGGCAAGGTTTGTATGGTAGATATCATCTGTTTTCTCAGCCGAGAAGAGAATCTTTCTTGTCCTTCAACTGCGATTCAGACACCTATTTCTGAACTTATCGGAGAAAGCTCTGGCGTCGTCAAGCATCTTGAGCCACATTCTAGGTTAGTATACAATGTCATTAATCATGTAATCCATACCGTTGATTGATTTTTTCTACCTGATTTGACTGTTTATCGTTCTTGACCGTAACTTGTCCATGGATTATTTCATAATTTATGAGTTATGACGGTATCCGCTTCTTTTTAGATCTTACACAGCTGGATTTATATTGTGTAGCAGGTCAATCTTCTACGCTTGATTGATAAATTGACTAATTACTTCAAAGAGACGGTTAAGTGTTTTTGCAGATCTTGTAATATGATTGATGTTTCTTGATGGATGATGATTGCAGATTGTTCAATTTTGACTAGAGAAATAGTATAAACTCATTGTTTGAGATGAATTAGGGAAGTTGAATGTTGATTTTGTTTTATAATTTCTCAGGCTATCGGATGCAATAGATTACATATTGGATGGAGCTCAGAACCTTGTTATTCCAATTGAGAACAAATCAAGCAGGTTGAGAAAGAAACAGTTGAGTAGTTTAAGCTCTACTCTGCACAATGGCCAAGAATACTGCTGGCTAACCCTAGAAGATGTAGTTCGTTTCCTACTAAATTCCATTGGTGTTTTCTCTCCAATCCCAGCATTAACTATCGAATCCCTAAACATAATCGATTCTGATGTCATGACTATCTACTACTACGAGCCTGCCTCCTCAGCTATGGAATTCATTTCGCGTGCTCTCAATGAGCAGAAATCAGTTGCAGTTCTGGATGGAGGAAAAAGAATTTTAGGTGATATATCTCCTAATACCCTAGCTTGTTGTGACGAAACTGTTGCAGCTGCAATTTCAACTCTCTCGGCTGGTGATTTGATGGCTTACATTGATTATGGCGGTCCTCCAGAGGATTTGATTCAGTTAGTGAAGACAAGATTGTTGGAGAAGAAATTCAAGGCAATGTCTGAGCTGATGGAGGAAATTTCTATTAATTCATTATCATCTTCGTCGAGTGGTTCTTCTGATGAAGAGTTTGGATTAGTTAGGAGTGGGGGTTCGGGTCGTTATGCTCAAACTCGAAGATCTTCTGAGGCTATTGTATGTCATCCTTGGAGTTCATTGGTGGCTGTGATGATTCAGGCACTTGCTCATCGAATGAGCTATGTTTGGGTTGTTAAAGAAGATCATTCTTTGTTGGGTATTGTGACGTTTTCTGGGATTTTGCAAATTTTTCAGAATATTGCTGCTGGAGGCTCTTGACAGAAACATTAAGGAGAAGATTTGTTGTAAGAAATGACATCAGTTTTCGCGGTTTGTGTGTGTTTAATTTCATTGTTTATTTAGTTATCCATGAACCATGGATAAAAGTGTTTTGAAAATGCAACTAAGGTTATTGAGAATTTTTCAGAGACTAATTTCTTAATGTTGTCATTTCTAGGATTGATTTTATTGTGGTTGGTATTGTGTTACATTGGTATATAAAAAATATATGATTGAATTAGATAAATATATATAAAATTTTAAATCCTTACTAAATTTTGAGTGTAACACAAATTTTTCAAAATTATTTTTTTTTTAATTTACTTTTAGTTTTTGATAAAACAAATTTTTTTGGGTCAAAATAGTTACATCTTTATCTTTAAGTTTTAATTTACTTTTCACTCTTTTATAAAAATAAAAATAAATTTATTTTTTGATAAAACAAAATTTGTTTTTGGTCAAAATAGTTTTATTATCTTTATTTTTTATTTTTTAATTTACTTTTTATTTTTTTATCAAATAAAAATAAATATACTTTTTAGTTTATGTTAAAACAAATTTTTTTTAGTCAAAATAGTTTTATCTTTATCTTTGATTTAATTTATTTTTTACTTTGTTATAAAATAAAAATTGATAAAACAATTTTTTTTTGTTCAAAATAATTTTATTATCTTTTATCTTTATCTTTGATTTCTTAATTTATTTTTTACTTTTTTATAAAATAAAAATAAATATACTTTCTAGTTTTTGATAAAACAATTTTTTTTTGGGTTAAAATAGTTTTATCTTTATCTTTATCTTTGATTTTTTAGTTTGTTTTTTACTTTTTTATAAAATAAAAATAGATTGTCAAAATACCTTTATCTTGGATTTATATTTAGTTTTTAAATTTTATTAGTTCTCTCTTGTTATTTTAAATTTATAGTGATTTTATAATTCTTCATAAAAAAATTATATTCACAATTTTTTTTTATCAATTCGATTTTATTTATTATTATTTTTTAAATTAATTTTAGACTTAATTATATATAATTAATAAATTTTGATTTTACCAACTTAAAATATCTAATAATTTTAAGTAAACTCTATTTTAACTTGTTTGATAACAACAATAATAAAATTTATTATATTTATTTATCAAATAAAAACTAACATTATTTAAATACAAGGTAAGTAGCCCTTCAAGAGGAAGAAGTCAAGAGCCATTTGTGATTTCAATTATAGGAGGAAGAACTCAAGAGCCAATTGTGATTTCAACTACATAATTAATCATATTTTAATTAGAGTTGTTTTTGCACAATTTTGTTAATGCATATTTTAAATACTTAATTTTTTTTACATAAATAATTTTGCAGAGAATAAATCTAACTGCAAGATTATTAAAAATGTTTAAAAAAATACTTGTTTATTTAAAAAAAAAATCTGAATGAATATGAACACTTTTTTCTCATACAGTCAAGGTTCCTAGAGGCTATAAATGTAGATTCTATTTTAAAACAATTATTAATTTTCAAATAATAATAATATATATACAGTCTACATAATAATTGAACGTATAACAAATTATTCAAAAAAAACTACCAAGCTCCTAAATGGTGGTTATATAACTGCATTTATATTATACCTCCCGCCACTTTCTCGTTTGAAATTTCGAAGAGGAGTGAGAAACAGAAGAAGAAATCGAGCGAAGGGGAGAAAATATCAGATCACGATCCATGTCGACGAAGAAAGCCAGCTCAAAGAAACGATCGTCTGAGACGGCATCAGAGGCTTTGAAAACTGACAAGCGGAAGAGAGGAATCTTCGTCGAAGATGACATCGATTTGGATGTCTCCAAGTTCGTGTTCTATACTCTCCTCCTCTCTATCTCCATTACAACTGTATTCATATCTCTCAGTTTTGGTTTAGTAGATGAAATCGTATCTTATTTTCTTCATTTGAATGAAATGCACATTGATTACAGTGATATCAAAGGAATTATGTCCGCACTGCAGCAAATCAGAGATAAAGCACAGAAGGATGGACAGAAGAAGAATGAAGAGACTATTTCAAGGTACTCATCCGGAAATTCTTTAGTTTATTTAATATTAATTTTGCTGGTGAACGTTCTACTTGTTTCCGTAGCTTGCTTTTGAAAAACAAATGTGATAGATCATGTGTCTGAATGCATGATGCTTGCTGATCGATTGTGAGATTTGATGATTAATCTCTTTTCTGTTGGTAAGGCTGCCTAGTTTGCTTTAAAATAAGTAGTTCTAGCTAGAAGCTTAGCTTTCTCATGTTAATTACGGCTCATATGTTGTTTGATTTGTGATGATACGGAAGCTGAGAATCCATTATTTCCACTAGCTAAGCTGTCTGAAACGTTTTGAATCGGATGTGCATTCCTTGAGGCATTTGAATATCTATGCTAATATTATGACCTAACAGAGATTAGATTTCTTGAGGATGACATACTTAGGGTTCAGGTTTAGCCACATCGCCATCTCTGATGTTAGCTTGATAATGGAATTCTTACTGTGTATACTCGTGAGCTTCTTTTGGATTTAACCTTCCTGTCTGTACATTCTTGTTGAACTTGGAATATTATTGATTCTTATTTAGTCAATATAAGTCCTCATTCACTCCCTCTGTGATGAAAAGACATTGTCACGTCTGCAATTTGTTGAAAATAATACAGGTGAAAGCATTTAAGTCAAAACTGGATAATCCAATAGCTATGCTAGTTAGGAATTTTATCTGCATTTAACCTTAAACAGTTCAAAGTGGCAATTCTAGATCTTCGGTAGTCTCACTGTTGTCTCTTCCACCATTTCGGTAGCTTGTCCTGAAACTAATAATGATCGTGGGTTGATGACAGTGTGGCTTCAGAGGTGAAAAGTAAACTCGATGAATTGAAAACCAAAATTGAAAAAGAAAGGTAAGAAGAAATGCTAAAGTGTAAGAGATTTATTTCTGTTCTGTTTTCCCCTTGAACTCTGGTATATGTTGTTTGATTCTCAGGCAAGGTTTTGTCAAGGCGCTATTGAAGAGCTCAAAAGAGGTCTTATAGATAAAAATTGGTTTCATTAATGAGAATCATATGCATTTACTAGTTTGAGTTAATATGAATTTATTGTGGTTGAATGTGCAGTGTGAAAACTTGTTGAAAAGTGAGAGCACCAAGTTCCAAAATGTTTATGAGAACTTTAACAGGGAAAGAGCCACTCATTTGCAGACTTTGAAAGGTAAAACACATCTTCTGTAGCCTGGAAACTGTTAATTTTCTTCCGACTGAACTCTTAGAAGTTAGAACGTCTTAAGTTGAAGTATATGTATTGTTTATGTCGATAAAATGGTAAAGAAAGACTGAGATCTCTTGTGTGTTTTAACTTTGTTGTAGAGACCATTTCAAAATGTGAACAGGAGAAGGAAAAACTTTTCCAGCGATATGAACAACAGAGTAAGCAAATATTAGACTTTGCTTTGTCCAAGTGAATAAAGAAAAAAAAAGGATTTCTTAATTTTCATGTTCTATTATTATTATTATTATTATTATTATCACTACAGAGAAGAAAGAAAAGATTCTCATATCTGAACATGAGAAGGCTTGTTTGGATAAAATTGCTCAATTGGAAGAGTCGATGAAGAAGAAGAAGGAGGTAGGGTATTTAAATAAGTCATTATTGTCCTTTCTTCTTCTTCCTCATCATCATCTTATAGCTGATAATGAATGTCATTTGATATCATCATCATCATCATCTCAGAATGGCAAAACTTTCAGCATTTTAAGGAAGACATTAGGGTCGTTTCTTGGTAACGCTTCAGACGAGGATTTTCCCACAGATGATTAACATGCTTCTCATAATAAACAGGCATGTCTAAATCCTTATGTTATGTTTTCAACCTTATTTGTTTTTCTCTTTTAAGGCCACTTTTGGTAGTTTCCTCTACAAGACTTATGACACAAAGAACCTTTAATTCTCTCCATATTTCGTTTCTTTTATCTTTGGGTTCTTCTAAATTTTAGGCTTGATTAACATTTAAAGACTTTCTTTCAAATTTAAATGGAAATAGTTTTTAGCGTTACATTCCCACTAACAAATGGTAGGTTAACCCCTTTGGGTTTATTTGATACAATATAAAACTATCATTTATATCATATTAAATGTACCCTTTTAAAAATATATATATTTAAAGTTTAAACCTATGATTTAAAACTCTATTTTAAAAGAGTAAACTATTAACTATTTTACAATCCTGATGTGAAGGGTGATATAATACTCTGAATAAATAAAAAATAGAAAAGGACTTCCGTTATTAGGAGGTGTTTGGGTGTATTTCTATTATAAATGCAACTCATTATTCTATTTATTCATTCATAACCTAAACAATCTCTCGATCCCAAACAAGTTCACGTTAAAATTTTAATAAAATTAAAGCAAAGTCCTTTTAAAATAGCAATTTCAATATTCAAATAGACTAATTGAATATTTGTTAAGCAAATCATAAATGAAAAAAATGGGAGTTTATTATGTCCACATTAAAAAAATGATTCCTTAACAAGAAATTAGAATTAGAAATGAAAAAAATTCAAAAAAAATTAATACACATAAATATACCTTAAAAACTACACTTATACACTAATCTATTAAAATTTTAAAATTTTTTAATACGTATAAATTAAATTAAATGGACATAATAATACAGCCCTTGCACCAAATGATGTAAGGTTAAGGTGGACAAGAGATTAGATTGTTATTTTGTCAAAAAAAAGCATATGCATATTTCATTCAATAACATATTCTAATCTAAGCATATAAAAATACAGGGATTATCAAACCAAACATTACAAATTACATTGAACAATCTAAACAATAATTGAACTATAAAATAAACAAAGACTTTATCATCCTTGGACCATCAATCGCTCAGTCACATTGCCAAAAAGGTGGTTAACTGAAACCATACTAAAAACGTTATCAAAGGGTTGGACTAAAAGACAAATGGCATTCCATGGACTAGGGAAACAATGAACATGGAGATTGAGATTAAACTACTTTTTTCTTGTCCAGGTTTTTTATGATTCATGATTTCGTCCACAACACATCAAATACTCTTCATCCTACAACCATTGAAGTGCTCTGAACCATCCGTCCATCCAAGTGTATGAGCATAAATTCAAACACTGCCTAATCCGAACTTATCAAGTATTTTAGTCTGTCATGTTGCAATCCCACTCCTGTCGACAAAAAACTGTTTGTTTATTGTTTAAACTATTTCTCATTAGGCCCCCCCTTTGTTCTTTTGATCTTTGGAGGATTTAATATCCTTTGTCAGCATTCTCGGAGCTATAGCCATGGCCATCAGTTCTTGGAACAGCAACTTGCAAGCATAAGGTATGTAAACCTAACAAAACTCACTCACTCGTTAATGATTCTGTCATAAAGTGAAACAATTGCAATCAATATAAATAGAAAAAATAAAAAGATGCTTGCCTGAACTATGTCGGTTTTGTTCTTACACCCCCTACACTCGAAAGAGTTTTTCTTGAGATTCGCTATAGCGACCAAACCACACAGCTCACAGACATGAACTCTATACGCATCGCTTTGATCAAACAACCTTTCTTTAAGGAAATGAGCAGCACCGTGTGCAATCATACAATCTCTCTCCATCTCACCAAACCGAAGACCACCATCACGTGATCGTCCCTCAGCAGGCTGTCTAGTTAATATCTGTACCGGCCCTCTTCCACGAGAATGAATCTTATCATCAACCATATGCTTCAATCTCTGATAATACGTCGGACCAAGGAATATCATCGCAGGTAGCCTTCTTCCTGTATGACCATTGTACATCGTCTCGAATCCCCTCATTTGATATCCACACTTATGAAGAGCTTTGCTAATATTATCCACCTAACCCCAACAAAAAATATCATTTTAGCGAATATCGATTTTAGAAAACAAATAAAAAGACTTACAGTGACATCGGTAAAAGGAGTTGCATCTCCTTCCTTGCCGACATGAGCTGCCACTTTCCCCATAATACACTCGATAAGTTGACCAATGGTCATTCGAGAAGGAATAGCATGAGGATTGACTATGATATCAGGGTTGACTCCTTCAACTGTCCACGGCATGTCTTCTTGAGTGTAGGTCATACCAACGGTTCCTTTCTGACCATGCCTACTGCTGAACTTATCTCCGATCTGCGGTATCCTAACCGACCTCACTCTGACTTTGACGAATCTCAACCCATCAGCATTCGTCGTTAACAAAACCTGCATAAAAATAATAATTATCGTAAATATAAATTCCGAGAAGGAAGATTGATGTGGATTGGAGAAAATGTTTTTGTTTATTTACTTGATCCACCATTCCGGTTTCACTGTGACGCAAACTTGTGCTATGATCACGCTTTGAATATCGAGCTGCCGGTCCTTGAGCATCATCCTGAGCTATTGGACTAGTTTTCCCAATTATGACATCCTCCCCAGAACATCGTGTTCCCTATATACATAAAGAAAACTTAAGAGCTTGTTTGGGGTAGCTTATTTGGCAATAATCTGGATTATTTGAAAAAATACTTTTTGATGTAAGCAGGTGGGTTAATTTGGGTAAAATGACCAAAATGTCCTAATTATTCAATATTTTGTAAAACTAAAATAAAAATGTATGCATGGGAAATTGCAAAACGAATAAAATACTCACAGGAGGAGCAAGTCCATCGTCGTCCAATTTATCATAAGAACCGTGACGCATACCCTGCAACAAGTCCAAGTCAGTTACCATCTCCCAAAAAAATATAGCTGCAAATCTTAATTGCTTGTTGGCATTGTACCATGGTATTAGTTCTATCTGGACGGCCAAATTCTTCTTTAACTAGTGTCCCCATTTTCTTCTCCTCGTCCCTAATCCAGAATTTTCAAATAAAAAAGGTATGAGAAACATTCATGCACAGGTGAATCGAATTTTTTTCTTACCTATAGGAACGGAAGAAAAGTGATCTGAAAAATCCACGATCAATTGATGACTGATTCATAATGACGGAATCTTCTTGGTTATATCCCGAATAGCAAGCAATGGCAACAATAGCATTCTAGAGTATAACAGCAGAAAAGATTATGGCAAGACACTAATAGTAGAGAAATTAGCTAAAAGTTAAAAGTGATCATTTGCTCACAATGCCAGCAGGAAGTTGCCTGAAATGCAAATGCTCCATGGCACGAGTTGTAACAAGAGGCTTTTGAGGATAGTAAAGCACATATGCTAATGTATCCTGAAAAAAGAAAAGAAGAAAGAGTTATCATAAGAACAAGAGGATAACTGGTCAAACGATGAAAAACCTAAATTCCATACCATTCGGAACTGGTAATTGGTAACGTAAATTCCCATCGCTTGCTTGCCCATAGCAGACTGATACGTATTACGTGGGGACTGGAAATTATAATAGAAATGAGTCAGAAGAGAGGAAATGATTTATTTCTCATCTTGTGGTTTTTTATAACACAAATTATTTTAACTTCATCTTATAATTGTTAGTTAAAATCACTATCTGGCACTATAAGGAAAAAATAAACCCCTTGAAATTAACCAAATTACGTCACTATAAGGATAAAATCAACTTTAACGGACTTTCCGCTCATTTGTTCAACATTTCATTCAGCATTCAACACATAATTAAGTCTATCATTAAAGCTTACTTGGTTATGGTCAGGAAACGGAATGATTGAAGCGCAGACACCGAGTATTAATGACGGATGAATTTCGCAGTGTGTATAGCAACTGGAATACGGGTCATTGGTATTGAGTCTTGCAGACACAAGATCCTAACACAAACAGGAAGTTTTATCGTGAATAAAACAATCAATCATTAGCAAGCGCGAAAACGTTACTAAATTCTCACATTTATAGTCATGGAAATCATAGTAGTCTCTTCTTCTTCAGTGTCAATATATTCGATGAAACCTTTCGACACAAGGTCATGCCAGCCACCTTCTTCGGGAGTTTCCTGTTGATATTTGTAGAAAATACATTCTTCAAATCATGAAATAGTACAAAATTAAAAAAATTAAAAAATTATAGAAAGATTAATCTATTTACCCGCTGCTGCAATAAATTAATATCTTTCTTCTTGATAAGCAGCCTCTGCCTCTCTACGATGAATAAGGGACGACTACAACGGCCGTAATCTGTATATATCCTCAACTCTTTCAAACGGACATCTCTAACAACCCCCACTTCGGTGTTAACATCAACCTAATCAAAATTTCAGAGCAGAAATTGGTATTTGAAGGATGAACAAATAAATTCAGACAATTTCAGAAAATTTATGATTACAACTGACCCGTCTCCTCAATCGTCTTAATGTCATAACCAACATATCGGGATTACGATGAATACCGACCCAACAACCATTGACAAAGATTTTTGTTGCTTGGGGGATCACAGCAGGAGATATTTCCTAAAATTAAGAATATAATAGATGTTCAGAAAGAAGGGAACGGACAAAATGTGATGCATTCAAAAACTACAGAAAAGCCCACCTCAAAATTTTCAGAGCCCCATTCTTCCAAAAATTCAAGAATGGGATATGCTGCTGAACCAACAGTGACATATACCATTAAAGCAAGATTCTTCACCAGCCCACAAGCCTAATGAAACATGCAAAAGAAAAAGAAACAAACAATAAGTAAACCATATTAGCTCAAGCAGTACACTTCCCACATCATCTCACCTGTCCTTCAGGTGTTTCTGCAGGACACATCATTCCCCACTGTGAATTATGCAATTGCCTAGGCTTTGCTAATTTCCCTGGTAAATAGAGACAACAACAAGAATCAATATGCAAGAAGTTTCTCTTGAATGGAAACCATAACTAGGGTTTTATATGAGCTATTTTTTCTTGAATAGTCTGCTTTATGTTAAATCTTCTTACATCCAATGTGCCTACTTTAAAAAACCAATGAAGAATCACCAAAGGGAAATTGAAAGATATTTTTTGGTATAAGATTGTTTTTTGTTTCATGAATCCAGATAATTGTGAGAACATTTATCAATAGAAATGAAATAATTAAATTTTAAGTATATGGAAACTATGAAGATGTCCATATATGGAGTAGCAAAAACTTATCAGAATTTTTAAGACAATAAAGACACTTTACCTTCACGACCAATAGGAGAGTTCAATCTCCGCAAGTGTGATAAAGTAGAGGCATATGTTAGCCGATTAAGCACCTAAAATAAAAGTTAAAATGAAAATCACCTAATCAATTCACTCAATGCAAGGAATAAAAAATATCTAAAAATAAAGGCTAGTCATCTAAAAGATTAGGATGTAAAGGAATAGGTTAAAATAAACAACAATACCTGTGACACCCCGGCTCTAGTACCAGCTGCATTCGCCTGACCCCAATTTCCAGTGGCAAGAGAGTATTTAAGGCCACTGGTTATTGTTTTCGCTTTAATTGCGAATTGAAGATTGACATCTTTACCATTGTCAACACACTGATGGAATATCAAAAAATTTACCTACCTAAGTCTCAACGACATTTAATGGAAAATAGAAAATACATGAAAAGGATGATTAGAAGAACCTTTTGGACATATCCTCTGACATCCCTAGTAAGTTTCCTGAAAAGCTACATGACAAAAAAAAATATTGAGTATTGCCGTGTACTTAATCCAAAACTAGTACGATATGAACTATACAGAAAAATTCCCACCGAACGGAAAAGACCACCAAGCAGGGGACCAGCCAGATCTAGTCTTTTATTACCATAATGATCTCTATCATCCTCTGCCCTTCGGCCAAGTGCGCATAGGAGAAGCCGGTGGATGATGTACCTGGTATGAGAAGCACAATTTTCTTATCTAGATTAGCCTATAAAACTAATACTTTATAATATTCAAAGGCATTTGGAAACTAGTATGTTGTCACAATCATCATTTCATTGAAAAATCACCAAACTTCAATTTAAAAATGATATTTTTTTTTAGTTTGGTACAAGATTTCTTTTGGATTATGATCAAATTATTTTTTGAAAGTTAAAAGTGTAATTTTTTTGCTTCATTTTGTATATAGAATTTTTTTTTCAACCATGTTTAGATTATTGTAATTTGGGAAAATATACAAATGTAGATTTTTCAGATCATGATCATCATAAAAAAAACTTTGGTAATAAAACAGCCTGTACAGACCCGAAATAGTATGCCTTCTTAGTCTCGCAAAACTCTCCAACCCCGACGTGTGGAAGCATCTCCTTTTGAAGGATATCTTTGGCATATCTTCAAGGAAGAAAAAACATTGATATGATGCAGAGAAATATAACCCATAATAGCAAAAGATGTAAAGGAAACAATCTCACTTACTTAATCCTCTTTTCTCTCGTCACTCCCACTGTCGATCCTCTTTTGCCGATGTAATCTAACGCAACCTGATTAGAGGATTAAAACCCATAAAGTTCAACTGAGAATAACATGAAAATAGCCGATTAAAAAATATTTTCAATATTGTTTACAAACATCCCATAATTTGGGTATACCTGTTGATTTTGTATGACAAATGCTTCTTCAAGAGACGGCCTTAGCAGCTCCATCATTTGGGTATCAGTGAAGTCATAGCAGATATGTTCTAATATATCTTTATCAGCAACAAACCCTAACGCCCGAAAAATAATGATAATAGGAATATCTGCCCGGATATATGGTAAAGTAGCATGAATATACTGGCCAGAGGAACCCTACAATTAAAGATTTTTCTTGAACAGTGAGAAAATAAACTTTTACCCAGCCAGCAGCCACAAAAAGGAGACAGAAAAAATGAATTTTAGTGAATGTCTACTTAAAGGACATCACTAAATGGTATTTACCCCTTTGGCACTAGTTCTTGAAAGCATGCGCACAAACATGGTGCTGGGCGGCCTGTTTTGGGACTCTGCCATAGAACGGACTTCACCCACATAGGCATACTTATTTGGCTGCCTCTTCTTAAATACATACACATGATTGGTGCTCATCTTTTCTTGAGCAATTAGAACCTTTTCACTCCCATTAATGATGAAGTACCCACCTTGATCCAAAGGACATTCCCCGAGTTCCGTTAAATCCTTCTCTGAATTCTGATATAAGGTACAGTAACTTGATCGGAGCATTATAGGAACCTAGATAATTAAATAAAACAGAAGTAGATGAGTGAGCATTCTGGACCCAGTTAACAGTTAGAAGAAAGAATTTGTTCACTTTCATGTACCTTGCCAACAAAGACTTTGGTGAAATCTTGTGTTTCGGTTACTTCTTCGCCATCATGTCCTTTCTTTACAGCTCTTTTTTGAACATCAACATACAAGGGAGCTGAATAAGTTAAATTTCTCAATCTTGCTGCCTTTGGAAACAGAGTTGCAGTTTCTCCATCTGATTCGGTCATCATTGGCTTGCTTAGGTATATCTGACCAAAGCTAATCTTGTAGATTGTCTGCACATATTCACAGTTACAACATGCTAAATATCGATAAGATACTACACAAGTTCCAAAACAAATACATCGTAAATTCTAAGTTCCTTTCTTTATATATGGTAAAATAAGAAAGTGAAATGAGACAGCGACTCCAATTCCAGGTTAAGTTTCAGATTGCAGTAAATGTTTGGGAATTCATTAGCAACAACAATTGAGGTTAAACCTAGTCCGCAGCAAATACCAACCATTCCATTATTATTTGGTGCACGAAACCAATAATCCAACACATTCTACACCCCATTTAGAAGCTTCTCACATTTGAATGCACTAAGACGATGAAGAAGTCTTAGGGTTTAACTCTCACCACAAAACTCCAATTGCTAGGTTAACACACATCCTAAGAAAATAAAAAATGTAAATTCTATTGAAAATCCACTTCAGTACAACCTCACCACATCAAAGTGCAAATATATTGGATCTCTTCAAGCTATAATCAATACATGAACTAAGTTTGTTACTCTCTGAAACCACTGACATGAACTAGAGCCCGAAACTCAAATCATTCATTCTGTTTAGTTAGATACTGATCATTCATATCTTCTAAACTTGATGAGAAAAAGAGAATTCTTAAACCCATTAAAACCCTAGAAATTGAAGAAATGAAACTGTTTGAAGAGAGTTCAACCTCGGCAAAATCGGACTGGTGTCCAGGGTTGTGCTGAGACTCGGGACGAATCTCAATTTCCGACGACTCGTCTACAATTTCTTGCATAGTGTTCTGTATGAACTCGTCGAAGGAATCGAGTTGCTGTCTGACCAAACCCTTGTCTTCGAAGTAAGCACTAATAACAGCCCAAGCATCCTCCTGAGTGATCTCCTCTTCCTCGTCTCCATCTTCATAGGAGGGACCATATTCCTCCTCTAAGTCCATAGTTGAAACGGAGATGAATCGAGAAACCTAGAGAGTAAGAAAACTAAGTTACGGCAGAAAGTAAGTTCGTCGGAGGGTCGAACAAGGTCAAGGGCAACCAAATGACATATTGTTAGAGAGCGGCTTACCTATTTATATACACAATATATTTATTTATTTTCTTTATTTTATTTCATTTTATTTTTCTCCCTAACAATATTTTTTTTTATGACATTTTTATAAATAGTTATTTATTTGAGAAATATTGCTTAAAATGAAATAGGAGAATCTATACTATTATTTTTAGGTCTACTAACACAACAACCGATCTACGAAAAACATTTAACCCACACAACAACTGATTTACGAAAAACATTTAACCCGTGAGCGGGTGAGGCCAACTATGTGGCCGTTTAGGACTACCCCTCCGAGTTGTATAAAAAATATATTTTTTAAACTTACTTACCAAATTTGAACATTAAAGTTAATAAACATTTTAATAATATTTAACCAAATAGACTAAATTATTTTAATTAATTATAATACAAAATTATTATATGTTTTTAATATAATATAAAATATAGTAAGTTAAAAAATATATTATAACGTATAATTTTTTATGTAGGAAGATATCGTGATTCATGACCTTCAATGTTATTACTTTTTTATTTTTGTGAAAACGACTTACGTTATTTTATTAAAAAAACCCAAAGATAAAAAAAACTTATATGAGTTTAGTATAGAAGTAAAACAAACATTTTGCCTTAACAAAAGAATTGACAAAAATGAAAATTTCACACACGGAATAAAAGAAGATGAGTACAACAATAAAAAACCAACCAAGCAACCATGAGTTTTTATCTCACCTTGAAATCACAAAGATGGGTGATTTCATTATAATCGATGCTCCAATTTTGACATCAACTCCAATTTTGCTCGATCTTGGGTATTCACACTCCAATTTTGCTCATTCTTTGATATTCGCCTCCAAGTACGAATAAGGGAATTGCAATAAAAATTAATATTTCTCTAAACTTTATCAACATCACATCTTACCCTAGAAAACGCCCTTGGGTTTCGTTTCGCCCCAAATGGTAAACAATAGACGCAAAGCAACATTAAACACATTTGTATAGAATTGATTACCTTTCATTTTTATAATATCAACTTCCTTCATATCCATCCACTCCTTAGGGAAGTTGGGGAGAGTCATGGACTTAGCAAATATACCCACACAAATCCAAGAAAAAAGGGCAGCACCCAAGTAAATGATTCAAAGTTTCCTTATTGCCATCACATAAAAGGCATTTTGATTTTGGGATGGTCATGAAACGTTTAAGCCTATCACGAGTAGAAAGTATTTCTTGGGAAATGCCAGCCACAAAATGAATTGATGCCTCAAAATGATTTTGGGAGACTAAACAACATGAGACCATCGAACAATGTCTCATTTGTTTCAAATAGTACCCAAGCCAAACTTGGAACTAACTTTCCATCATGTTCAACCGTCCAACAATGAGAATTCCTACGATCAATAATTTGTGAAGCTTGAATAGATTTAAGGATTCTCATACCTTTTGAAATTCGCCTCAGAAAGGTATTTCATTTAACATCTTTGATTTCACGTACCGTAGCAACTTGACATTCCTACTTATCCGAGTTCTTTCAAACTTCTCTTTAAGAACAATTAGTTTATGCTCAAACCAAGGTTTGAAACCTACCCGAGCTAATTTTTTAACAAAAAAATCTACCCGGGCTAGTTTTATAATAATATCAAGCAAACAATCAATAACGACAGGAAACAATCAATAACGACGGTAAATTACTGTCGTTATTGATGAATGCATACATAATATTTAAGGCTACCCGGGCTACAGCCCGGGCCGGCTTGTACTTGGCTCCGCCCATGATCGTGGGAGAATAAAGTTCAATGACCATCTCTCATTTGTATTTTGAACATCATCCTAGCACTTTCCTTGAACTTTAGAATTTTCTTGGGTGACTAGGCCATATCAATTTTAATCTCACAGGTCCATATGCTTGTTTCTTTCCTCATTAATCTCGAGTGAACTCAACGAACCTAAAGTAAATCATGCTTTTTTCAATAGCCCAAAAGTGTCTTATTCCATTCTACACAATTTTTTAGTCCAATACCGCATTCTTCTTCCGGCTTACATACATCAAGTCATTTCACATTTTTGCCTCCACGTCCTTGACTCCCCAATGAAATTCATCATCAACTAAATAAACTCTTTCATGATTTTTTTTTTGAAAAACCATTTGTTGCGCCAAAAACCAATCAATACGACCCGCGTAGGATAATCTCTTTGTGGCCCATCCCATAATGGAGTTTTTCACCTTTTCGATTAACGGCTTACAATGAGAAATTTGAAGTTGCTTAAACGAGAGCGGAATTACAAGGTAATTGACCGATAATTTGCCTTCCATGATACCCATGATGCCAAAGATATTTGTTTTAGTTTTCTCCTTCACACCACCGTATAAAACCAAACTTCGTTGATAAATAAACCTGTAACACTAGAGAAAAAAGTTAATACTTCTTATTGATATTAATGAAATTAACATCCGCATTAGTCACAATAAAAAGATTGTCCGCAAAATAAATGTGAGTAATGTTCTCCTCCCTTCAATATGGGTGTTAAATAAATATCAAATTTTCTTTGAATTATTATCAAATTAATTTACATATCAATTACCTACAAATAAAGTATTTTTTTTTTATCAAGAATATTAAATGGGAGGTGCTTTTCTCACCCATATAGTTCCACTCCTCACTCATCTCCAAAATTATTTATTTATCAATACCACCTTTATATATTTACTTTTCTTATTTTATTTATTTTACTTATTTTATTTTATTTAATTATTAAGTTTTTTTATCATTAAATATAATTAATTAGTTTTTAATATAATTTTTTATATTTTATTTATTTAATTAAAAATATAAAATAGTATTATTTTTATATTATAATTATTAAAAATATAAATATTTAATATTTTATTATATTAATTATATATATATATATATATATATTAAAATACTTATAAAAAATAGTTGAATGATTCAATTTTTTATTTATAAATAAAATTATTTATCAAAAGATATATTAATAATTAATCAAATTAAATATAATATTTTACTTAATAATATATACAATTTCATAATAAGATTTAATGTAAAATGAATGAATTCATATTTTTTTTAAATAAAAAAGAATTTTTAACCGAAATAAAAAAATAAAAATAAATATTTGAAAAACGTTATAAAGAATATTAAATAAAAAAAATAAAAAATATATATTAGAAAATAATTAAATAAATTTAATAAATAAAAAAAATATAATAATTAAATTAAATAATTAAAATAAGAAATATAAATATATAAAAATGATAAGGATAAATAGGTAATTTTGGGATGAGTTAGGAGTGGGCCGGAAATATAATGGGGAAGAAAAGCAATTTGCATATTAAATTGTTTTACCTAGCTTCCATTGTACATAAAAGCAAATGTTATTTCTTGATGTGATTATATAAAAATCAACTAACAATTACACTTAAAATTGATATATTAACTCATTATCATAAATATAGTGCTAAAATTTTAGGGGTGCGTCATTACGGTATACTTTCATATTTTATTCATACCTTAGACTATCCACAATAGGGTATCAAATTTTTTCATTTAATATCCTGCCACCAGCTTAACACCTATTCAAGGTATCAAAATTATTCAAGGTATCAAAATTATTTTTTCATTTTCTCTCACTTCCACATCATTTATACATAATTTCATTTTTTTTACAACAAAAAATATTATTCATCACTTAGTAAATCAAACATACAAATATTATTTAAAACGAAGAAGAAAACAAACACTCTAAACATTGGTAATTTGTTAAGTAGTGTTTTTAAAACTCTAATCGAGAGTTATTCCAAATTTATTCCAAATGTGCATGACAAGATCTTTCTTCAATTGAATATGTTGTGCTTTGTCTCGTAGATCGGCCCTAGTATGAATATTTGATTCAGATCGGCCTTGAACATGCACTTGAAATTGAGGTAGCACTTCTCTTTGGACATTAACTGAGGAACTAGACCCAAAATTATTCGAACGTTCGAAGTCGATATTCCCCTAGAGATATTTGTGTAGAAAATTCGGGAATATTAGTTGAACCACTACTGAAACGTAGTGTGTTTAGATTATTTGGTTGTTCACTGTTTGGATAGTTGGTATGAGCGACATGAAAGTTATTTCAGAGATAAGTGGATAGCCATAAGGCATATAAGGATGATTATATGGGTATTGCATGCCAAAGTTGGGTGGCATCATATATTGTTGTGGAAAATTAGGATGGATTCCGGTATTCATGGGATCTTCCGAACGTTCAATGTTTTGGTTCGAAGGTTGTATATTTGGGTTTTGAGCTTGATTTGGGAAGTAATTTAGAAAGAAGTTGTAGTTTTGTGAAGGATTCATGAAAGAGTTTGAAGATTTCAAAAGAAAGGTGATACAAACAAGGATGATAATATGGTGGAAAATTTCAGAAATTTTTTGGTGTTCAAATGACACAAACCAAGTCTCTATTTATAGATCTCGAAAAATAAAAAATAATGATATGTATATATATATTTTTTTGATCAATTATTATGCAAAAGTGTATTTAAAAAAAAAACAAAAACAAAAAGTAACCACCAGCACTGCCACTTGGCACATTGTGATTGGGCCACATCAAATTTGGTCCCGTATCAAAATTTGATACCCATATTTTAACACTTAATTTTGATATTCTGCTGCAACATTTGATATTATTTTAACATCCATTTGATACCTTATTTGACACCCAGTTGTGGGTGGTCTTATACCTTACCTAAAATTTCAGTATGAAAAAAATGCATATCTTTACCTTACCTTGATTTCGGTATATCTTGTTACGATATACCTTAATTTCGGTATACAAAAAATTCATATCTTTATCCTACCTTAATTTCGTTATACCTTATTTTTGGTACGGTATCAATATTATACCTTTGATACCTAAAAAATATACTAATTTAAAAAAAAAATCAATTTCATAAGGCAGAGATTACATATATTAAATAATATTTTAGTATAATTATATTTTGATATTATTCAAAAATTATATTTCTATAATTAAATTAATTTCAAATCTATTTAATTATTTCCTTATAAGTATTATATATATATTTATATATATATTAACTTATAAATACTATTTCGGTATATCTCGATATACCAAAATTTTAAAAATTTCATACATTTATCGTACCAATAATTACGGTATCGGTATCCTACCTTACATTTTAAAAATCGATATTTTCAATATATCTTTAATATCGATAATTTTTCACACGCCTAACTTTATAAGAGAAAATAATAATAATAATAATATATTAATAAAAAGATCCATACAAAGTAGGTCACAAAAATTGCATCCAATACCTTAATTGCAGGAGTCTTAAATTAAAAGGACAAAAATAAATTTTATATCTCAACAAGTGAACTGGTGTAGTAAAATGGTAAAAAATTGAAGTTTTTCCTATCAAGACAATTCCACACTAACAGTAGAAACTTTCACATATTCAGAAACCACTCTAAATCTCCTAGGAATAACACATCTTCCCCCAAAACGCTGCTGTAAATAAATAACAACTACGAAAATCAAACCGAATACAGTTATAACAATATCCCACATTGTCGAAAAATAATCCGATCCCCTACTAGCAAACAATTCACTAGAATACCATGCAGAATAAACTCGCGATCTGCAAAGATCATACACGTGAGGAAGCAACCGAGCGATAGTAGTCCCCACATAGAACGAAATCGCGAGTGCAGCCTCCTCTCGAGAAGAATCCGAAAACAAATTGAAAACTATTTGAGGAAGAAGAAAACCGTCCAACACCAAACCAGATTGCGTTTGGCCTAACTTTTTCAACCATGCAAGTAATCCAAAACCGATATATAAAGGCATAAAGAATAAAAACACCTTCAGATCCGAAATCCATAGGCTTTTACGGTTTTCGTCTTTCACCCTACCAGACCATGCTAATTGGAGAAGACGAAACTGAAGTAGAAACGCAACCATAGTTATGAACCGCACCAATACTTCGTTTACTTCAACCCACTTCCCGTTATCCAGGAAAACATTCTGACGGTTACGATTTTCCAAGAACAAGGCCTCGAAGTTGAGCACCAACGGAATCATATGAGCTAACGTGAGGATTATAAGCATCACGATGGAAATACGAGGAAGCGAATCCTTATTCTTTTTCGCGTAACTTAGCTGAAAAACAACGAAAACGCATGCCAGCGTGTTCGAGGCTAGAACCATTGTGATCTCGAGATCCATTCTCCAAATACTATCTCTCGCTTGACTTTCGTATATCGAATTCGATACGATCTCAAGTTTATCGAAGTAAAACGTGTCCGAATTGAGCCTTGTGCTTTCGATAGTCCCTTTAACGTGACTCCCGCCTTTCGAATTCAAAGGAGGATATTGTAGATTGACGATTATTTCGCAATCTAACGCGTTTAAACAGCCCATCAGACAGAGGAATCCTGTTTTGGTATCGTATATGCCTTCGGCCGAGATTTGTATCGGAAATGTGGTTTTAATGAGAAAACCGGGAGGGGGCGTGAAAGTCATTTCGTAGCTGATGTTCAGTAATTTCTCGTTATCGGATATTGACGATGAAGTCCCATCTGGTTTGTAGAACTTTCGGCCGACGTAAAACGGAGATGTATATCCCCATGCAAGTTTCCCGTTTCGATCCTTAACCGTCATGTCGAAGCTCATGTCCGGCGAATATCCGTTTGGATAATTACCTATTTGTCTTTTATTATCGAGTCTTCTGTTACAAGAAGAGATGGCACGGTCGATAACAGTGTATTGATAACTCAATCCTTTGAGTTTCTTCTTCACATTTGCGGTGCTTCTGAATGAAACTCGTCTGAAATCATTTCTATTGCTCCACAATTGGCCAACAATGGAGCTTCTGTTTCTCAACGATAAAGTTGATGGCAAACTGAAACTCAGCCTGATAGAGCAGTCATCGAGGGAACCATTCATGGCTGATTTAATTCGACAAGCAACCAATGCTAGTCGTTTCTTTTCCCGATCCCAAGCTCCTTCAGCGACTAAAGTTAAGCTAGGATCAAATGGCAATCGAATACCATTAAAGCTGGAGTTTGAGAATTCTAACAGATATCTCACTTTACCATCACTAGAAGAGCATTTGATCTCATTGACAGACATGAATCGAGGTAAAGATCTGTTATCGTTCCTTCCAAGAGGATTACAGTTAGTTGCATTACAGGCATCTAGGTATTCCAGTTCATATCTACCGGGAGATCTGAAAAAGGAACAAACGGATCGAGTGGAGTCAAGACTGAGAGAAGAGTCTTGCAGGTAATCATATGAATTAAATCCACCATTCTCAATCTCTCTATAGATCAATGTGTATTCATAGTTCATCACTGATACGCCTAAGATTGAAATGGATTGAAAATAGTATGGATCATTCTGTGGATTAAGGCTTTGTAAAGATCCGTGTACTAAGCTAGTGAAAATAGTTGATGAATTCGGATAATGAAGCTTAAGAACGACATTAATAGGGCTTTCCTTAGACTTACCAACCATACAGAGATTTCCAGAATACGATGACCAAAATCCACGCAGATTAAACGAAGTTCGACCTAACAGTGATGGAATCTTCGGCGGCCTGATATGAATCTTCCGCAACCTCCGACTAGTTGAATTCCTTAGAAAATCGGAATTTCTCAAGCCTTGGAATGTAACCATGCCTGTCAGCTCTAATACGCCTACGGATTCCGTCTCGCGAACGCCATGTGAAACAAAGGAAATTGATCTGAGTGACAGTCCTCCAAACTGACGGCCGTTTTGATCCTGGATTCGACTTGTGCCGGAGTAGTAGACGCTATAAACCTGGAGAAATTTGTTCCCGACGCTGCTGGATCTAGTCACCGGCGATTCAGGAACAACGTGGTTGCAGTGCTCGGCGTAGGGAATCGCACGTTCTTCTTTCATCGAGATGGAAGTGCAGATATTCAACGTGGAAAGAGATATGATTATGAATAAACAAATGAATGTGAATTGATCCATTTTTGAATGGATTTGCAAGTTCTAATCGGAGGATGAAGCATACATTACAAATCCTCGTTTAAATTCATAGCTCTTCTCCTCTTGGATCTTCCCTACCTCTCTCTCTCTTACGTCGATTAATTTCTCACCCTCCCTCTCTCTCTGTCGATTCATGTGGATCCAGCAGCGACGCACCTTCATTCGTCTGATCGGATTCGTCCCCACTAAGAAGAAGCTCATCTCATGTAGGGTTGGTTATTTCGAAATAATAGGTCGTCGGTAATTTGATCAAATAAAATTATTTTTATTAATTTTTTTCTAAATTTATTTTATATTATATAAAAAAAAATTACACTAAAAAACTACTTTAATATTTATTTAATCATTTATGTATTTAAATAATTACAAAAATAATGAGAATGCATTATTTGAGTTCCAACAAAATAAAAATAAAAATTATGACCAGAATGAACTTATTATTATCATTGTCGAATAATCAAATACCATTTCTGATCAACTATCGGCCAATTCGAGAAAATACACACCAAACCAAACCAAACCGGAGAATTTGGAAAAACAGTTATTACACCTATTAGGTTACAAACAAAGTGAGTTAGGCAAATAAAACTCATTATTTTAAACTAAACCAAAGATACATCTTGTAACCATGCACTAGCCAAAGATTATGCTAAAACCTTTATTCCCAACCACACTATAATATTCACAAACAAGCATAGCTAGTGTAAACTTGGCCTCCATTTTACACCCCTTCTTCTCCACCAAACTCTCCCGCGAGTAGTGGTATGAGTTTGGAGAGCATTATCTTGAAACCCGTCGAGCTACCCTTTATATATTCAGATTTGTCTTCTTTGATTGTGAAATCGCAGCCAATAGGAGCTCCTTTCATGTATGTCTCGCAAGCCGATAGGATGTGTCTGCCTCGAGTTTTGAAATGTTCATTCACGAGATCCTCGAAATGCTGGTTCAACACATATACACAGTTTTACAATTCTGTTTCTAAACTATGATCTTATTTAGCAAGAAAAAATGTGTTTCCAAATCAGGATTCAGGTAAAAGCATGTAAATATACCTTTGGTGGCTTGCGATGGAGGTAAATCATTGATTTGCAGCTAACTAGGAAAGCATTTTCATTATAACTTATTGAGTTCTTTTCACCCTCGGCTCTTCCCAAATGTTTATCATATCCGGCTTCATTATAATAGGGTTTTTCGTTTAGAACGAGGGCCTGGAGAGACAAGAGAACTTGGAGAATCGTTGAGCTATCTGGGTTCCATACTTCAGTTCCTGAACCAGCCCAAGTGTTCAGAAGACTGAGGCAGACTTTTCCTGACTCGTATAAATTCGGGTTCAAGCGTAGACCCCCCGAATTATAGTGAACCATCTACAGAAAAATGATAAATAATCCATAAATTTTGACTTTCGCAACTGGAAAATTGCAAAAACAATTAATGAAAAATTAAGCAGCATGCTTACAGGTGGTTCCCGAGGATAATCAGGGGGAAGGAAAATGTCAAAGAAGAAGAGTCCGTCGTGATAAGGAGTTCCGGGAGCACCAACTATAGCTGCTCGCAATAAATCCATTCTTTCCTCATAAATGCGGACAAAGATTGTCTCTACAAAATGGATATTGGTAGCTCGATAAGTTACTAGGCCTTATTTTCATGGTCATTTGAAGTTTAAGAGCACATTGTAGACAATCAAATTGCATAGTTTCTCGCACATTCGTGAATTTTTATAGATATTCACAGGCTCAAAGGGTACTACAGCATATGTGAACAGGTAAGGTAATAATCTAATGAGGTTTTGAAGCAGGGCCACAAGATTAGTTCAACATGATTTTTAACCAAATAACTTTTGTTAAATTGTAACAAAAAAAATATTATCTCTCCAATTTTGCATAATAATATTTTTCCGCATAGGTTACCCCGATTCCTCGAGGCCGCTACTGGAATATTCATCTTTTGAGGGTTAATGCTCGCAATGGTGAACCTGTCAGTAAATGGAGAGGATTGTGCTAAAAAGACTAGGATTTGATCAATCACTTTATTAATCAAATCATTTACATATTATCAACTAAAATACTAAAATACCTTTTTTATTTTTAAATTTATTATTTTTCTATAAAAGATAAAACAACCTAAAATCAACCATTCAAACAGCATATTAGAAAAGAACACATGGGGTTTAGTAAAACTAAAAAAATGTATTTTTTTTAAAAAAAACGTCCTCAAACATGCTCTAGATTAGTGCGATGAAATCTTACCAGGGATATCTTTCTCCAGTATTTTCCACTCTTGCTGAATCTTTTTTAACCAACCTCTTCTCACCTATTGAGTAAAGAAAATTGGAAAAAAAAAATCATTCTCATTGTTCATATCCAAAAATATAATAGAGATAGCAGAATAGAAAGCAATTTTAACCTGAGATGATGGAAATTCCTTGCCAGCACAATCAAAGAAGTGATGGTCAGAGCAACCGGTCACCATATCAAATGACTTAAAAGCTTGCAAGTTGTCACTACTGGAGGATACCAAAAACGCTTTTTCATCATACACAACATCTTCAACTTGCTGCAAGTTTTCCAACTCGATGAAAGATTCTGGTGCAGCCTGCTCACGCAAATCTTCTGAATGATGTTCAGATGAATCCGATAATGGTGTGAACTGTGAGGAGCCAAACAGACCCCCAAGAATACTTGTAAATATGCCAAGAGCAGCTCGAGGAAGTGAACAGGCCACCGAGTCAGTTGAGCTCTATAGAAGTAAAAGAGAACCAGTTTCTGTTAGGTCAAAATATCGCAGCCTATTTCTCTATGGTTTTCATCTGAATTAGTTCAAGCCAGTAATATTACACTAGATGCGACTTTTGTATTACTGTAGCTTTAATGAAAATATTCTTTTAAAAAATAGTTGCATAACATCCCAATTCTATTTCTGGATTTGAATTCGAAGCAGAAAAACCGTCAATAATTTCTGAATCTGTGTCTCAGTACGTACTGTTACCAAATGTGATCTCAACTGGATCGACGTCTATATAGCAATCTTAACAGAAAAATGTTTCCAAATGGGGATGAATCCCGTGTCTCCTTTTCAGCTTGATGCTGAAACCATTTCTTCTATATGCCTAATAACATCACTTCATAAGCTGTCATAAAATGGTGTTTATATAAAATCAAATCCTCCACTCACAGCTTAAATGTAAAACCATAATCTTGACAGCTAATTGTTAGTCCAAGAGCTAGAGAATTAACCTCTTCCTATAGTTTTCACCTAGTTCAAAAATATTGTAACATAGGTAACACCAATATAGAATAGCCACTTGGATCAAAATACTCGATATCACTATCAAGAATGAAAAGATAAAAGAGCTTACATTTTCTATTGGATGAAATGATTCATTTTCTTGATTATTGCTCTCTTGAATGACTTTCTCAACATTTTCCCCTTGGACAATTTGACTAAGAAATGGAACTTCATATTTGTCCATTCTAAAGATTTGATTTGGAGTCACCTGGAGATTCAGTCGAACAGTTAAGAAAATAGTTCGCATTATATATGTACACACAATGATACATGAAGAAAATAAATTACCTCAGTTGTAAGTCCACTTGCCCATTTCACTTGAACATTGCCATCTTTGAACCCCATTACAGTTCCAACAGAGGAAACACAATCACCATCTGTAGTTTTTTCTCGTTTTACGTCAATTTGGAACACAACATCACCGTAAGAAAATGAAAACTCCGGATGTTCAACAAGTTCATAAGCACTGATAGTTTCCTCCATTAACTCCTCCTTTCCTTTCCATTTCACACTCAAAATCCTTTCCTTCGCATCCACAGCTCTCACAACTCCCCATCTTCGATTATCACCAATATCTAAATCGTCAGAAGTCCCCTTTTCCAAAATGAACTGATCTGGCCAAAAATCGTGGGCATCAATAACATTTACATGCATCAAATTCAAACCGTTGTTTTCTAACCCCCTGGTGACACTTCCGTCTTGCCAAAGTACATCAACTTTGGTTTTCATCCTCGATATGACAAAAAGTTCACGAATATTCTCTTCCTTTCTTCTATCGAATATACACCAGTCACCGGGCTGCCAATTCGTGTGAGAAAAGCAAGATAAGAGGGTCAAACAATTTAAATCCTCCACAATTCGAGAAGGGGGTATCTTCTCACCCTCGAAAACTGCACAAGAAATCCAATCGACATAAACAATTCCCGCCTCAACAGAACAAACATGCCCTTCGTTACATTTCTCCGTCCACGAACTGCCACATAACCATTTAGCAGGTTTAGGAAAAGAAGAAGACAGTTCTACCCTCAATCTCTGACCAGGATAATAAGGATATTGAGAATCTTCAAGCAAATTGGGAGAAATAGGCACAAGCTTTTCAGGACCAATTGCAACAAAAGACGATTTAGTACCATCATCAAACAGTATATTAACGCGATCAACTATTTTATCAACTTTTCCAACCCAGGGTCCTTGAACAACAAAATCACCAGGAGAAATAGACCGGATCTTGGTAATTCGTTTGGAGTTCACATCTCTTAACATTCTTCCTCGAGGATTTTCCAAGTCCAGAGATATATCAACATCAATCACTCTTCCCATCTGGGCAGATGGATCGTGGCTAGAACAAACAATGTCTCCGTAAAGGAATCCTCTATCGAAGGAGAGCAAATCATCGATCTTCCCTATACTTTTCTCGAGGCTGGAGAGAATATTGCATGCTTGACCATCATAGAGAAGCTCAATCTCATCTTGGTCATCGCTGCAACTACTCTCGGTTACACTATCACAGTCGCTGAAGAAATCCATAGCAACGATAGATGAGATGTTGTGGTGTTGGGGATAGTTTTAGAAAGAAGATAGGTTGTCCAGAAAGCTGGAGAGACCTAATGCCAAAGGAGATTTGCCCAAAAGAGCAAACTTTGTAATTGCCAAAGGAGATTTGCCCACAAAATGGACAGGAATGAATCAGAGAATTGGATGATATTATAGTGGTTGGACTTTCAGAAGATAACATAGACAGCAATCCATTTAGAGAAAGCTTACTTTTACTACTAAAAGAAGTGAGATTGAAAACATGAAAATGTTAATAGTTTTCCCCTAAAAAGGAGATTGCCAAAGGAGATTTGCTTCCTAGAAATGAATGAGGTGTAATAACAAAATAGGCATTTGTATCTCCACCAATTGGGAACCCTAAATTGGATCAAGAGTACCATAAAACCTGTAAAGGAGGATCCGATTAAGGAATGAATTTCATACTGCTGAGATTAGATTGGTTAGAAGAAACATACCTTCAGCCACTGCGCAAGAGAAATTGAATCAATCATACATACGATCGTCTCAGCAAGTGTAAGAACATTTACAGAGTTGGATGGATGAGAGAAAGAGAGAATGATTTGTTCATATAGAATTGGTATAATGGCTGCCACTTAGATATAGCAAACAGTTGATTCCCGTCGGACCAGAATATACCAACAGTATCAACCTTCAAATACTTTCTCTCTCTACCATAATCTGACATCTATCACATAATCTCCGCCTCTTCCCCTACAAAGAAAGGTCACAGATTTTAATATTCAGATCACTTTTATCATATTTTTTTTCTTTCTTTTATAATTCATATTTTTTATGTCGTCATAAATTTTAATGATTATTTATTAATCTCAACCAGTTATTATATATACGGATGAATGAATCAATGTCAATTATAATTCTGAAATTGCATGAATTAGCATAAGGTTTTTTTCTTTTTGCATTTCTAGCTATTTTAGCATAGGAGTGAGTCTGTTTTATTAGTTGTATAGAATTTTTTGAATTTTTATTATTTGAATAATATTTTTAATGGTTGATGGGTTGTTTGTTGTTCATACTCTCTGATTGTCTTGATAATTATTTCTCAATTCCATCTCCGTTTCTTCTTAGCAGTAAAAGAGATGGAGTTATCGGGATCTATAATCTTTTTTATATTTCTAATAAAGAGTCATTGATCATTATTTATACCTTTCATTATTTACGATGATGTTTATTAACCCTCGGTTAAAGATAATTTTCATTATCGTTCAGAATGTTTGATAGAAATTTTCCAACACCGCTTGATTGGTTTTGTTCGTTTCGCTCTATTTCATCACTCATCATTGCGGATCATTGTAGTCCTGAAAATATTCTTCTATTTTTTTCATTAGATATGTCACATTATTTAACACATACATTTTTATTTAGTTATTTTGATTTTATTGACATTATTTTATAATTTAATTTTTGACATTTAACTTTTTATTTGACAATCAATTTATTATTTGTAATTTTAATTTCGGCTACTAACCCTTGGATTAGATCATGAATACAAATTTTATAAACTAATATTTTTTTTTGAAAAATATTAGTATATATATATATACTAAAAATGAAAAAGAAAAAAATCATTTAAACACAACGATAAATCATAACATGAAAATAACAAATAAAAAAAAAAATAATACTTAATAAGTTATCAAGCTCGTAAATCCTTGAGAATAACGATTAATTCCTTAGATGGTAACCCAAATACGTAGGTCTGGCATATCAAATGCATCATTCCAAACTTCTTAGCAACTATCTATAAACTCGGACATCACCCAATGAATCCTAGTAATACTCCACAAAAGACTCCAAATACTAGTCACATTTCGACAATGCAAAAGTAAGTGAGTTGTCGCTTCAACCTCTTCTTGACACATACAACGACTAACCATAATACAACAATTTTCATGCACATATCATTTGTTAAAATTTTACCATTAATAACGCTCTATCCAAAAAACAACATGTTTGATGAAATTTTTAACTCCCAAAGTTTTTCCCAATAAAAATTATGTGAAATCATTTTAGAGAACAACTTATAGCAATGCCCCACATGGAAACTATTCATATATTGTCAATGCGTAATGTTTTGTTTAGACAGTGACACTTGTTTGCGTCATACGAAAAGTAAAACTCTAATATGGGACGAAGTCTCCATAATGTTTAATCTTTTTCTATATCAAATTCGGTTAACGAAACCACTAGATTGATTGATTAAACATGTCCTTACTTGTGACATTTCTACCTATAGCAATGAAATTAAACTCATGATAATATGATATGTCGTCGCTAGACTTTTGACACTATACCAAATGTCGTCCCAAAATTTAATCGAAGAACCATCTCTCACAATGAATTTAGACTATTCACGAAAACTTTTCTATATATATATATATATGATAAATTCCCTTCAAATGTTATACCCGCTGGATAATTAAACATTTTGTTGAACCAAACAGACTAATCATTATCATACTTACATCTGATTATTGATATTAAAAAACTATTCGATTTCATTGTAAAATCTACTACCTATTTTGATAAAAAAAACTTTATTAAAATATATAAGATTTTAAATATCTAGACCTATATAAAAATAATAATAATATTAAATTAGTATATTCATAAAATTCATTATACATCATAATTTTTGTTAATATATTTTTAATGAATTATTTCAATTATTTGAATAAATTATATATTCAATATTAATATATTAAAATTATATATATTAAAATTCTTTTTATGAGTTATTTTAATGAGTTAAATTAAATATATATTTATATATATATTTTTATAAAATATTTAATTTATTAGAATATTTGTATTTTATATTAAATTTGTTTAAAATACTTCATACTATTATGTATTTTTCTGTATTGAGCTGGACTATCTCCATATTTTTATGACAGGGATAGTAAAAAGGGACATATATAATTTTCAATAATAATATTTTCTATATGATTTTTTTTCTTTTAAATATTATAAATAAATTGTGTATGGGTCAAATCCAATGCGACCAAAAGGAGAATTAAGTGGGAATTTTGGAGTTAGTGGGTCATTGCAAATAAATAAATAAATAAATAAAAGTTGGGAGCATATTGCTATTGGTATCCACATGTTGGTTACCTCTGAAAAACATTATTAGTTAGGTTGCACTATAATCAATTAATTCTATTTTTTTTTTTCATTTTTAAATTAGATTTTGGTGAAGCTTACATACACCGTTACAATATAATAAGTTTTTTTTTTTGCTATCTTGCCACTTAAGCTGAATTATATCATCTCCTTAAAAAAAAGTAAATATATAAATCAAAACATAACCCTCAAGAATGTTATTATCCAAAAAGTTAAAAACAATTTAGATGGATAATTTGATAAGAATGAAATAAAGTTTTACCTAAGAGACAAGATCTTTCATGATTTAAATGAGTTATACTAGCTACTTCAAAAAATAAACCCGAGTAAAAATTTGTATGATCACGATTCCACCAAAAACAAACAAACCAAAGTAAATTACCGTGTTCTACAACTCGCTAGGATGAATTAAATAGAAAAAAGTAATGTTTAAGAAATTATTCGACTTTTACTAAATTGTCTTAATAACTTTAGATAATAGTAAACAAAATATAGTTTTTATATGTAGTGGAAGAAGCAAATTAATAAGTAAAGAAAAATGGAACTTTTGGTTCACTTTTCAAGCAATATTGTAATAATGCATTTGAATAAGCACCAAAAGAACAATCTTTGGTTAAAAAAGTTTGCTCACAAATGCCACTATGAAAATGACAACTTCCTAACCATCGTCCTCTTCCACTACCACATTTATTTTAAACTAATGTTCTAAAATCCTATCATACTTCCAAGTGCTTTCATTCTCTTTCTCTGCCTGGTCACATTGCAAAAACCAAAATTCCAGTTTCTCTTTATCTGCATAAAGAATCTACCTTTATGGATCATGAGGTCGATCACCATCCATCAATATTTATTTGCCGAAAAAAATGCAGCCATCCGGTTTTTCCTAAGGTCAATAGAAACTAAAGTTGACCCACATCATATGAGATCCTCTCTTTAAGCCTTAACCGTCGAATGTGGGTCAAGAATAATTCAAACTCACACTGCACTTATAGCCCCATTTGAAAACACTTTTCTTGAGTTAACTGAATTTGTTTACATTTTTTTCGTCCAAACCTAGACTCAGCTCCAGAATAGCGTTTCCAAATAGAAATAAATTGTCAAATACACAATTTCTCATCTGAATTTCACCCCATACTGTGTTTTCCCAAGATCAAGTAGATACTTGGCACACGTGATATGAACATGGCACAATTTGTAAACACATTGTTTTATAGATCAATACCAGACATAACTTTTCTTAATGGATCCACATCTAGATAAGAAATCTGGCAACAAAAAATAAAAGAAGGTGCGCATCAAAGTACCGATAACTATGAAGATAAGTTTCCCATATACTTGGGGGTCCCAACCCCTCTATGTGCAAACCATCAGCAAACAAAATGATTAGAAGACCACACAAGTGACATTAACCTGAGAAAGCACATGGGCACACAAAGAAGACAACAAATTGAACCAAAGTTAAAGGCAAGTCAACTTCTAAGTTCTAACCACATCATGGCCACAAATCCTTCCTTAAGGCCTATAATATACAAGGATTGCTAGTAAATATCTTTTTTCACAATGATAATAGGCATAGAAAATATGAGAAGAACAAATCAGTAATAGATTTTGATGCAATAATACTCCATCACCTTTTTCTGTGTACAATAACTTATTCAATGCCAGAGACAAGAGTACAAAAAACTTAATTGGTGATAGAGGGACAATATGTTAGCTAGACGCTAGTAGAGTAAGTTATATAGATAACAGTATAAAATTTTGAGGACATGTTTATATAGATTAACAGTAAAAAGTTTTGACGAGTCTACATACTCCAGCACTGAACATGAAGTGAATTGCGTATGAAACTTGGTAACCCTAGTTATTATTTGGTCCTGGAAGGAGGATTAGTAGTGGCCACTTAAGTTGTATATAGAAGTGGAGGGACTGTTTTAACCAGGAATTCAATTAACAAAATCAAACTAAAAATGAAAGCAAGAGCACTAAAACAAAGCTTTTAAGAAGCTTTCGTGTATGGTTAGGAACTGATGGACAAAAGGAACCCTGCTAGGTAGGACATATAGTGTGAAAAGGGTATAGTCCCTTTGATTGATTACATATAAAATCCATTATAGCAGATGAAAATATGAAAACAGTTTCAGATTCCAATATAGAATGCATACTAAGAAGAAAATAACTACAAGTTTCAACTTGCACAACTCTATTTAGTAAAAACTACAAGAGAACATAATCATAAGATATATCACGGGGATAAAAGACTAAGGGTATGTAGAAACTAGAAAGCTCAATACCTGTAAGAAGAAAGGGAGTTTTTCTTTTTTCTTTTCTGGACCAAATAGCACAGAATCCCACCGCCATAACCTCTCATTTTAATCATGGTATTAGAATCGAATCTAAGACTTCTGCCTCTTAGTTCAAGACTGTTACCACTAAAGATACCATAAGAATTATTATTCCTAAACAAGTTGGAGTTCTATCATAGAAAAGAACACAATCAAAATGATTATCATTTGTTGTAAAATGAAAAGGGAATACCTCATAGTCATCCATGTGTTGATGATATCAACTCAACCAATATGTTCCAAATGACCTACAATTTCATTTGGTTTTCTGTTCTTAAATTCATCCAACCCTTTTAAGCTGTGAGAAGTTTGACAAACTTATCTATCATCCATGATAGCTCAATAAGAGTTTTGAACTCAGAGGTTAGGTCGTCAAAAATTCGATTCTCACTGAATAAGGCGGGGTTATGGCGGTAAGATATTGTACTAGTCTCTTCCAAGGGAAAAAATACAGGTCTAAAAAAAAGTTTGACAAACTTGTTCCAAACTGGAACAAATGCCTGTCATGTTCATACCATATTTCCAACTGGAGTTAAACAAACACATCATATTAGTTTTGGGTAATTAAAGGAACACATAAAGTCTTGGGAAAGCATATGTAAATCAAGAATATTTAGAAAGATGAAGATGGCGTATTCAGCGATTCATAACTAAGGGTTGAACATTGGCACATCTCTTAAAAATATTCAACCCTACAACATGACAGGGAAGAGCCACCTATTATGACATCCACAATGCACAAATAGGTGACAAATTAGAAAACAAAAAAACATGCTCCTTGGAGTAGTAGCATCAAAGTGAATCTTTATGCTATAAATAGAAGCACCACTAGCAATATAAAATTAAAAACTAGGCAGCAACTGCCACCTTTTCTGTCTTCGTCTTCTTAGCCCTTTCTGGCTTCGGAACTGTTACTACCTCTGGCTTTTCAATTCCTTGAATATCCATAATCCTCAGCCTCGTTAGCTCCTGTAATGAAAGATGGTCATTAATGAATATGGTCTATTTCCTTATTCCACCTCCAAGATGTGATGAGTGAAACATACATAACTAGTAGAACTCTTAAGCATGTAATTTTCTTGACTAACCTGTCTATGACCCTTGGTTCGACGGTAGTTCTTTCTTCTCTTTTTCTTGAATATAATTACTTTAGCATCAAGAGCCTGGATTAAAAGAGATAAAGGCAAACAATGATGAACACATATCACATGTACAAGGAGGATGGTGAATTTTTTAATTTCCATTTTACTTGGAAAAGAAAACATCTGAGATAAAAACCATTATTTGAGCAATTTAAGGGAGAATTAAAAATTCTACATGGATGATAATCTGAAACACATAGAGACTATTTGTTATCATATATTATAATCCAGATCATGATACATTTGTTATGTTTTTCAAGAATGACAATGATCGAGAAAATAATTTAGATTGTGATCCACAAAAATTATCTCTATACCAAATGAAGAAAAAAATCACAATATAATCTGGATCAGAATCTAAACAATAACCTTTATATACCAAATTAAACAAAAATAAAATACACTATAATGTAGACGATGATAGAAGAAAAATCATGTACCAAAAAATAAAAGCACTTTGCCTTTTAACTTTAGTGGTTTTTTAATGGGATTGTGATTATGACAAAATACCATTTTTCAAATAGGCCCATAGTATCTCCATCTATTTTTAATTCATTAGTTTCTTCATATATTAGAAAATGCAGGTTATGATTTTGGGTCAGCCTAGAGTCTTGAACATGAATAAGCAAAAGCAATAAATATCAGAGACAAAAACAATAAACTTCTAAGAAGCATATCAATGTATTCAATGAAAGACAAATCAAAGTGATAATCATCATCTAAAAACCATGACTGATTAACATGACCTGCTCATGACACATCCTATTGCATTGTTAACGATCTATAAATGCCTCAAGTAAATTTCATTGCAGGACAAACTTTCAAGTCACATCTCCTAAAGTTTTCATCTTGGCCACAATAAATCATTCAATCCCTTTGAAGTTTAGCAGAAAGGGGGAAAAGATAAGGTTTTCAAAATGGGTAAAGGGTCTTATATGATTTGTCTTCCAGAATAATTTTCAAAACTATGTATTTAGCTCTAACATAGACTAAGACCGAATTTTACACAGATTATCTCTCATAACGCCAATGGATACTCACATGTTCCTCCACAACAGCATGCACTTCTGCATTAGGCAATATTGGCCTACCAATCATGGTCTGTGTTTGTGATCCCAGCATGAGAACCCTATTCAGTATGAGCTGCAGAAATACACAAAGAAACATAACCTTTATTTAGATAACAAAACAATGCCCATATCACAATAAGCTAAATTAAAGGCACAAAATAGAAGAATAAATACAATAAGAGCTTCCCTTCACATTAAAAACAAAAAAAATATATTGAAATGGATTCCTCTAAATTTCTCAAGAGTATACCTTACCTCTAGCATAAGATAGCTTCAATTCAAGGTGCAAATTTTAACTAGATGAACATAACAATATAAGAACACAAACAATGACAACATCACACATTCAAGTTTCTAGCCAATATGAAAACAGGGAACGACTGAAACTTACTTTATCATTCACTTCACAGAACTTTAGTCTTTCAACGTATATGTAGTCATCATTGCTCACTTTAAACTGGTGCGAGCCAATCTATCAATAAGAAGATTATACATGTTAATAATGCCCAAACTCAAAAACTCTTTCTTTCTAACTTTTTGGCTTGAATAAGAATTCAAAATCTGTTAAATCAACCTGAATAACAGCATAAACTGGCTCATATTTCTTATAGACTTTTTCAGAAGGCTGTAGTGGACCAATAACTTTGTACCCAATTTCAGCCGATTCCTTCTCCTTCTCCTCCAACGAATACACCCTCTCTACGCCCCCACCTGCATTTGCTGTTGCGGTTGCTTGACTCTCATCATCAGAAACATCATCAATACCATCCTCATCATCATCATCAGAAACATCATCGTCGTCGTCGTCGTCGTCGTCGTCGTCCTCACTTACGTCGCTTCTCTTCGAACTGAAATGGCGACAAAGCGGAGTAGAAATGGGTCTGAAATGAGATAGCGAATGAGAAGATTGTGTAGAGAGAGATTGAGGATAGAAAGAAGTATGGAGATGTTTAGCGAATTGGAGAGAGGATTTTGAAGGATCTGTAAAGAACTTGTATTGTCGGCTGAATGAATGAACACAGCGTCTGCTGAATCTGCTCAACATTATAGTTCTTAGCAGGTTCTCCTCGGACGGTTGGGTCGGAGATTGAATGATCGGACAGGGGAGAGTAGGGTTTATGACGCCGGCGGTTGTGATCTCATTTTCTATGTTGAAAATAGGGTTAATCCATAAATCAGCCCTTATAATATAAACGAATTTTTATTACGCCCTTCAAGTATCATATCATTTTGAAATTTGCCTTTTTGAAAAGAAAAATATATCTGGCATCTTACGTGGCAAAATGGAAACGGAAACATGGCTGTTAGTTTTTTCCGTTTCGAAAAAGCGGTTCCAGACTTTCATACTTTAACGACGTGCGATAAAATCCTTGTAGAAAATAAATTCTTAAAAGTTATAGATTTTGTTGTCACCTCAAATGACTTCTAGTATCGTAAGAGGAGGGTACCTTATTTTTCTATTCATCACTCAGTTTTAAGTTTATGTTATGTTTTGTTCGATCAGACATTCTATTTTGATGGATTGATTTTTTATCTCGGATTTTTATAGTTCGAATAATACTCTTAATCGTCAAGGGTTGTTTGTTGCTAATATCCTTGAGTGTGTTGGCTTTTCTCGAGTTCACGCATGTCCCCTTTTTAGCAGAAAGAGACGAAATAATCAGATCTAGACTTATTTTTTATTTTTTCAATAAAAAGTTATTTAATTTGATCTTTCATATAAAGGACCTCTTACAAGTATCATCCCATGATTTGTACGATTTCTCACTATTTCGGCCATATATGTAGATGGTCCATTTTCATTTGGCACGACATTTTTCAGCGTTGCTTATCAATACTCGTTTAAGGATAATATCAATAGTCGCTTAGAATCTTTTGTAGAGATACTTCTGACGTTGTTTCAATTTCCAACAACGTTCTTGAATTAGTCCAAATGAATATTCAGTGTTCATGTTTTGGTATCAATCAAGTATATGAAATATAAAAAAACTATTAGCAAATTCCTTATACTTTAAAACCAAAAACCCAATTTTTAGTCATAAACTGTTTTGAATGAATTGATTATCACCCATGTCGACTGATACCTTGAGATAATGTTATAAATGTTCTTGGGAGCTTTGTGAAGCTACTCAAACCCTTGGATCAAAGAATCCAAGCCCCATCGAAATTGTAAAATATGCAATTTTGATGTTTTTGAGGACCGAGAGTCCGACCAATAAATATTGGTCAAGACCGATAGGTTCGACTGATGTTTTTCATCTAAGACCGAGAAGTTTGACCGATTTTCTTCATCCAAGACCGAGAGGTCCGACCGAGGATTTTTACATTCGACCGATAAGTCGAACCTAGGACCGATGAGTCTCACACATAACCAAAAATTCCTGAACCCATGACCGATGACTTCCACCCAGGGCTGAGGCGTCCCCGAGAATTCTAGCACCCGACCGAGAGTTCTAGCCTAGGACCAAGAGACCTTAGCACCTCGACCGAGGGACTTCCGAATCCCGACCGAGAATCTTGAACTCAAACCGAGGGTTCTCGACTAGTATCTAAGGCTTTTTAGCCCCGACCGATAAAACGAACCCAAGACCTAGGACACCGATCCTAAGGCCTGTTTGATTCCAATTTTCAATTTTCATTTTTTTTTAATTCTGGAATCCCGAACCATTTTCTAAAAATCCTGAAAAAAAATTAGAAAATGATTTCAAAATATTTTATGAATGTTTCAAAAAAATATATTGATAAATGCTCGTTTGAGATTTATGTTTAAACCTTAATGTCTTTAAAAACCGATGTTCTTCAGATATTTTCCTTCCTAGACAACGTCGTCCGCAACATGTACCATCATTTAAATAATTGATGTTATAATTCTTTAAATACGCACAAACCTATGCATGTCTAGGATTGGAAGAATAATCGCTTAAAATAAAACTTTATACAACCAAATTTTAAAAACTAAATTTTAAAAACCAAATTTATAAGTAGAGACTATTTTAAAAACGGGTACGGAGGATGAAACACGAAAGCTCTTTCTCTAGTATCACAAAACTACGAACTAAAAAAAACTCTAGCTAAAAATACGTTTGTATACGTATGCCTTTTTATTGATTTTCAAAAATCAATTGGCGATTCTATTTCTAACCAATAATCTTTTAAATTAAATATTTTTAATTAATTTAAACAACGGATTTCTAAAAAATTAAATTGTAATTTGATTACTGCAAATCCCTAGATGATTTAAATTTGAACTCAAATGAATTATTTTTAATTAATTTAAAAAATCTGTCAGAAATTATTTAAAATATTTTAAAAGAATGTTTTATTTTAAAAGAATTTCTAACACGCAAACCGATGTTGAAATTTTTGAACCTCGAACTTTTTACGAAACCAAAGGTTTTTCGGGAGTTACAGTGTCTACACTATTAAATCCTATAATTTAGACATTAAAATTTTTGAAATTAATATTTATACATTAAATTACTTAAACCATTGCTTGGAGGAGCATTGACAATTCCATTACAAGCTATAGTATTGCATCTTTTTTTGTTATGCCCCTTTTTTCACAATTAGTGTAATGCATTTTTCTTCCTCTTCTTGACCTTTTCCATGAAATTTTGGTTCTTCAGGAGTTCTCCTTCTATTTTTCTTTGGCCTACTAAGTGTTCTCCCCTGTTTTGGTGGTAAAATTTTCTCTTTAATATTATTCTTCCAAAATTTTGGTGCTCTCAAAGTTTGTATATCAACCATGTATGCTTTGAGATAAGTATCATTCTTATACCAATGAGAAATGTAATCTTCAATATTACCACTTGAATGATAAATTGCAAAAACAACATATGTATAAGGAATATATCTTATATTCTAAAGTCTACAAGAGTATTTTTTATTGATAAGGTCTACTGTGTCTATGATCACCCTGAGTTATTTCATAACATGTACTACCATTGACATTCAAGTGGCATTCCTGATATCTAGATTTACTCAACTCGAGTAGTTTTTAGTCTTAGGCGATATATTTTGATGTCATTTCTGAATTGATCTTCTCTTTCTTGAAATCCTTTTTGTGGCCATTAACCTAGTCATTTCCAACATATTAACAATGAACTTTTTCCTTGGAACTAGAATTGATGCATTAAAACCATCATACCTTTTGCTTTCAATTACATCACATTTGGGTTTCTCTCGGATAAAGGCTTTAGTCCATGTTTTTTCTAAAGCAAAAACAACTCTTCTTGCAACACCCTTCATTAGCTTATCCAACTTTAGAATATTGACATCTAGTTGTTCTGGATATGTTGATTTTGCACAAGCCCAAAACTGCAATTTAAGATTAGTGCCTTTGCATTTCTTTGACCAGATAACATACCGGTGCCTCGCGCAAAACCTATTCTCAACTTTGGGGAAAAACATGTTTAACAACTGTGATTAGTCCCTACATTACAAGAAAGTAATAAGTAGTCAATAAGTAGCCAAAATATAATAAAATGATATAATGATAAGAAGTAAAAACAAGAAGAAATATTATCTTTTGCATGTTTGAGATAATTGTCAAACCAACACCATCCAAGAAACCATCATCAATGTCTTTCATTAATAGTTTAAAAAACCATCTCCATGAATCCGTGCTCTCAAATTCTACCATAGCCCAGGCAATCAGGTACATCTAGTTGTTCCATCTCGACCAATGGCAAATAACAATTCTCCCTTACAAATGGATTTTAGAAAACACTCGTCAACTCCAATAATTGGTCTACATCCAGACAACCAACCCTGCTTGCAAACATCAAAACAAACATAAAATATTTTGAAAGTTAATTCATTAGTCTCTTCATCTCTTTTTACCTTCAACTCAACTGATGATCCCGTATTACTCAATTTAATTTATTTGGCATATCTCCACAAAGAATTGTAATGAAGTAATGGTCTCCTTTATTTTTTTCAACAATTAATTATTTTGCTCTCCTAACCATTGATTGAGTAACATCAACATGCAATTATGTCTTGCATAATTCTTTGAGCACTTTAAGTTTAATAGTAGGTTCTATCATAATTCTATTTTCGAATTTTTGGGCAAGAAACTTAGTTCTTATTAGTCCATTCTTGTTATCTATATTACAAGTATGCTCTAGTTGATACTTCTTGATGATCTATTTTTCATCATTTTTTTCTACACTAACCCACAAGACCAAAGGACAAGCACCGTTATTACATGCAACTCTAATTCGGGTGTTGTCAGTAATATTTAATCTCAATGACACACAGTTTTCACAATCATATTCAGTTATGACAAATTTCACATCTTCTTTAAAGTTAAAGGATATGCCAATCATAAGCCGTGTAGTACTTGTAACATTGAGATTATATGCATATCTTTTACTCGATTTTCTAACCGGTTCAATGATCAATTTCTTAATATTAAATTCTTCTTCACCATCGTCATCTTGTTTAGCTCCTTCATTCTCATAACTTCCCACATCAGATGAATCATACTCAATTGTATCTTGACTATCTTCATCACTATTTATATCAATATCTAAATCATTTTCATTCTCATCTTCATCAAAAGGTGTTGGTTTATATGTAAAATCATCTTCATCGCCACTATCTACTTTTACTTTTTTTTCAAAATAATTTTCAACATGTATTTCATTTGTGCGTTGACTTGGACCCACATTAAAATATAAATAGAAATCTTTGTCAAAAGTCAAAATTTTTGTTATCTCATCCACAATGTAGATATATATCTTTTTTATTTTTGTAAGTATGACGACGTAACTAAGATGTCTTTGTCACAAGTTAGATCCATAATTTCTATGGTTAATTAAAGAATTCTGTGACAACCCGATTCATATATCCTAGCTTCTAGGCTATATCCATTATATCTTAGTAACTTAATTTGTCCAAATCTTCTATAAAAAAATGAATTTAGACCCATTCACACACCTCGTTTCTTCATGGCATATAGTCAATTTACCTCCATGATATATAATTAACTTATAATCATTCCATCTGAAAAAGTTATGAATGAAAGAAGTATGTATACAAATCTAAAATAGGGAAACATCAAAATAAATGTTCTTCAAGATATGTTCATTTTAACGAAATAATCTTTCATTTTTAGAAGAAAAAAAAGAGATTCTAACAATTGTGGTTCATTCACCAATAGGACCTATGAAGTTCAAATTTATTTAGTGTTTGACCATGGTTTATAAGTGGCAAAGTGTAGGCCATACACAATATCTTGATCAAATTGAAGTTCTAAATCTAATATCATCTTTGGCCGATAATAAAATGTGACTAGTTCAAACTACAGGTAGCTAAAAAGAAAAAGGCAAAAAAGTTCAAACAAATCTACAAGTTCACAACAAACTTTCATTCTGTAGTTTAAATATCTATCATATTTAGGCATCATTTGAAACTTAACAAGCGTAAAAGATTGGATTTCTTTCCACATGTGATTGATACGCCTTTTCTAATATGAATATAAAGATTATTATCTATTAGAGTTTCATATTTCATGGAAGACATTAAATTACGAAGAAAGATATGAAAAAAATAGATGTAGGTCAATTAGGAAGGTCAGACGATCTCCAACAAGTTCTGAGAACCAGAACCTACTCCATTTGTCTCACTTTATGTGATTCCTTTGGCTAAGATATATGGTATTTTTATCAAACTTATTCACTTAAAGTGGGATAAGGAAATATTTGGGAAGAGAGCAAGAACAATAATCCAGAAATAAGCCTTCAACATAGACTCTTCAAAACTTAACCATTTGATTGTAATTTCTCTTCCAAAGGGAAAATGTCATCACAGTTATAAAACAAAAGAAGAAGAAGATTTGTATACTTCATTACATGTCATCACCATTCATTGTGAATTTTGTTTAAGACTGGTCGAAGTAGGAAGGTAGAGTTGAGGTCTTGAGGCTCGGCTAAACGTCAATGTTCGTCGTGGTAGGGTTTTGAGATTTGACGCGACAAGACTTCAAGGTAATGCAATGAGAAATATTCAAACATCTCTCGCGAAATACAATCTTGCCAACTCGTACCCGTCTTTCGTCGGTTCCTTTCAACTCGAACTTATCGAACCTGCCGTAAAACCACTACTCCAATTCCTCAAAAATTCCTCAGAGAAACCGAATACTTTAGAGAACAAGAATATTGGGCTTAGTGAATTACGACAACATGTAGAAGAGGGAAATTGTTAATTCCTCTCAAAATGTAAAGGTTTTATTATTTAGAATTGTAAATAAAAATAAATATATAATATATATTAATTTTAAAAAAATGATATGTCAATCACACGTGTCATCTCATTTAATAGAAAACTTAACTAACTTGGATGTATTGTCAAACAATGACATAGATAAATATTAAATTCAATTACAGTGGTATGAACGAATAAAAATTAGTTTAGTGATATATTTTCGTATTTTCAAATGTCTTTTGCCAACGGACACGAATAATTTTTATTATCGTTCAAAATATTTGATAAATTATTTTAACAACATTGGATTGGTTTGTTATCGAATTCTAATGAGTTCTTAGAAAATAGCGTGAAAAAATACATCATTATTGAATCTTTTTTACTATTTTTTTTTTAAATTTGTTATATTATTTAATTTAATTTTTTTTAGTTGTTTTGATTTTATAGATATTATTTATAAATTATTATTTTTATAATAACTATTTATTTAAATTAATGACAACTAATTATTTAATTAAAAATAAATTTGTTAAAAAAATAAAATATATAAGAAATGATATTAATTAAGAACTAGGAAAGATATTGATTAATTAAAAAAAGTCAATAATTAATTAAAATATATGTAAATAAAAGAGTAGGTTTAAAATATGATTAGTAATTGTGATTTACTAGTTATTTTTAAAATATATATATATATATTATAAGCATTATAATTTTACCTATCCAATTTATAAATTTAAAATAATTATTTTAAATTAAATAATTAAAATGAAGACATAATTAAATAATTAATTGAATTAATTATTGTAATAAATAAATTTCAATTAATTAAAATAATTTCCAAGAAAAATAAATAAAATAATTTGAGATAAATATTGTATTCATTTTATCTCAAATAAATTTTTAAGAAATCAAAAGTGAATTAAAATAAATAATTTAGGATAAATATTATATTCATTTTATCTCAAATAAATTATTTATTAAACTCCAAAAAAATATACAAAAATTAAATAAATTAAATAGACAAAATAAATGTCATATTTATTAAAAATATTTTGTAGGTTAAAAATGTAGCCAAAATGATTAAAAAAATAATTTCAAACAAGCTTCAAGGCTGAAAATAGCTAGAATCAACTACAACTGAAATCAAAAGAAATCAGTGTAGCAGAGCTCACAACCATTAGATGAGCGATGGAATGTCATCCAACGCCCAACAGTAAGTTGCATTGACTCGTTGCAACGAAAGAGATGCGCGTTCACGAAGAAACATAACAACTAATGTGTGCCTCAAAGCCGTTTGCCCAAGCGCAAACATAATGTAGACAAAACGCCCAGGAGTCCGCGCTTTGGCTCGAAACGACGTTGTTTTTCTTCTGATTTGTCTTCTTCCTCGTAACAAATGATAATGATGAACAACTGAAATCTTTGATTTCTCAAAGATGGAACTCCGACGTTAGTCCACCAAATCAATTATTTCGAAAGCTGAAATGATCACCTACGATCATAGGCCTCATAATGGCCTGATCGATCAAGTTGGATGAAGAACAGACAAAATGCCATTGATGGATAAATAACCTCCTCTAGGCAAACCAAAGGCAATGAATCCATTCTCAATCCCTCAATCAATCCCGAACGAAATCCGCAACTAAAATTTTCAAGCTTTTCTTGAAAATTTTGAATCTTCTTGTAAGGTTGTAAAGTTTGAATCTAGGCATTCATAAAGCTTCTAAAAGAGTTTAGGAGTTTTCTCCAACTCACAATAAGCTCCCAATCATACTATAATTTGATTTATAAGTTCAGATTGTAAGCTTTACATTTCAGCTCGACCAATCTTATATACTGTATGATTGTTCACTTTCTTAATTGAGAAACGATTTTTATATCATTTATAAGCTTTCTGTTGAAACAAAACTGAATCAATCAACCTAAATTAGAAATACTTAAATTTGATTTTGAAAATTTTCAAAATCGAATTTGTGTTACTCAAGAACAACAACCTAGAAACTTTATAACACGTATCTAAGGATATTAGGAATATATTAAAGCTAATTCCAAGCCATCCCAATCATATTTGATCAAAAACTATTTTTTTTTAAATAAGAATTTTTGTTCTTGAATTGGTTAAAACGAACAACCAGTCTTCATTTTTGGTTTCAATTGATCTTAAAAGGCATAAGGAAGCTATTGACGAACTTCTTACACTTCATAAAATCTTAAAAATCAAAAACTCGTTTTTATCTCAAAAACTGTTTGAGTTGAATGGAACATCATCCCGATCGAATAATGCATAAGGATGATGTTATAAATGATATATGGGATTGGGCAAAGCTCCACATGACATTGGATCAATGGATCATAGCCCTAGTCAAAATCATCAAACCTGTAGTTTGATGTTCTTGATGACCGACCGAAGGTTTGACATGGGTTCAATTTTTGACCAATGAAACTTAACTCAAGAATAACCCAAGACCAAGAAAATCGAACTCTCCCCTACACCCAACCGAGGAAACTTAGCCCAGGACTAACATAGTACCAAGAGCTTCTCGCACCCGATCGAGAATTCATAGCCTAGGATCGAGAGCTCCTCGCACCTCAACCGAGGAATCTCGCACCTCAACCGAGGAATCTCGCACCCGACTGAGAGTCTCCCGCACCTCGACTTAAGAACAAGAGGGTTTTATCCCTAAACCGAGAGGGTTGGTCCTAGGGCCTATTTGGTTGAGATTTTAAATTTTCAAAAATCATTTTTTTTTAATTTGAAGCCCCATATCATTTTTTAAAAATATGAAAAAAATATAAAACAATTTCAAAATACTTTTATAATGTTTTCATAAAAAAATATTTTGATAAGAGCCTGTTTGGAATTATTTTTATATCCTAATATCTTAAATTGGTATTTTTCAGAAATTTTCCTCAATAATTATCGACATCAATCGTAGGTACCAGCATTTAAATATTATTCTATAAATTTAAATGGAAGAAAAATATGTGCATGTCTAGGACTTGAAGAATAATTGGTTAAATAAAACGTAATAAAACCAAAATTTCAAAAACCAAGATTTTATAAAGTAGTGACCGGTCTTTAACGGGTACGGAGGATATAATGCGAAAATCTTTCTCGAGTATCACCAAATATCGAACTTAAAAGAATCTATAATTAAATATATGTTTCTATACGTATATAAAATATATTTATTGATTTTAAATAAAATTAATTGACGATTATTCCATCAAATAAATAATATTTTAAATTAATTGTTTTTTTATTAATTTAAACACAAATTTTCCTTAATCAAATTATCATTTATTATCTTAAATCTAAAAGATTATTTAAAATTTGATCAAAATTAATTATTGTTATAACTAATTTCAAAATATCGGGACATATTTTTATATTTTTTTTAAATAATGTTTTATTAAAAAAAACTAATACGCAAATCGATGTTGAAATTTTTCGAACATCGAGTTTTTCCGGGAGAAATAATTCGAGGTTACAAATTTATATATAAGTATGAAAATTTGACATACCCCAATTTATAAATAATATTATTAGTTTATAATAATATTAAAATAATATTTTATATTTTTAGATTCAAAATAACTAAAAAAGAGATTAAGGAACAAATTAGAATTAATTATTGTAATAATTAAATTCTAATTAAAAAATTTAATAAAAAAATCCAAACATAATTTTTGGTTATAGCACATGCAATTCTTGACCAATTCAAGAACACTCGGTCCCCAATGACCGAGTCATGTAGGACTGGAACCAAGAATTCTCGGTCCTAACCGAAACCAAGGACTGAGAAAATCGACCAGGACTAAGCCATAGGACCAGTGTTCTTGAGCAGGGACCGAGGAATCCGACTGAGGATCCTAACCTAGGACCGAGAGGTCTGACCTATGGTTGAACAACCCAAGTTCTGGGATCGAGTATCCAGAACCGAAGACCGAGCCCTTCGGATCCATGGACTCACGCTCCCAAGCCTTGATCCAGACCACCTCAGTCTAGACCGAGCCCAGATCGGCAAAAACAGACTCAGACCCTAGGACTCTGGTCCTAAGGCGTGTTTGGTTCCACTTTCAAAATCAAAAATTATTTTTGTAATTTTGAAACCTCAATACATTTTCAAATAATTCCAAAAGTTCATAAAATGATATTTAAATATTTTCGAGATATTTCCTAAACCAATATTTTGACCAAGGCCCTGTTTGGAATTTATTTTTAAATTCTAACACTTTTTTAATTTTTTCAGGGTTTTTTCTTAATTTTATATTAACGCAATAACAAGTACGCCATTTAAAATAATTTTGTACAATTATTTACCTAATCTAAACATATCCTTGTTTAGGACCCCCGAACTACTAATTAAAGGAAATAAATGTTATAAGTAAATCTTGTAATAGTTAGACTTTTATTTAAAAAAATAAAATCGTTTTTTGACGGACGCGGAGTACATAACGCTAAAGCTCTTTCCCGAGTGTAACCAAAATTCGAACCCCTTATAGAAACTATGGTATAAAATAAGTTTCTATACGTACCTTTTTTTACGGATTTTTCTAAAATAATTTGGCGACTCTGTTTTCAAATAAATAATCTTTTAAATTAATTATGTTTAATTAATTTAAATCTGGTTTTAATCAAATTATTATTTCGTCCCCAAATTATTAAAATTTAAAAAAAGTTAATTATTTTTATATTATTTTTTAAATCTTTTAAAACATTGTTTTATTTTAAAATGATGATTGACATGCAAACCAATGTTGAAAGCATCGAACCTCAAGCCACCTTGAGTCTACTTCGTATTGCCACATATCGTCCAAACACGTACTAAACTACAAAAGGGAACCATTCCCGGGGGTTACAATATATAATATTTTATTTATATTATATGAATATATGTGATACAATTATAAGTATATAATTATTTTTTTAAGAATTAAAGGAGAACTAGTATGATAACCCACGGTTATGGCCCCGCTTAAACTTAGATTGCTTCCAAATAAGTATATAATTATTATTGTTATCCTCTCTTTTAGTCTAGCGACAACAAGAGATCGATATTCCTAGCCTCCTTGAGAGGTCTTGGGTTCAAGCCCGTCAGAGAGCTATATGTTTAACCCCTTGCGACCACATTATTTTTAATTATTATTGTTTGATATAAAGTATAAAAAAATATAAATTATATATTTTATAAAAAAATATGTAAATGGATAAAATATCATTTTGCTCTTTTATTTTATCCTTGTATATATATATATATATTATAATTTGGCTGGAGGAATCAAGAGATATCGCGATTATAGTTTCTAGATCGGATATTTGGGTAGTTTTCGGCACGATCGACACAAACGACACAGATTCTCGTCGCGACCGCACTTCTACATCGGAAGTCGGCTTCCATCCTCCAACTCCTTCGATCGGTTGTCGTGCGACATCTGTAATGTGTTTTGTTGTGCAAGGAACGATCGCGGTCATCTTCTCTTACCGTTGACCAGAGCATTTCATCAAAACCCCCTCTGTAGAGACCTAGCGTGAATCGGCATTGGTCGCCCTCCTCTTCTCACTTTTCGTCTACAGGTTAGTTCAGACCTCGGTCGGGACATCAAACCACACCGCGAGGCGCGGGTAGGTCTCCATTGAACTTCTTTCTCGCCATTTGAATCAAGTGTTCGGTTTGGAGGAAGCTTTCGTAGCTACATACCGTTTCAAAATTGCTTAAACCCTTTCTTGTTTGAGCAATTATCTTCAAGCCCTTGTTTTGGTGCGATTAGTTTCCAATCGTGATGTTCGCGCCCACCCTTTGCTGCATAATTCTAACCTCTATGGCTCCTTTGAAGATTAGACAGTTTGCGCTTGATCTTTTCAATGACTGGCACGCGCCCGTCTAGTGTAGTTACTCGCGCAAGGGCCATCTTTCAAGTAGCAAGGCTAGGTCTGATAGACGAACTCGCAGGTCTCTTAACAATCCCAGGAAGCAGAAGTCAGAAATCATGGATGAAGTTCTGAATAATGGAGAAGATAAGCCTATTGATTCTATGCCAAATACATCATCGGGTATGAGTTCTTTTCCACATGGTGATGAATTATATGAGAATAGTTCTATTGGGGATTCATACTATAATGATATGCATGTTCATAATATAAATGATAGGATTGAATTGATAGGAAAAGATAGAACTACATATAGAAATGATAGAACTTGTTAGATAAAATTAGACCGGTTAATAGAACTTAACAAAAACAAACTTCATGTACAGGAACGGTTAAAGAATCCAACCGGTCAAGCAACCCAACCGACCAAAAACCGAACCGATCAGGAAGACAAGACCGATCAGAAGAAAAGACCAAAACCGGAAGTCATCCGGTTAACCTAAACAACCGATCGCTGCAAATAGATACTTTGAGTATCTGTTGAAGATGATACCAAAGGACAGACCTTAGTATTGCCATATTCATACAAGTCTGAGGATAATCTGCAGGCTGCAGAAGACCGTCCGACAAGATCTTTCCACTCCGGGATAAATCAGAGGCGCAACCCTCCAAGTGCAGGCAACTGTCCAACCGACAATTGCCATATTAAGTAAAAGACAAACCTAGTCGGTTTGACCTATACACTGGAAGCCTAGACCGCCAAGTCTGAATCACTGAACCTCTACTCAACCAATCAGATTCAAGGTGATGAAATGTGACCGTTGGCACATTTCACCTATAAAAGAAGGAGTTGAGGAGGAGTAAATGTAGTTCGAGCAACAAGTTACAAGAGTTACTAAGTTCCACCAACCACAAACTTTAAGAGTTATTACAAGTTTATATCTCTAAGATCAAAAAGAGCTCAAGTGTTTATTTGAAGTAAGATTACAATTTCGGTTAAAATTGTACGGGTGTTATCGAGCAGAAAATAAGTCTCGATCGGATTGTGTTTGTGTATTCATTAGTGAATATCCTTCTCGCGGTTTCGAGAGGAAGGGGTGACGTAGGAGTTTTATCTCTGAACATCCATAAAAACTTGTCTTGTTAATTACTTTCTGCCGGCCTTACATTCTAACCGATCCTACCTAAACTGACTTACTGAATCCCAAACCGACCCACCAAACTCCAAACCGAGCTTATCCAAATCCGGTTCTATTCATCCTGTATGTGTGCTGCTTCAACCTGAAACAAACCACTTCCGCACTTGAACTCGGTTCAAGGGTTTGTGACAGTTTGTTTAGTATTGAAACCCCGGTGTTAATCTCCAACCGGATTAATCACCAACCTTTGAGTGAAACGCGCTAACCGGCCAGACCACGGTCCGCCAGCCGCAACCTAGATCCTAACAATTGATATCAGAGCAGTTAGTTTCAATACTCAAGCAAGCATGTCTTTCGATAAGCCTTCAATGCTAGCAGGTGACGATTTCGCCAACTAGAAGGTACGCATGCACCTGCACCTAATTACCATGGATGACGAGATGCAGTTCATCCTAACTGAAGGACCGGTAAAGATTGATAAAGCAATGGAAGAATGGACAAAAGATGATAAGAGAAGAAACAATCTAGACAATCATGCTAAAAACCGCATCATCAACGGTTTGGACAGGAATACCTTCTGTAAGGTCAGAGATTGCAAAACCGCTAAGGAAATATGGGATATAGTGATTCAAATTAATGAGGGAAACGAAAGAACCAAGGAAAACAAGTTAATGGTGGCTACCCAGAAGTTCGAAAACATTAAGATGAAACCGGGAGAAACAATGAGGGAGTACAGTGACCGGTTCACAGATGTGATAGACGAGTTATCAACTCTTGGAAAGAAGCATGATAACAAGGAAATCATCATGAAAGCGTTAAGGTCTCTTCCAAGTGCATGGGACATAAAGACGATGGTGATGAGGGAATCAAACTGCCTAAGCAAGATGAAGCTACACGATGTATTCGAAGATCTTAAGACATATGAGTTTGAAATGAGATCTAGGACTGAAGATGAAGTTTCAGCCTCAACCTCCACTAAAGCATTGGTCACATCCATAGAACCGGTTGCTCTTGCACCGATCAGAACCGCTGAACAGTTCACCGAGGATGCCATGGCAATGCTTGTACAAAAGTTTGGCAGATTCATGAAGAGAAGCCAACCGACAAACAACAACAACTATAACTACGGTGATAAATCTAATGTTAGATGTTATAATTGCAATTGTTTGGGACATTTCAGGTGGGAATGCAGAAAACCGAGGCGGGATGACCGGAAACCGAATAATCAGAACCAAAGAAATAACTATCCACAAACTGGTGAAGGAAGTGAAGTTTAGAAAGCACTGATAGCCGATGATGGAGGAAGCCTATGGGCTCACAGTAATAGTGATGACGAACTCACATGTCTCATGGCAAACGAGGAACAAATATTTGACTCTCCTTGTGAAGAATTTACTAAAGATGAGTTATTTAATGCACTAAATGATATGGTAGTAGAGTATATGAACCTATTAACACTAATACCAAACCAACTCAACTTTAGAACCGACCCTATAGAACCAGCCATGTCCGAACCTAACACCAATAGTATTCAACCTAATGAAATCTTAGAAACCAAGGCAGCACCTGAACTATATCCTCTGAGACCAAATAGCTCAAGGAGTCAGTTCAAGAGTTGACCGAAGAGGAGGATGCTCGAACCCAGTATCGAATAGCCGCATGAAAAATATCCAGTGACATCCCAAATGCATGTTTGGTCTTGGATACAAAAACAACACATCCAGCAACCAGAATCATTCCGACAAAATGAGGCTCATAAAGGATAATCTTCCCTTTGTAAGTTTTGTCAAGAGCTCCTTAACCGACGATGAGGAACAAAGTGCCTCATATCCGGAAGACGAACTAATCTATGTAGGTCTAACAGGTTCCGAAAAATAGCTTCATCCTGAGAAAAGGAAAGCCAACCGGCCCAAAGGTAAGCAAGCCGATCCACAACCACATAGGATAAACCAAAAGCCACCTCCGAGTAAGGCACTCTTAGGAAAACAGAAAGACGTCAAACCGAGTGCAGGAAAACTAGTCAGAACCATAACCGAAAAAGTTGTCCGACTTATTAAAGTCTGGATACCTAAGGGACTAATCACTTGTGGACCCAAGTAAATGTGGGTACCAAATAGTTGTAAATATGTATATTTTGCAGGATATGAAGAAACGGCTAGGAAACTCTAAATGGTACCTGGACAGCGGTTGTTCTAGACACATGACTAGAAACAACAACCTTCTAACCGACATCAGAATAAAAACCGGTGCAATGATTGTCTTCAGTGATAACTCAAGAGGTAGAACTATGGGCAATGGTAAGATTTTCCATGGTAATTTAACAATTGATAATGTACTTGTAGTTGAAAATTTACACTTTAACTTGCTAAGCATTAGCTAAATGTGTGATGTTGGATACACTGTAGAATTTCTGAAACATGCATGCTTAGTTAAAAACTCTTAGGGGAACATACTACTAATAGGAAATAGGTTAGGAAACATATACAAGGTAGATTGGAAAAATAAAGTAGAACATCCTATTTGCATGGTAGTTAAAACCGATCAAACCTGGCTATGGCATAAAAGGCTAAATCATTTAAACCTCAAAACCTTAAACTATATCCGTGGTAAAAAGCTGGTTGAAAGAATTTCTGATATAGTATTCAATAAGGATAAGGTTTGCTCAGCATGTCAAATGGGTAAACAAACTAAGTCAGCCTTTAAGAGTAAAGGACACATTCAGTCTAACTAATGCTTAGATCTCCTGCACATGGATTTATTTGGACCGATTAGGGTCGTCAGTCTAAGTGGCATGCTCTACACTATGGTAGTTATTGATGATTATTCTAGGTATACATGGGTAATATTTTTGGCATCCAAACGTGAAACCGCATCAAATTTAATTACATTGCTTAAACGTTTACAAAATGAAAAATCAACACGCATCAACAGCATTAGGAGTGATAGAGGAACCGAATTACAAATAGTACTCTAAATGCATTTCTTGATGAATCTGGCATTAGACACGAGTTGTCTAGTGCTATGACTCCTCAATAGAACGGCCTGGCCGAGAGAAGAAACCGAACTCTCAAGGAAGCCGCAAGGTCCATGATAGCCGATTTGGGTGTTGCTAAAAAATTATGGGCTGAGGCTATCAATACTACATGTTACACGCAAAATCGGTCTTTGATTAACAAGTTTCACAACAAAACACCGTATGAAGTATACCTTGATAGGATTCCCAACATTAGGTACCTTAAAATTTTCGGTTGTAAATGTTACATTCACATAAATGGCAAAAACTACTTATCTGCTTTTGATGCAAAATTCGATATTGGGATCATGCTAGGTTACTCAGCAGTTAGTAAAGCATATAGAGTGTATAACACTAGAACTTTAACCATGGAGGAATCTCTTCATATTGTATTCGATGAATCGTTTGAAAGTAACACTGCATCATCCTTTGATCTACACAACAGACTGGAAAACAACGATATCCACTCTGATAGTAAAGATGAGGTTTCGGTTTTCAGATGGTTTGTCCATGACCAAATGAGTGACAATGAAACCCAGTTGGATCAAGCTGTCACACACCAGGAAGCTGACACCTCGGTTCAAACTGAAGAAATCGGTCGGTCTGACATTATTACTCAACCTACCGATATGTCTAGCCTTGATTAAGTAAACGGTGATTTGGTAGACATCCCTGTACCGAATCTCAAAAGGAACACTAATCATCCTCCTGAGCTAATTATAGGTGACCCTTCGAAACCCGTTCAAACTAGGCGACAAATCCTGGAGGAATACTTTAATTCCGCTTTCATATCCTAGATTGAGCCGAAACGGGTGGATGAAGCATTGTCAGATCTGGATTGGATCTTGGGAATGCAAGAAGAGTTAAATCAGTTTGAGAGTAATAAAGTCTGGTACCTAGTCCCTGGACCGAAAGATCAACCGGTCATAGGAACAAGATGGGTATTCAGAAATAAACTCAATGAAGATAGTTTGGTCACGAGGAACAAAGCCAGATTAGTGGCACAAGGATACAAACAGGAAGAAGGCATTGATTTTGAAGAATCATTTGCCCCTATAGCTAGGATTGAAGCTATTAGGATTTTTCTAGCCTTTGCTACTTTAAATTTTTTTTAAGGTTTTTCAAATGAATGTTAAAAGTGCATTTTTGAATGGTGACCTACGTGAGGAGGTATATGTTGAACAACCACCCGGTTTAAAAAATGCTGACCTATCTAATCATGTATACCGCTTAAACAAAGCACTGTACAGTTTAAAACAAGCTCTTAGAGCTTGGTATGATACACTAACCGCATTTTTTGTTAAAACATGATTTCACCATCGGTTCGGTGGATAAAACACTATTTAAATTTGAGAAAAATGAACATATCCTACTTGTTAAATATATGTGGATGACATCATTTTCGGATCAACCGATCCTAAGTTATGTGATAAATTTTCAACATTGTTGACTAACAAATTTGAAATGAGTATGATGGGAGAATTAAGCTTTTTTCTAAGCCTTCAGGTTAAGCAACTTGAGGGAGGAACCTTCATAAGTCAACCCAAATACACAAAGGAACTTCTAAAGAAATTTGGGATGAACACATGCTCCTCTGCCGCTACTCCAAAGAGCTCATCAATCAAATTGGACAAGGATGATGACGGTCAGGCAATAGACCTAATGGCCTACCGAGGAATCATCGGTTCTCTTCTATACCTAACAGCAACTAGACCGGATATACTATTTGCGGTTGGAGTGTGTGGAAGATTCCAGGCTAATCCAAAACAATCTCACTATACAGTCGCGAAGCAAATATTGAAATACCTAAAAGGAACACCTGAAGTCGGTCTGTGGTATCCAAAGGACTCATCCTTCAACCTCACAAGCTACTCGGATGCAGACTATGTAGGTTGCAAAGTTGACAGAAAAAGTACCAGCGAAACATGTCAATTCCTAGGTGATCGGCTTGTTTCATGGCATAGCAAGAAGCAGACATCGGTTGCCACATCAATTGCAGAAGCTGAATACCTGGCAGCTAGAAGTTGCTGTTCACAACTCTTGTGGATCCAACAACAATTGAAGGATTTCGGTATCACAGCCGAAGAGTCTCCCATATTATGTGATAACACAAGTGCCATAGCAATCACATACAATCTGGTTCTACATTCTAGAACCAAGCACATCGACATAAGGCATCACTTCATCCGAGAGCATGTTATGCTGAAACATATCCGGTTGGAATACGTATCAACAGAACAATAAGTAGCCGATATCTTCACAAAGCCCCTGCAGGAAGCTAAGTTTTCTTACTTCAGAAACATACTCGGTTTAACCGATATTAATCAGTTCATCTATTAAATTCTCTAAAAGGAAAATCGGTTCGAACAGACAAAACCGGTAGTTCTTCCTAAATTGTCGAAAACCGAATTCACCAAGGTACATATTGAAGAACCTCTTTGTCTATCAGTTACAGTAAACCGACCGGTTACTTAGTGCGTACACTAATTAACCGCATCGGGACCAATGACTGAAAACCGACCGGTTTGGAAATAGTATACTCCGGACTATTTGGCTTCCGAACAAAATTGGAACAATTATCTATGTTTAGATGTATCTGTTCTGAAAAGATACATTTTCAAAACAAAATGGTCATACCTCAAAAGACGTGAAGATATGATATCTTTCACCGTCCAGGCCTATGACTCACATCCTAGGTTGTAGACATGCTTATTTCATGCAATATGTTTTATCGTATGGTTAATAGATCAAATCACCTACTATACACTGGATAATACTATCATCCCTCCACTAATATATAAGTTAGGCAAACATCAGACAAAATATTCACAAGCATCAATTTATCATCTCACTAAGACAAAAATGTCTCAATTCCAAAGCATCCTTCAAGTTGATTTCAACTCAGCTCAAAGTATAGAGCATTATGAAATCTTCAAAATGATTAAGTCGCTTGAGGACACCGGTCTAAAATCTTTTCTAGATGACAAACATGTCATCTTTCCCGAAACCGTCCTAGAGTTCTTCTATAACGCCAAGGTTTTCTGGGGTACCCCTCATTTCGACACCCTCATTCAATCTAGGGTCGGAGGGACCGTGTTTGACTTCACGGAGAGTGACTTTGCCAGGTGCTTCGATCTTCCGAAGCAAGGGCTCACCGATTTAAACGTTCCGGCCGAACTAAAGGCCGAAATCTCTATGAACTTCTCTCGGTCGAACCGTCCGGTCAGTGACCACGGTGCTAGGTCATCATTGAGGGCTGAATACCAGCTTCTTAATGATATCATCGGTAGGGGCATCCTGGGTAAGGATGTGACCAACATCTATTGTGCTGCTGTTTGTGACAGTTTGTGTAGTATTGAAACCCCGGTGTTAATCTCTAACCGGATTAATCACCAACCGTTGAGTGAAACGCGCTAACCGGCCAGACCCCGGTCCGTCAGCCGCGACCTAAATCCTAACAGAACTTTAATTCCAGAAAATTGTGTTGTTATTGGACTTGCTGCACAGAATGGACCGTTAAGGTCGCTGGTTGGTACCCTAGACCTAACCGGTCATTCTATTGGAAAATTGGAATTGAAATCTTGTTTTGCTGAAACTGATGACAATCGGATTGCTTGTACTAAAAATTTGGTCACAATACTGGAGATAATCTAGCAAAAGGGCTTTAAGGTAATGAAGGAAAATGACATAAATTGTACAGGTTTATTGGGTCATATTGAAAGCTCAATGTTAGGGTCTTTTTCTACATCGGATGAAAACATTATGCTGAGATCTATGTCTGTTTTGAATGATCCTAATGAAGTAAGTATGACAGAGCTGACGACTGTTGGTCGAGAATTAGTAGGTTCAAAGAACATTACAAGGTCGGGGTTAGTTTCAGAAACAGGAAAACATAGCAGTTTTGGTTATTCATGCGTAGAGAAAGATCAGAAAACAGATTTTATCGGTCCTGCTAGAGAGGATGCTGAACTGGGCAAAATGGGTCATATTGAAATTGCCTCTACAGAGATGGAGATATCGGCTGCTCAGAGTCTATTGGGTTCAAAGAATGACATAATTTCATAATCTTGTTATGCAATGGGAAATCTTGCAAATCTGAAAGTCTCGGGTTCCATTAATGATCAAAATGCTAAGTCTATATGTCCTGCTAAGGATCAGATGGAAAGTCAGACAACCAGACTATGGAGTAGGCTAGAAAAAGGTTGGACAAGAGACACTAAATGCGCCCAGAATTCTAAAATTGAGGTTAAAATTGCAGGATCTTCTAAACAGTCTTCACATATAGCTGAAGTTGTTGATGGACATAGTCTAACAGAATTTGGAAATACTGAAGAAGTTGGATCTGAGTTGGAGCTGGTCATGGAAATAAATTCAATTAAATTAGAAAAGCCTAATAATACAGATCTAAATGATGATGAACTGAACTTGATTGGTATAACCAATGGTGAAAGCTTGGCTGAGAATTATATTGATTCGTTAGTTGATGCACCATGGATGACAATCTGTTTGAAAATCTAGGTGTGGGTATGGTTCTCGTGGAAGCTACAAATAAGTTGGGTTAGAATATAATTCAGGGTATAAGAGGTGAAAAATGTTATCATGACGATCTTTGAGAGCATCTTCGCGATGTTCCGAAAGAATCGTCCATACATCTTTCACCCATTCTGTGAGGTAAAGGAGGTAACTCATTTATGCTTTGCTGACGATTTGTTCATTCTATTGCACACAGACGTTGATTCCATTAAAACTATTAGGGTTGCACTAATGTTTTTTTTCTGAGGTTACAGGTTTAACTATTAATAAAAGCAAAAGTGTGGCATTTTATGGAGGCGTGAAGGATGAAACAAAGCAGGACATCAACATCATAGGCATTAAGGAAGGAAACTTTCTCGTAAGGTACTTAGGAATTCCGTTAATCACGAAGCAGATCGAGATCTCACACTGTAAGTCGCTGATTGAAAAGGTAAAAAACACGATATCTAGCTGGGCAGCGAAAAAACTTTCTTATGTAGGGAGGTTCAAACTTATCAAAAATGTGGTCATGGGCATAGTTGGCTATTGGGCGCAAAAGATGGTCATTCCGAAGAAGGTAATGAAGGAGCTCGACACGCTGATGAGGAACTTTATTTGGGGCAGTAGCGGAAGAGGAGGAAAGAAAGTCAAATAGACTGCTCTCTACAACCAAAGAACGAGGGAGTCATCGGCATGAAGAACTGTATCGAGTGGAACAATGCTCTAACCTTCAAACATCTGTAAGCTTTGGAACGCAATCAGGAGTCACTATGGATCAAATGGGTGCATACAAGATTTATGAAACACGAAACCAGAATCTGAACCTGCAAAATTCAGGAAGGTATGAGTTGGTCTCTAAAAAAAATTCTTAAACTAAGAAGTGATATTGCAGATTTTTACGACATCTGGCTAGGGGAAGGGAAAGACACTCTATTCTGGCACGACCCATGGTTCGAAAATCAGAAGAGACTGTGCAAAAGCAAAAATCAGAGGCATCAAAGACGAGAATTGAAACTCGCTCCTGAGAAAATTCTAGAAGGAAAGAGATTGGGCTCCTCTTGTATGGTCAACGAAGATTATCCCTCGACATTAGTTCATCCTATGACTCGCCTTCTGGGAAAGACTCAGAACTCGTGATCGTATCAGCAAGTATATGAGCATCCCAGACATGAGCTATCTTTTATGCATAGCATAGGAAATGAAGAAAACATATATCACCTATTCGGGAGCTACTGTATTTCTTCGGAGCTTTGGGACAGATTCTATAAAAGCCTAGAGCTTATCATTTTCCCAAGCGAATGGAATGAAATCAAAGAAGCAACACTACTCAAAGTCAAGGGAAATAGATTTGCATCAAGCGTGTTCAAGTGCGGCTTTGAAGTAGTGGTGTATAACATTTGGCAAGAACGGAATGCAAGAGTATATGGCAGAACCCCAGGAGCGTTGAAGAGTTATGGAAAGATATTGTATCGAATTGCAGCGCCCTCACGGGAACGTGGAGAAAAATTCCAAGCACATAGCAGAACTGGAATATCTATAGGAACTAAAATTTACCGTTTTTTGAACTCACTAGAATTGAAATCATTGTAATCAGATAATTCATTTACGTTTTTAGCTTTTTAGCTTTTATTTAGAATGTTACGACTTCAAAATCATTCTAGGTCTTTCTAGAATGACCTCTTAAACTCGTGGTTTTTTTTTCCGTTTTTGGGAATTTTTAATGAAATGACGCTAAGTCGTTTTTTTTTTTAAAAAATAGAGAGTTAATTAATGTTTTTTTATTTTATAAATGAATATTTTTTATTTTATAAATGAATAGTTTTTATTTTATTTTAAACCTATATTTTGTATGTATAAATAAATAATTTAATTATTTCCCATAAAATCAATTCAATAATTAAATTTCAATCCACTTAAGCCTCATCCTAAATAATTGTAATTTAATCATGGAAATTGCAAGAAATAGATCTAAGTAATTATAGAGTTTGATCTAAAAATGATTGTAGTTGACTAATTAATCTTGGTTCTATCCATTAAGAATCACTTTTAAGTGTATGTCGCTCTCTTATCTTCCTAATTTTTTTTTAATAATCATTTCATTAAATAAAATTTTAATACACGAATCTCTCATTTATTTTTTAAATATTTATACTCTTTTTTTTTTGTTGTCACGATATAATTTAAATTTTATGTAATTTTTATCTAGAAACATAATAATATATAAAAAATAAAAAGTAAAGATTAATAAGATAGACAAAAATATAAATAATGAGTGTAAAGCTGAGAAGAAAATAACATTTATAAAAGTATATCCTAAATTTTATTCTTAATATATATATATATATATATATATATATATATATATATATATATATATATATATATATATATATATATATATATATATATATCATTAAAAAATTAAGAAAAATAAAAATTTTTACTTTTTAATTGAAATTTGAAGTGGATTTCAAATAAAAATATAATTAAAATATATGTTTTAAAAAATAAAAATATTTGTATGAGTGGATCTTTTTCTCGATTTTGGCTCGAAAATAACCGTACGACGTTAAGGGATCGTTGACTCGTAGTCAATCAATGTGTTTACTCCAAAATACTATTATTACAAAGATAAAGAAATATTTTATAAAAAAAACGATGGAGGCGTGTGTTGTTAAAATTTAGCTACATCCTCCACCTATAAAAGAGAAACTATTATTGAAAAAATTATTACAAAGATGACAATATAACAAATTAGGGTTATAACACAAATTTTTATAACACCTAGTCTCATGAAACCCTAATACAAAAACTGTAACAAATAAAGAATTGAATCAGCGAATTAAAAAAGGCCAACTATAAGTCTATTTAACATCAACGTGAACTAATAGATATTTTTGAGTATCTCTATACTTATTAAATCTAATTTTATATTATATTTGTAGTTGGTGAGCATTTTTTGTTTATTTTTTTTTAAGATGCTTTCAAATAATTAATCTAGCTGTATTTCATGTATTTTTGACACAATTTGAACACTTTTATTTTATAAACATAACGGTCCATTTACTTTTTATAAAAATATAAAAATAAATAATTAGATTAATTAAGTAACTTAAAGAACTTGTCTTATATAAAAATATAAAAAAAAAAAAGATTAAAAAGGAATATTATGATATTTAATTGATTTGATAGAAACTCTTGTCCTTTTCTCATTCCAATTTGGGTCCCGCCAGCCACTCACCACCGCCCTTGGCCAGTATATCCTATTAAGCTGCAGTTCAATCGGGTCCCATTGATCGAATCCATTGGTCGCCCATTAGCCTACGTATTCTACACAGCACCTAATCTGAGTTCGGTCCAGATTATTATTATTATTATCATGATCACAATCATCTATTCAGTTCCTCTCTTGAGGAGGAGGAGCAGCAGCAGAGAACTCCTCCGTTTTCTTTTCTCTATACCAAATGGATCGCACCGGAAGAGGAAAAACCGGATTTGTTGAATGAATCTGTTCCGATTCATGGCGATTTCAGTCAAACACAAACAGGTCTTCTTCTTCTTTCTTATTTCGAATTTTTCTAATGGTTATTTGAGTACAATGATTGAATTTTCACTATTGTTTAATATTATTATGTTTCTAGAAAGGTAGACTTTGACTTTTGGAAGTTTGAGAAGATGTTTCTTCTTTAGCTAGCCTCGTCCTATTCCATTTAGGACAGTACTGAATTCGATCTCTATTGTAGAGCAATGGAGCAGGAAGCTAATTCTTGGATAAGGAGAACTAAGTTTTCTCATACAATTTACCATCGTTTTGATTCTGCAAAATTAGCCTCTGTTCCTCTTTCTATTGAGTTAGAACAATATGCAGGTCTTAAATCTAGATCTAGAAAGACAGAACAAGTATCATCATCATCTTCTTCTAATGTTCTTAAATCATCCACCACTAGTCTTACAAAGCTTCAACGAAATCCCGTCACTCATAAGCTGAGATCAGTCTCTCCCAACCCTCAAACCATCCTCTCTGATGAATTTAAGGAAGCTCAATCATCTAAGAAGAGGTTCTCAACGCCAGCTCCTCAAAGAAGGAACAACTCTGGGTCTGGGAAAGGAGTTTTGAATAAGAATTACTTGTCTTCATCGATGAAGTTTTATGATAAGATGATGAGTAGGAAGGATTCTTCTTGGATGAAATACTTTGATCATGGAGGTGGAAGAGTTACTTCAGTTGAAACAGCTGATGAATTAATGGTGGATCTTTCTCAGCTCTACTTTGGTCCGAAATTTGCTTTTGGTGCTAACAGTCAGCTTTATCAAGGAATATATAAAGATGAACCTGTTGCAGTGAAAATTATAAAAGTACCAAATGATGTTGATGATGATGATGATAATGGTGCTTTATCGGCTAAGCTAGAGAAACAGTTCAATAGGGAAGTCACGTTTTTATCTCGTCTTCGCCATGAAAACGTCGTGAAGGTGATCACAACTCTCACATCGCATTTAGTACTTTGTTTTTTCATTCTTGAAACTAGTTTTTCACTTTGAACTAATGGGTTATTTGGATAACAGGAGATTGTTAACTTAGTTTGGTATATAGGTTATAGAAAAGTGTGTTATTTGAGTAGAAGACATTAGTGGTATAGATTTATATAAGATTTATCGAAGACTTATATAGATTTTTGTAAAATATGTCAGTTTGTTGCAGCATGGAGGAAAGCGCCAGCTTACTGCATAATCACAGAATATTTATCCGAAGGTTCTTTAAGAGCATACCTTCATAAGCTCGAGCAAGAACACATTCGTCTTCCGCTTAAGAAACTTATCGGAATCGCTCTAGACATTGCCCGTGGGATGGAATACATCCATTCTCGAGGAGTAGTTCATAGAGACCTAAAACCCGAAAACATCCTTATCAACAAAGATTTCCGTATGAAGATTGCTGATTTTGGAATCGCATGCGAGGAATCGTCTTGTGATTTGTTTTCGGATGATCCAGGTACATATAGATGGATGGCTCCGGAGATGATTAAACGTAAAGCTTATGGAAGGAAAGTGGATGTTTACAGCTTTGGATTGATTCTATGGGAAATGGTGGCTGGGAAAATTCCTTATTCGGATATGACACCTATTCAAGCTGCATTTGCGGTTGTGAATAAGAAATTGAGACCGGAGATTCCTGAGAAATGTTGCGGTACTTTGAGAGGTTTGATTGAGCAGTGTTGGTCTTCGAAACCGGAGAAGAGACCCGAGTTTTGGCAGATTGGGAAGGTTTTGGGGAAGTTGGAGTTTGATTGTTCAAATAAAATTGATGATGGTGATGATGATAAGAAGGGAGGACGTCGTGGTTTTTGGATGCAGAAGATTGGTTCTTCTAATGTATATTCTAATAATATGCCTATGCCTAAGCCTAGATTTACATGAAAACTTGCTTCTTTATTTTATGGTCTTGTTTTTTTTTATGTATCATTGAGTAAAGTTACAGCATGTTTTGTTCTTTTTTGTTTTCATTGGCTGAACGAATGGCTTCATTGTGTGATGATAAGAAGAGAATAAAAATGGTGTATATTGGTTTTGATGGAATTAGGAATTTGTTGCATTTTAAATTGTTATCTCCAAATCTCTTTGTAGTTGTTATTTGGAGGTTTGGATTTAAGTGTTAGAAATGAAGGGTTTAAATTAGTTGGGTCACTGTTACTGTTATCTTTCCATCATTTCAAATTCATCTTATTTTAAGAGTATTCATCTTATTTGACTTATATTTATTAGAAAAAACCTTCTTCTATGGTTAAGTTATTTGAGTAAAAAGGTATAAATATTTAATAATATTATTTGTTTATAACTCGAATAAACTACATTACTTAAGCCAATGTACTTAATACTTTTAAAACATAAAATAAAATTATAAAATTTGATATTTTGAATAATGATATACTAAGCCTGGTTAGGATTAGATTATTCTAATAACTTAAAAAATCAAACATTACTTCACTCTTTTCTCATCCATTAAATCACTTAATTCATTCATCAAAATACTAAAATACCTACTATTTTAAATTATTATATTTTATTTTATTTATATATATAAATATTTTTTAAGTCTTTTTATAAAAAAAAAACTATCATCGTCTCTTCAAAATCAACATCAATCATCTTATTTTTCTATATCCAAGTTATATATATATATATATATATATATATATATATATATATATATATATATATATAAAATGATGCTTAATTTTTAAAGTGTTCGGATTGGTGGGTCTAGAGTTGCGGTTAATTTGGATATATGTGAGAGGGTAAATGAATACTTGGGTTGGATAGTGGGTTGACCCGCATATAAACTTAAAACGATTAAAAATAAAATTAAAAATACTATCACATTTTTATCGTAATATTTTTTTCACAATTTTTTATATTATTGCACGGTACAAATGCAGGAGATACATATTAGTTTAAATAATGACTAGACCTAAAAATTAAGAATCAACAATTTATTCCTCTTGTTTTTTTTTTTCTATTTAATTTTTTTTTTTGTTACTAAGCTAATAAGGAGAATTAAATATATAATTTTATTAATATATTTTCCATATTTTATAATTTAAATTTATTTATAATAATATAAATATAAATATATATTAAATGACTAACTATAAAAATTGAGAATTTGGTGTCAACAAATTAAAAAAATAATTATTTCTTGTCATTACTCCAATGTTGGACATTATTTATAGCAGAGCTAAAGACACCAAATTTTTTTCTCAGATTATATAAAATTAATTTTGCTCGAAACTGAACCAAAAATATAGTAAAAAAATATACAAAATAAGAATGTTATAATGCTAATTTCTAAATGGAAAAAAGAGAGAAAATGTTACATTAGTTTAAACAAAATATAAAAATGTGTTTGAGAAGATTGAAATTATTATTAAATAAATATTGAGTTGATAGAGAGTAGGCAATCAAACAAGGACTAAATGAAGCAAGTTAAAACCAACAGCTCATGCTGCGGGTTAAAAGCGGCCAATTGATTTGGTTGTCGTGTTGGCATTTATTTACCAATTTCATCAATTCAGTGGGTAATCAATCCTTGCTATATTAATTGAATGAACCCTAACCCATTCTCATTTCATCTCACATCTAAAATTGATCTCTTGATATTAAATTATTAATGGCTTCTCTTCTTCTCATTCTCTTCGAGCTTCTCCGCCACCAAGATGCCGACCAGCTTCTCGCATCATATCCTTCTTCTTCTGCAGCTGCATCGCCGCCGTCTGTAAGCTACAGGATTCCAGATCCAGCCCCCTGCAATAGTAGAGTACGAGGTGACAGATTCAACGGAGGCCGTCAGATCATCGACGACAGCAATGATCTCTTCGAGTTTAAGGTCTGTCTAGATCTTGTTTGATTCGTAGATTGTCCATTTCAAGAAGAAAATCCATGGAATTTTGCCCACACCACAACTCCATCACCACTTTGCTTGTTTTATTTATTTCTGTTTAGTTTTTTCTTTTTGTGTATGTATGTTGTTGTTCACTCGTAAATAAAGTAAAACAAATTTAGTTGGGATCACCGTACTTTTACATGTAGTTTTAAAATACATTTACCATTCAACTTGTAAGTCGATAATTTTGTGGAAGTATTTATTGTTAATATTATTTTTTAAAATATTTAAAAGGTATTGATAAATATAAATAAAATAAAAATGATTTAAATAATATAATGTTTGAAAATGAGAATGATGTTTATAGATTTGAACAATTTATTTAAACATGACTTAATGTTTACAAATAAGTTTTTTTTTAAGATTTTAAAAAGAATCGTGTGATATAATATATATTTTTTTTTAAGTTTTTCAAGATTTTATCTTAAAACTCAACTATCATTTCAACTATTTAGTAACTCAATTTACATATTTAAATATCAAAATTATTTTTTATTTAATTATATAAAGTTAAATCATAAAAAAATGATTTAAAAAAAAAATCAAACATGATCTTTTAGAAAAAAAAAAAACAAGAAAAATCTCAATAATCACTACATCAAATGAGCTCTTACATTTAAACTCTTAGTTATTAACCTTATTTTTAAATTCTTAGCAAAAATAATAATGATATTGTTACATATGCCTTCAGCCTTTTTATATAAATTTTAGGTCCCAATATAATTGGGTAAAACATGTGGTTGAATCGAAATTATAAAAGTGTTGATAATTTTAGACCATTGTTTTATTAGAGATTTATATATATATAATAATTACCCTTTCTATTATAGTTTGGTGGTATCTGAAAAAAAGGTTATATATAAACTTTCATATTAATTTTTAAAATTAATATATATTAATATATTTATTTATTTTATTTTATTTAAAACTTAGGTAGCTAGTATAATACTCAATCATAACCGGTGCGCCCACAACATTGGGCTTCCTAGATCACCATTTTTTAACTCATAAATAATCATTATTATTTAAACCATATATATTTTATTTATTTATAAAGAAAAAAAAAACAAATAATTTCTTGTAATATATATATATATATATATATATATTTATATTTAGTATTCAAATTTAATATATATATATATATATTTATATTTAGTATTCAAATTTAACCTATCATAAAGTAAACTATAACAAAAAAAAATATTAAATTCCAATTTAATTAAAATACAATTTATAATATCGATTATAATGTTTATTCTACTTAACACTAACTTATACAAATAATCATTTTCCATTGATATCATAGTCAATCCATTTAGTTTATTTTGTGACATCATACTTCATAACATAGATAATTCTTAAATTAATATTTTTATTAAGTAACAAAATCTAACATATTATTATACTAACAAGTATTAACAATAATATATTCACTATTTTTTAGTAACATACTAACATATTAATATTTAACTTAAATACTTAATTAAAAAAAAAATTAAAAATCATACATCTATAATAAAAGATTAAAGTATATTTGAAAAAAAATTGCTTAGTAAATTTGAGAACTAATTAGAATTTTTTTTTTAATAAAGTTAAAATAGGCTTTATAGAATTTTAAGTAAATATAAAAATATTATAAAATTTATAAATAAATATATTAAATTAGGAAAGAAATTAAAAAAAAAAAAAATAGACCTGCAAATATATAAGAGTTTAAAATGAATGGTTAAAAATATGAATAAGATCATAGAGAGAACAAATAAAAGGAGAGGTAAGCTATAAAAGTTTATTTTAAATAATTATTGGGCTGCCGGATGGGTCTGTGAGCTCATACCTGCTGGGCTTACCCCTAGGACGTCCATGGTCATAGCCTCCCTTACTTAAAGCTTAAATCCGAACCATTCTTAGTCATATATTACTATGTATATAAAAATATATAAAAAAATGGATATACACAACAACAAAATATAATTTATATTAACGGGATAATTGAGTTCATTTATATAAAATATGATAATAAAGTTAAATTTAATTATATTTATTATTATATTTAAAGTATGTGTAACATATATGTAATTTGTTTTTACAAGATAATATTTATTATTTATAAATAAACATATGGTAAATTAAGAATTTATAAAATAAAATTGCAATTTGAATTTGATACATAATAAATATTTTTATTTTTTAAAATTAATATATTTTTTAGAAAGGAAAATATAATTTGACTATATTAGAAGAAAAAAAAATAATATAACTTATTTTACATACTGAAAAGCTAGGATATAATTATGAACATATCATACAAGCTAATACTATTAACCCAACTTTCACATAATAATAATAATAAATATATTATTATTTTTTTAAATTTAAAAAAATAAACTATTATTTATGTGTATTTAACTGAAAATGGAAAAGAGGGGTTATGTTTTGAAATTATAATTAATATATGGCAACCCAAAAAGTAAAGTTGGTCTCAAATTAATATGAGACTCTCAATCCAACTTATACCTCCTATCTATAATATAAGACTTTTCTTATTTAATTTTTAAATATTGTTTATATATTATATTATTATTATTATATATATTAAACATATATTTTATTTAATTTTAATATTATTACATGTATATAATATTATAATTTAATTATTGAAAAGGTACTACTAATTTTGATATAATTTAATTATTACATAGATCATTTAAAAAAATTATTAAAAAGTTATACTTATTTTTATAATGTTAATTTTATAAATTATTAATAATTATTTTTCTATAATTTAATTAAATTATAAATAATATTATTTATTATAGATATTTATTTTGTTTTATATTTGTTTTGTTAGAATCAATTATTATATTTAAATTAAGTAAATATAATTTATAATTTATATTGTATATTTATATTTTAATTAAAAAGCTAATAATTATTAAATATAATAATTAAAATATTAAATAATAATGGTAGAATAATTTGTAATACTAAATAAACTAAATGACTAATAATTAAATATTAATAATAAAAATAAATTTAAATTCATATTTTAATTAATTAAAAAAATCATAATATATACTAAATTCTTATATTATATATAAATACAAAATTATAAAATTATAAATATATATTATTTATTATAATTCAAACCAAATATCAATAATATATAAATATTATTATATATTTATAAACATTAAAATTTTACATTCCCAATTATAAATATTAAATAATTATTTTGAATAGACAAATTTAAATAATTAAAATAATCACTATGATAATTAATTCTAATTAATAAAAATGATGATAAAACCAAAATTTATAATTTCAAATAAATATTGTATTCATTTGAATCTCAAAATAACTATTTTTAAATTCTCAAAATATAAAAAGTAAAATAAAATAAATAGACAAAATAAATATTTATGTCTATTTAAATATTTTGTATATTTTATAGGTGGTGAAAAGAAGTGAATACAAATCAACCTTCAAGGCTGAATAAGGGTCGTGATCTAGTGCAGTCGAAAATAGAATAAATGGATACAGCAGACCACACAACCATCGAATGAACGCCTAAGCCTCATCTAGTGGACAACAACAAGTCGGTCGCCCGTTACAATCGAAGTTAAGCGCTTCCGTGCAACACCGAATTAACTAACGCGCGCCTCAATGTCGTTATCCCTAACGCGAACGGAATGTCAGCCACTAACAAAATAAAGACAGGACGTTGTGGGTTCGCGCTTTAGCTCAAAATGAAGACGTTTTAACTCGAGTTTGTCTTCTTCCTCGCGACGAACTGGATGAACATCGGCAAGAACTTTTAATTTTTCAAAAGTGTAACTCGGTCGATACTCAACCAAATCAAGTGATTCAAAGGTTGGATTATCCTAACATGGTTTGATCATTTCGCCTACAATCATAGGACAATCATGACATAACTGGATGAGAATGATTGAATACAGATAAACATTTAATGACCTTTTGTCTTGAATTCAATCTACTCGATCATCCAACCGATCTTGACTACCGATCTTGACTGACTATAAATAGCCCTCATTAACCAAGACAAATTTAAGGATCGGAATTTCAAGCCTTCAATCCAAACTTCATAGAATCTGCCATTAAATTTTTTCAAACTTTTGGAAATTTTAGAAATTTTGTAAGTTCATTTATGAATTATCACAAAACTTCATAAAGAGTTGATGAGTGTTCTCCAACTCATAGTAAGCTTTAATTCATATTGTAATTCAAGTTATAAATTCAAATTAAATTTTTTATATTTTAGTTTGACTTGTCTTGAATATTGCTCGATTGTTATATTTTCTTGATTTGAATTTGATCCTAAAATCATTTCAAATCTCTTTACCGCAATCAATTTGAACAAATTAAGCTAAATTAAAAACACCTAAATTTGATTTTGAAAATGTTCAAAATCAGGTTTTTGTTCTCTAGCTCAAGAAAAACGGTTTGAAAAGCTTCCTAACATCTTTTAGAAAATGTTAGGAATAATTTTGGATCAATTCCAATCGGTTTGAGGTATGTTAATAAAAAACCAAAGTTTTCAAAGCTATGAGAAAATATAATTCTTGAATGGATTAAAATGGATAGCTAGGGTTAATGTTTTAGTTTTATATGATCATATTATTGATCAAGTACCCAAACCCGTTGACCCCGATTCAAATCCAACGCAAACCCGCGCGACCGACCCGATTCGCGACCCACACACCTGTCTTAGGGCCTGTTTGTTTGGGACTTTTAATTTTAGTTCTATTTAATAATTAGAAGTTCTAAACTATTTTTAAAAAATTTGAAAAAAACAAAAAATATATTTTGAAATATTTTTAGTATATTTTCACAAAAATATTTTAATAAAGATCTGTTTGAATTTATTTTTAAATTCTAACACTCTAAACTGATATATTTAATGTACTTTTCTCAATAATTATCAACATCAATCACAATCACAATACCATCATTTAGATATAAATAATCTAAACTTGAAAATTAATTGGTTAAATAAACTGTATTAAAACCAAACTTTTAAACAAATAGTCAAAATTTTATGAATTAGAGACCGTTTTAACGGGTATGAATGATATAGTGTGAAGCCCTTTCCCGAGTATCACAAAACATCGAACTGAACTAAATCTCTGATAAAATTACGTTTATACACATATACAAATAATTATATTGATTTAAATTAAAAATCAATTGACTAAATAAATAATTTTTTTTAAATTAATTAATTGAAATAATGACTTTTTTCCATCAAAATTGTAATTGAATTACTTTAAATCTAAAAGATTATTTAGATTTGATCAAAAATTAATTTTAAAATGTTAGAAATATATTTTTATAAATATTTTAAATAAAAAAATTTCGACAATCAAATCGAGTCAAAATAAATTTCAAAATAAAGTCTTTTATAAAAAATTTCGACAATCAAATCGAGTCAACTGGATGTTATAAGCTTACAATTTTAATTCTTAATTATATTAACTAATTTAACTTATATGTTATATAAAACTAAGTTGTGTACAAATAAAATTGGTTATAACAATTCTAAAACTATTTTTCAATGAAATGCACAACTGATGGTTTTGTCATTTGTTTTGTAGTATATAAAACTAATTTAAGACTTTTTACGTGAGAATTTATTTTTTAAAAATCGATTCTTATCATTTAAGTTATTTTAACACCAGGTGAAATATAAAAATAAATTAGTTAAAAAACTGTAATATAAAAATAATTAATAAAAAAACTGTGGTCGTGAATTTTAACAACTTTTCAATTGTTATTGTTATCTTATATTCTAATAGTTATTAAGATAAAATTAACGAAAGGTTAGTTGTTGTTACTTGTAACATCTCAAAGGTCATTTACCAATTGCCATGGTAGATGTACAACCGGCCGTTTTTTAATTAATGAAAAAATCATATAATATTAATCTATCCTAATTGAAGCAGTATTATTGGTCAAAGTGATTTTAATAAATAAATAAATGAAGGATAAGCTTTGACCATACAAAAATGTGACAACCTGTTTTACCTTTAATTTAATTTAATTTAATTTATGATTATACATGGGCGCAGGTTCAATGTATGTTCTTCTTCCAGCCGCAATTTCTTGTTTCACCCAGTCAATTACTAATTAATTTACTACTACAATATTATAATATCCATTTATTATAATTAAGACTTTTTTTTTCTTTGAATATTATAACATGGACTTCTTAAAATGTCATAAGCACTCCAATTATTTTAAATAAGTTACAATAATTTAATTTAAGAAATAAAAAGAGAAATTTTAATTTCTTGATACACTCATAAAATTAAAATAAATAAAATTGAGTGGTGTAATTTTTTTTATATTTGTGGTTGGAGATACATGTTAATATCATTTAGAAAAAACACATATTCCTAATTTATGATTAGTTTGACTGAAATTGTGTTATAAATTATTAAAATAATTGAATAAATGAGATATGGCAAAAAAATTAAAATAATAAATTGAATATTATCAAGAACTTGCAACGTTTAACCATTAATTTATTACATAAGAATAAGATGAATCAAACTAGTCTTAAATATCATATTCATATTTAATTTTTAATATGTTTTTGTATTTGAATTCAAAACCAAATAAAAAAACATGAAATAATATCTTAAGTAATTTAGTTTGAAAAAGTTTTTATTTCTCTTTCCAGAAACAAATAAATATTTTTGTAAATAGTCCGATGGAGTATTTCAAAAGGATCCATTACTATATATCTTTATTTCTAAAATATACCAGGAATTTTTTAATGCAACTAATGTATGAATTTTGTTAACAAATTTTTAAAAATTGAAATACAAAATTAATCACACTTAAAATATATAAAAATATATATTTTTTCCAATGGAGGCATTTATTTTTAAAATATAATATCTAAATTGGACCAATAACGTCGAAAAGTAATCAATCACAAGTTTAAGGTCAAAACTCAATTTAATGAGTGTTTTTGACCATCTCCACTCAAAAAGCTAGTTTGATAAAGGTTTTTATAATTCTTTTAATTTTTAATTTTATCATTTTAATAATCAAATTATTTATTTTATCCCTTAAAATACTAACATACCCCTCATTGTTTTTATTAAACTAAAATTTTAAATATAAAAGACATTTTAATAGTTAAACTAATTAAAAATTAAATTTTTTTATTTTAATTGTATAGAACAACAAATTTTAGACCAATCCCAAAACAATCCTTAAATAATTAAGATCAAACATATTTTAGTTGGTATATATATAATACTCGACTTTTATTATTTACTTATTGTGAGATTTTTACTTAACAAATGGATTTTATCACCCAAATTAAAAGACTGAATACTTACCGAAATAGTTTTAGTTAATTTATAAATTTGTCTGAAAAAATATAAAATATTGTTAGCATGTTTAATTCAGTTTTTTATTTTATAGAGTACAAGGAATTTGATTGATTTTATTATTTATAACTTATTTATATGATGCTTAATTTTTAAAATATTCGTATTGTCGGGGCGAGTAGTTAATTTGAATATATATGTGAGAATAAATGAATATTTGAGTCGGATTGTGGGTTGACCCGTCTATAAACTTAAAACGGTTAAAAGTAATAAAAAATCTTATAGGTATGTTTTAAACTTGCAACATAACCAAACATGTACCACACTTTAACCAAATAAGCTAATAAGATTTTATATTTTTAATTCAACACCAAATTTGATGAACGCGGAACATTTTAACAATTTATTCAACTTTTTAACTAACTAATATATATATATATATAATTAATTAATGATGCTTAATTTTCAAAGTGTACGAATTGCTGGATCGATAACTGTGGTTAATTTGGATATATATGAGAGTAAATAGATATTTTGGTCGGATCGTGGGTTGACCCGCCCATAAAACTTAAAACAGTTAAAAATAAAATTAAAAATGCTATCACATTTTTATCGTAATTTTTTTTCACAATTTTTTATCATTAGTCGTGCAAATGCACGAGTTTATATAATAATATAAGTTTTTTACTTAAAATTTTTTAAATGTAAGTGAAAGTTCTAATTGTGAGTTTAATTTTAGTTTTGTAACGCTTTAAATGAAAGGACATGTTCATGGTCTATTATTTTAGTTATTTTTAATTTAAAAATAATATAAAATATTTTTTTTAATAATTAATTTTTAATTTATATATCTAATTTTGAATTAGTTAATAAATATATTTATATTTAAATATTAATTAGCCCAATAATATTTTAATTCTTATATTAGACCATTTAGTATAAGAAAAATTAAAATACATGTAAATGTATCTATCAAAGAGGTCTTAAGTTTTCTTCTTTATTATTGTTTTGACAAAATAACTTAATATTCAAAGACTTTGGGGGTCTGAGATTCCAAAGCAGCACAATTTATTCCTTTTATTTTTATTTTTTTAATCTAATTGGACACTTTCTCCCCAACTCAACCAATAGCGATTGAAAATAACATTTGGGTCCCACTCCTGGCCCCACATTACTCTGCTTGGACTAGTTTTTTTTTTTTTTTTTTAAAAAAATTAACCAGCCGGACTTCTTCACTTTTTGATCCGTGGGCTTGTTTCTTGTTTATTTTTTATTTATTAAAGATTTGATTTATTTGAGCAATTGATCTCTGATCTGAATATATTTTAAAATTAAAATAAATATATTCTACAAATTTATTTTTTTTATTTTAAAAAATTAATACGACGTTATGTCTCCAATTTTAACTTTAAATGTTTTTAATAGAATATAATTTTAATTTATGAAGTTATATTTTAGTAGGAGATGATAAATGAGAAATACGAATTTAATTAAATAGTCCGAGATTCAAAACAAAATTAAATTTTTTTGATAAAATTAATATAAGTAACCAATAAAGAAATAAATTAAAAAAATACCTATATAATTGAAATATTAAAATTTTATGGTACATTTTTTATTTCTTTAGGTAAAAGATGGTAATATTCTTATTTAGGTACATTTTTTACTTTCCATTTTTATTGATATACATAAATGACAAATAGGTGGTGAATTAACATTTGGGGTGTAAAAATTACTAGAATTCAATATAGATCAAGAAATTGTCAAAATTTTATATAGATTGAATCAAAATTAGTAATTTATTAAAACTATATTTATGACAAATTCCATAGACCAAGTAAACAGATTCTCTACTATAATTCTTTTATTTTATAGAAAATTCAAGACTACAAGTCAACAAGAAAGAATAAATTATCAAATGATCCACTACTTTCATAAAATGTTCAAAATTAGTCACTTAACTTTCAATTGATTCTAATAACCCCTTAACAAACTCAAATATTATCATTCAACCCCATAATTTTGTATGTATAAAACAATTTTGAATTTAATTATTATAACTTTTCACAAGTTAAATATCACAAATAATAGTAAAAACTAAAATAATCACAGGACTTGTATTTCAAATTTAAAATTCTCATTAACTAATATGCACGAAAACTTTCTAAAGTTCAAATATATTCATAACGCTTACTTAAAAGCGAAAAATTTAAAATTCAAGTTCCGTAATTTTCTTTCTTACGTGTAAAAGAATTTTATTTTTTATTTATTTATTTATTATAAGTTATCACAAGTTAAATATCACAAATAATACTTAAAATAAAAAATCACGGACTTACCTTTTAAATTCTCCGCCAAAAGTAATAAAAAATATTTCCGTCGGACAAAAACTTGAATAAATTAATATATTCACAATGACTACTCAAGATCATAAAATATATATAATTTAAAATACAAGTCCGTCTTTTCTTTCTTACGTGTAAAAGAATTTTAATTTATTTATTTATTATAAGTTATCGCGAATTAAATATCACAAAAAATACTAAAATAAAATAAAATCACGGGACTTGTATTTTAAATTTTCCGTCAAAAGTAATAAAAAATATTATTTGGTGATTCGGACGAAAAATTGAAGTAATTAATATGCACGACGACTTCTCAACGGTAAAATATATTTATGACGGTTATCGTGTCTCGATCTTGGCTAAAAATAAAAATTTAAAATATAAGTCTCGTGATTTTCTTTCTTACGTGTAAAAGAATTTTGATTTATTTATTTTAATTTATTTATTATAAGTTATCATGGGTTAAACATCACAAATAATATTAAAAAATAAAATATCACGAAACTTGTATTTTAAATTCTCCGCCAAAAGTAATAAAAAATATTCCTTGATGAATCGACAACAAACTTGAACTAATTAATATGCATGACTTTTCAACGTTAAAGTAAAATATGCACAACTTCTCAACGGTAAAATATATTTATGACGGTCATCGTTCTCGATTTCTCGATTGAGAAATCAACCATATTTACCCTAAAATCTTTTACTTTCCTATCCTTGAAAAGAACTCCATAATTATTATATTGAAAAGACAATTGTAGTGTTTTTTAACAAATTAAATTTGCTTATTTGAACTCATCTAAAATGAAGTGACCTTTATTTGAACTTGAATACAAGTTGAGGGATTCATTTAAATTAATTTCAACAAAGAATTTCTTACAAATCCAATCAAGCCTGCAGAGGTAAAGAGCCAAGAGGAATCATTTGTTGTTGTTCTTCACCATCTCTCTCTAATTTCTTTTTCTCTCTCTCTCTCTTGTTAGAACAGAGCTATCAATGGAAAGCTCCATCCAATTCCAAGAAAACCAATACCGATCCATGATTCCATCTCAAAACAGTCGAACCAGTGAAACATCAAACAGTAGCAGCATCAGCAACACCTCCAACAATGGTTTCCACCAACAGCCGGCGACGGCGAATCCTTCAACTCCGACGACGCCAAAACCCATAACGAGGTCAACCGAACCCAACAATCCATACCCGACTACTTTCGTTCAGGCAGACACAGCCTCTTTCAAACAAGTAGTTCAGATGCTAACCGGATCAACCGGTCAAACCAAACCCGATCCACCTAAGAACCCAATTCCTGTCATCAAAACAGGACAGAAGAAAAACCCTTCTTCCAAACTGTACGAGAGAAGAAACAGTATGAAGAATTTTAAGATCAACCCATTACCACCCGGATTCACTCATGGATCTATGTTCTCGCCCCGAAACCCAATCACGCCGGAGATTCTTTCACCTAGTATACTGAATTTCCCGTCGTTGGTTCTCAGTCCGGTCACCCCTCTCTTGTCTGATCCATTCAACCGGTCCCCTGTAAACGAGGTTGAAAAAACAGAGGATCAAGCCATTGCTGACAAAGAATTCTTCTTTCACCCTTCGCCGGCGAATACTCCGAGGGAAGTGGAGCCCCGACTGTTGCCCCTGTTTCCGGTCACATCTCCTCGAGTCGCCGGTTCATCCAATTGACGTAAGATCTTACAATACTCCTCCTCCATTTTCGTACACATCTATCATAAAGAAAGAGAAAGAGTTTGTCTTTCTTCATCAATTTTGTGGGTGTTCTTCTTTGTTTTTTTCCTTTGATCTTTAGCTTCTTCAATCAAGGTATAATTCAGTATTAGTGGATCAAGATTCATGGCTTCTAATTCAAAATCTCATTTCAATTCAATCATATTTGAAGCTATGCTCATGTAACAAACAAGACTAATTCACTGCCTTTGATTATTCTCTTTTTCAATTGAATATAAATTTTGATTTTTAATATGCATTTTTATTTCTTTATGTTTAAGAATTCAGTTTGATTAGTCTACTAATGCTAATTAATCTTGATAAAAGCTTATTTTTATCATTATATTATGGGTTTTGTTAATATTAAGTCATCTTAGTTAATTGTTGCTTTAACTTATATAGTTGGCTTGTCATGAATTCTAGTCTTTCAATCATTAAAATAAAAACTAGTTTTCAATTTCAATTATATATATAAAGGTTTATCCCCATAAATTAATTTTGTAATATATTTAATTTCAAAATTAGTGTCTAATTATCATGATAATGATAATGAATGATTTAATAAAAAAAAATTTGAGGATACAAGTGGGGAACTCGAGTTGGTGGATGATGATGATTTAGTGGAGAGTGGGTATTGGAGACTTTTTTTTGAGGTGCAATCTTTGACTATTCTTTTTATCCCTTTAAAGTGGTCCATCCAATTACCCAAGTAGGATTATTATTTGAAAAAAAGTGAAAAGAAAATAATAATAATAATAATATCTAAAATATCTATTTTCAAATAATTTAATATTTGTTAAATTTAAACTAGAGCATATATTATAGAATTCTTTTTAATTAGTAGACATGGAAAAGTCTACTGCATATTGTAGAAAGGACTTACATGTGATGGAGTTGGGTGGATTTTTCTTTAGAATATATTCTTGTAGGGTGCAATGATTATTCTTTTGTTACTACATATATACATTGGATCTTTAATTCTAACTTTAAAAAGAATGAATGATAACAATTGTAAAGGGAAAAAAATAAGTTTGCTAGTTATATATTCAAAAGTAAAACAAATAAATCATAAATTTTAAAAAGACATGAATATTGCCCTTTAGAAAAGTAAGCATCTTTAAAAAAAGCTATGAGAGTTTATTTTATTTTATTTTAAATTGAGAGTTTATTATTTTTTAAATAATAACGATGACATCCTAATATATAATTATGATTTTTCATTTCAAATTATAATGTTCTTAATGAAAATTAAATTTGAGAGATTTTTAAAAATAGAAGATAATCCTAATAAACCTCTTGGTTTAAATGAAAGTGAAGAATTATAACGTTGGGGGTATATGCTAGTCTTTCTTATTTAAAAAAAGAAAAAAAATAATCCTAAAAAGAAATTTACTTTCTTTATATATTTAAGTTCTAAATGATGTGAGTACAAAATCTCTTATCATGTTGAGGTGGAGATAGATCAATAAAGCATTGAAAAAAAGGTTTGAGATTTATTAGATATATGTCACCACTTTTAATAATGTTCTTTATCACACTATATATATATATATACTTTTTCTTATTGTCATACATATATATATAGTACAAAATATATGGTTTAAAATATACTCGTTATATAAATTGTGTTCACTTTTCAAACAATGAACGGAATAAATAAAGTTGTGTCGAACAAATAAATCATTACCGTAACATGAAAAAGAAAAAAAAGGTCAGATTAGTGTCTAGGCATACTTTTTTTGTTTTTTGTTTTTTTGGTATTATATATATTTTCTTTCTCTCTTCTTCTCACCGATCACCATGCAAGCCCATGCACACACGTCTGATTCATCGATCATTTAATCTTAGTCGGTGTAGCGTTTGCAATGGGTAATGTAACTGCATCCCCGTTGGTAAGGATTAGCCCTTCCACGACGATTGCAATTGTAGTAAGATTGTCCTCTTTTGCTGCATGGCACATTGTTTTTCTTCATTGCACCATAGCTTATGTACCTAATTTGTATATAAGATTACAACATTAAGCAATAGAAATGTTTTTATTTTAAGAGAATGTATCGAGTTAGTTAATATATATATATATATACCTATCTCTCCGAGCGGCGGCCAAGCCCCTACGAGCAACCTCATTCTCCATCATCATCTCTTGTACTTCGACACCGTCGCATTGGCCTACCTCTCCGTTGCAGGCAGCTCCCGCGTTTGTCATCATGGAGTCGAGGTCAAAATGAGCGACGGTATTCAGACTGACATCGTAGGCGGTGGAAATAACGGACAAGAAGAAGAGGAGGAGAAGGAGGAACGCGCCAATGCGAACGACACCCATTGGAGCAAAAGCAAACCTTCGAGAGATCTAGAGAGAAAGGATGGGGGTGTTTATTGTGCTAATATTCTTTCCCTAAGCGTTTAGAGATGGGTGACAATCAGAATGGATGTATAGAACAAAGAGAGAGAATCAATGAACGTGTCGCAATGATTTTCGGGTTTATCATTCTTTTCAATGCTATTTTTGGTGCATCTTTTCTTATAAGGTTTTTGTCATTTTCTATTTTTCAACATTAAATTCAATATTATTAGTTGCAAAGTTGAGGATACCCATAAAAATACCATATTTACCTCATTTACTTATTCAAATACATGTTTCAAAAAAAAAAAAAATTTAGTTTATAAATAAATTGAACACATCTTTCAAAATTCACAAGTATATACGAATTAGTGTCTAAATTAATTAAGTTAAAACAGTATGATTTTATCCTTTGGAACACAATGGTAAAATAGAAAACCCAAGCCTGTTTTCTTCTTCTTATTTCTTCTCTAGATAGTATCAACAGTCAGGAGCAAAACACAGATATAGCTTTATTTGGAATCTGCTGAGAAAAAGCGCCAAATGATCGCGAGGATCACAATGCCCCCAAAGTGCAGAACCTCCCATCAATTCAACGTTACAGCGAAAGAAGATAATGGTGCGCTCGAAACCCAAAAATGCTTGACAGGCCTAGACTGTCTTGAAAAGCTGGATCGAAGAGGCCATTTGAGGACAGATGAAAAAAGGATAGAGGGAAGAGAAGAGGGAAGAAAAGACATTCACCATTATTGAGATTTCAGAGTTTTGGTGTTTGAAGATAGAGACATTTATTAATTGTATTGGGATCGTTGGAGCTTCTTCCTAGATCTATTACAAGCTGCGTGAAAAAAAAGGAGCAAGTCCAAGGGATTGAACAAAAGGATAAAATAAAATATATCTCATTCTGTAAATACATGGTAAGTAAAGAATTACGTGTGACTTAATTCTTTCCTAATGGAGATACATATGTAGCCTATTCGTAGGTTTAGTTATAATAATAATAAAAATTCATTTCTTTTAAATTGGGAGAAGGATAGGAACCATTAGACGTCAAGTCGAGTAAAGAAAGTAATATCGAATAGAGTGTGCTTTAGGCTTTGATACCTATAATTTTTTTTTAAAAATTTGATGGCAATGAACATGAGAAGGATTTTAAGAAATTAGTAAGAGTAAAGTGAGACTACCATTTGGAGGATTGTCTCGAAAGGAAATCGATTTCTTAAAAAAAGATTTGAATGAAAGATATTCGATTTAGCTCGGTCTCGTATTTCTCAGAATACTGAGAAATGTTAACTCTCAAAGAAACTCTCAAAGAAAATTTGCGAAGAGAAAGAAGATGTTGAAGTCAAGATTGAAGACACAAATTGAAATAGGAAGTCTTATCTCCGAAAGCTGCCTAGAAGAGATGTTTAAACTCAATGGCTAAAGAAACAAAAACAAAAGTACCCATTATGGTTGAGATATTGAAATCACCACTTGTCGTTTTACGAGAACAACACAAGTGTATCGATTCAATTAGATATATCTGTGGTACTAAAATACAAAAACTTATGTGCTAGTTGAGGTATTGAAATTAACACTTGTTGTTTTCAAAAAACAAAACTGTACTGATTCTTTTAGATACAACCCCGGTTGTATAATACATGATGACTCACAATTGTTGAGATATTAAAATCACCACTTGTTTGAAATCGAGAGAAGGTTCGAAGCATTGAAACCTCTAAAAGAATTTTTTTTATAACAATGAACATGAGGATTTTAAGAAATTAGTAAGAGTAAAGTGAGACTACCGTCCGTTTGGAGGACTGTCTCAAAAGGAAATCGATTTCTTTTAAAAAAACATTTGAATGAAAGATATCCGATTGAGCTCAATCTCGTATTCTCTTAATACTTAGAAATGTTAACTGCCAAAAAAATTTGCTAAGAGAAAGAAGATGTTGAAGTCAAGACCAAAGCCACAAATTGAAAAGAGAAAGTATTATCTCTATGCGCCGTCTAAAAGAGATGTTTAAACTCATTAGTTAAAAAAAAGAATAAAAATACCCGTTGTGGTTTAGATATTAAAATTCCCATTTTTCGTTTTGTGAGAACACAAGTGTACCGATTCTATTAAATATATTTGTGGTAATATATATATATATATATACCATGGTATTTTGACTTAATAAATTAAAAATGATGCAAATAAATTAAACAAATTAAATGATTTTATTTTTTAAATTAACTATGTTTGTGTATAATTTTGTAAAAAAACAAATGAAGTCCAAGTGCATCACGCAAAGACTTAGACCTTAAAAATATCTCAAATTAAACAAGCTCTAATATGAGAAACATACTAAACGATGTGTCAGCATATCACCTAATCATGTTTTCATTTTCTCTAAATGACAACAGGTAGGAGTAAAACACAATTTGGAATAAGCTGAGACAAAGCGTCAAATGATCATTGCGATGCAAAGATTGGGTCGCAAAGATTACGATACTCCGAGTGCAGAGCCTCGTAGTGACCACGACCCATCCCATCGATTCAACGTTGTAGCGAAAGAGACAAAGGAGCAATTCCAAGGATCAAACAATTAACCCCCTCGTGTCCACCTACCACGTGTGCTCCTAAGGCCACTAAACCACTGCAACTTTTATTAAATAAATAACCTGAGACCTCACACTTTGCCCTTCTTAGAAGTTAAGGTCCCACATGTTTTTAAACCGCTTGCATCTGGATTTACTATCACTTTCATTAGTTAGTTGACTTCAGGACACTAAGTAAAAAATGGGGTTTTATCGAAAGATTTCCTCAACAAATTTATATATCTGTCGGTAGAGGTGTCGAAAGGAAGAAATCTGTTGCAAATGAAAAAAGATGCTGACAGGCTCTACATATCTTTCGGTATTAGAATATAATACCGAAAGATATGACATATATCTTTCGGCTTTGATCCTTTTCAAAAAAATTCAAAAAATGGCTAAGTGTTGGGTTTTCTTTAAAGGATATACCGAAAGATATAGATTATATCTTTCGGTTTTGATTCCTTTCAAAAAAATTCAGAAAACGGCTAAGTGTTGGGTTTTCTTTAATGGATATAACGAAAGATATAGACTATATCTTTTGGCTTTGATACCTACCAAAAAAACGGCTAAGTGTTTGTTTTCTTTAAGGATAAACCGAAAGATTTATCTAAATCTTTCGGTTTTGCCCAATTTCCAGCAGTTTGATTTTTTTAATTATTGAAGGCCAAAGCCGAAAGATATACATATATCTTTTGGGTTTACCCTTGAATACCAAAAGATATAATGTAAATATTTCGGGTTTGGCTTCACAAATTTCTTCACCCTTTTCTAATTGGTGTTTTGGTTTCTAAATACATGAATCTTGTTTAATTGTACAAACATATCAATTGTGAGCCAATATTCCAAGTATAAGGGTTGTGATTGAAGTTACAAGTATAAGTTTGTGTTTGATTATATAAAATATATATAAGGTTTGTGTTTGATTATACTTAGAATAAGTGATTATGTTTTATATTTGTATGTGTAGGGGTTTGTGTTTAATTTATAAGTAAAATTTGTGTTTAAGTTTTAAGAGTAAAATATAATCATGGTTAAATCTAGTGAAAATAATAAAATTTAAAAGGTCAAATACCAAAAGATTTAGAGTAAATCTTTCGGTTTTGCCCAATTTCCAGCAGTTTGATTTTTTTGGTTATTGAAGGCAAAAGCCGAAAGATATACATATATCTTTCGGGTTTATCTTTGAATATCGGAAGATATAGTGTAAATCTTTCAGATTTGGTCACTCTTCATAAATTTCTTCACCCTTTTCCAATTGGTATTTTGATTTCTAAATACATGAATTTTGTTTAATTGTCCAAACATATCAATTGTGAGCCAATATTCCAAGTATAGGGGTTGTAATTGAAGTTACAAGTATATGTTTGTGTTTAATTATATAAAATGTATATAAAGTTTGTGTTTAATTATACTTAAAATACGTGATTATGTTTTATATTTGTATGTGTACGTAGGGGTTTGTGTTTAATTTATAAGTAGGATTTGTGTTTAAGTTTTAAGAGTAAAATATAATCATGGTTAAATCTAGTAAAAATAATAAAATTTAAAAGGTCAAATACCAAAAGATTTAGAGTAAATTTTTCGAGTTTGAAGAGTAAAACCAAAAGATTTATCTAAATCTTTCGATTTTATCCAATTTCCAGCAGTTTGATTTTTTTTGGTTATTGAAGGCCAAAGGCGAAAGACATACATATATCTTTTGGGTTTACCCTCGAATACCGAAAGATATAGTATAAATCTTTCGGGTTTGGTCACTCTTCACAAATTTCTTCACTCTTTTCCAGTTGGTATTTTGGTTTATAAATACATGAATCTTATTTAATTATTCAAACATATCAATTGTGAGCCAATATTCTAAGTATAGGGGTTGTGATTGATGTTACAAGTATATGTTTGTGTTTGAATATATAAAATGTATATAAGATTTGTGTTTGATTATACTTAGAATGAGTGAATATGTTTTATATTTGTATGTGTAGGGGTTTGTGTTTAATTTATAAGTATAAGATTGTGTTTATGTTTGAAGGTTAAAATATAATAATGGTTAAATCTAGTTAAAATAATAAAATTTAAAAGGTCAAATACCGAAAGATTTAAGATAAATCTTTCGGTTTTGAAGGGTAAAACCGAAATATTTGTTTAAATCTTTCGGGTTTGCCAGATTCCCAGAAGTTTGATTTTTTTGGTTATTGAAGGCCAAAGCCGAAAGATTTATGTATATCTTTCGGGTTTGCTATAGAATAATGAAAGATATAGCGTAAATCTTTCGGCTTTGGTCACTCTTCACAAATTTCTTCACCCTTTGCCAATTGGCGTTTTAGTTTCTAAGTACATTAATCTTGTTTAATTGTCCAGACATATCAATTGTGAGCCAGTATTCCAAATATAGGGGTTGTGATTGAAGTTACAAGTATAAGTTTGTATTTGAGTATATAAAATGTATATAAGGTTTGTGTTTGATTACTTAGAAAAAGTGAATATGTTTTATATTTGTATGTGTACGAGTTTGTGTTTAATTTATAAGTATAGGATTATGTTTAGATTTGAAAGATAAAATATAATAATGGTTAAATCTAGTGAAAATAAAAAATTTAAAAGGTCAAATACCAAAAGATTTAAGATAAATCTTTCGGTTTTGAAGGGTAAAACCGAAAATTTTGTCTAAATCTTTCGGGTTTTCCCAACTCCCAGAAGTTTGATTTTTTTTGTTATTTAAGGCCAAAGCTGAAAGATTTAGACAAATCTCTCGGTTTTGCTATAGAATACCGAAAGATATAGCGTAAATCTTTCGGCTTTGGTTACTCTTCACAAATTTCTTCACCCTTTTCCATTTTTTTTGGTTTCTAAGTACATTAATCTTGTTTAATTGTCCAAACATATCAATTGTGAACCAATATTACAAGTAGAGGGATTGTGATTGAATTAGTTACAAGTATAGGTTTGTGTTTGAGTATATAAAGGTTTGTGTTTGATTATATATTTAGAATAAATGAATATGTTTTATATCTGTATGTGTAAGGGTTGTTGAGTTATGGAGCCTACACTTATAATAAACTCTACATTGTTAATTAGAGTTTATTGGGTTTATCTTTTTTTGGTTTTGGGCTTGGGCCTGACCAAAGTTATTTGGGTTTATTACCTGAATGTTTACCCTATAAATATGTAATTATTAAGGGTTTACATTGAATAGACAGAATTCTAGAGAGATAAAGTGTGAGGCAAAAACTCTGTATTCATTCTTCTTCTTCATAGTAAATCTGGTGGTGGCTAAAGTGGATGTAGCTCAATTTGAGTGAACCACTATAAATCTGTGTGTTTTTGTGTTTTTACAGATTGTTTTCAAACATGTCGGATTTGAGAGATACAAATCCTAACAACTGGTATCAGAGCAGCTGGTCTAGATCTGAGCATTGGAAATTATGGCAAGTGAGAACAGTATAGGACATGGGATTGGAAGATTTGATGGGACAGATTATGCCTTCTGGAGAATGCAGATTGAAGATTATTTCTATGGAAAAAAACTTCATGTTCCTTTGAGTGAGAAACCAGAGAAGATGGATGAAGCTGAATGGAAACTCCTTGATAGACAGGTTTTGGGAGTTGTCTGATTGACGCTAGCCAAGACAGTTGCTCACAATGTAGCAAAGGAGAAGACCACCATGGGTCTGATGAAAGCTCTTTCTGATATGTATGAGAAACCATCTGCTAACAACAAGGTACACTTAATGAAAAGACTCTTTTACTTAAGAATGATTGATGGTACTTCTATCACTACTCAGTTGAATGAATTCAATACACTTGTGAATCAATTGCTATCTGTTGAGATTGATTTTGAGGATGAAGTTAGTGCCCTGATTTTGTTAGCATCTCTACCAAATAGCTGAGAACTTATGAGGACAGCAATTAGTAATTCAGTTGGAAATGCTAAACTGAAATTTGTTGAAGTTAGAGATCGTATTCTTGCTAAAGAGGTTCGTAAAATTGATTCTGGTGAAACGTTCAAAGGTTCTGCTCTGAATGTGGAAAACAGGGACAGAGGTAATGATAGAAATTTCAACCGAGGTAAGAGCAGATCTATGTCAAGGAGCAGGAGGAGTCAGTCAAAGTCTGGGAGGACATTTGAGTGCTGGAATTGTGGTAAACAGGGTCATCTGAAGAGGAACTGCAAAGCACCGAAGAAAAACAGTGATGATAAAAATGATGCAGCCAACGTTGTTACAGAATCTGTCATTGATGCGTTACTTCTGTCTGTTGATAGCCCGATAGATTCATGGGTTTTGGACTCAGGAGCGTCTTTCCACACCACTGCTCACAAAGAATTAATGGAGAATTATGTGGCTGGAAACTGTGGGAAAGTTTATCTCGCAGATGGTGAGCCACTGAATATTGTTGGCATGGGGGACATCAAATTGAAGATGGCAAATGGTTCTGTTTGGAAGATTAATAAGGTGAGACACATTCTAGGTTTAATGCGCAATTTGATCTCTGTTACACAACTTGATGAAGAAGGTCACAATTTCAGTTGTGGAAATGGTGCATGGAAGGTGATTAAAGGAGAAATTGTTGTTGCTCGAGGTCACAAAACTGGAACGTTATACACGACTTCAACTTGCAGAGAAACAGTTGTTGCTGTAGTTGATGACTCAAAGAACAGTGAATTGTGGCATTGCAGATTAGGCCATATGAGCGAAAAAATGATGAAAATTCTTTTGAAGAATGGACAGATTCCAGAACTGAAGTCTATTGAACATCAGTTATGTGAAAATTGCATTCTTGGAAAACAGAAACGAGTGAGTTTCTTACAAACTGGGAAGGAGCCCAAGAAAGAAAGACTAGAGTTGGTACACACTGATGTGTGGGGACCTGCACCTGTTTCTTCTATTGGCGGATCATACTACTATGTGACTTTTATAGATGATTCAACAAGAAAAGTATGAGTTTACTTTATGAAGCACAAGTCTGAAGTATTTGCTATTTTCAAGAAGTGGAAGGCTTTGGTTGAAAATGAAACAAATTAGAAAGTTAAGTGCTTGAGATCCGACAACGGAGGTGAATATATCAATTCAGATTTCAAAGAGTATTGTGCTGAGAATGGGATCAGTATGGTGAAGACTGTTCCCCGAACGCCTCAAGAGAATGGAGTAGCTGAAAGAATGAACCGAACATTGAACGAGCGTGCTAGAAGCATGAGATTGCATGCAGGGCTGCCTAAAACCTTTTGGGCAGAAGCTATTAATACTGCTGCCTATTTGATAAATAGAGGACCCTCTGTTCCTCTTGAATTCATAATTCCTAAAGAAGCTTGGAGCAATAAAAAGGTAAACCTTTCTTATTTGAAAGTGTTTGGATGTTTATCATATGTTCATATTAATGAATGTGATAGGAGCAAGCTTGATCTAAAGTCTAATAAATGTTTTTTCATTGGTTATGGTGATATCGAGTTTGGTTATCGTTTCTGGAATAATCAAAATCGGAAGATCATTCGTAGCAGAAATGTTATCTTCAATGAACAGGTTTTCTACAAAGATTGTGTTAGGAAGACATCAGGTGGTGATTCCAAGTTGGAAGAGACAGGTACAGTCGATTTGAGAGAAATTTCAGCTGAATATATACCGGTTGTCGAAGAAGAACAATGTGTCGTTGAAGATGAAATCGTTGAGAACGTGGCCCCAGAGGTAAATCAGCAAACACTAGTTATACAGTTGAGAAGATCATCAAGGAATCGAAAACCAGTTGAGAGGTGATCTCCATCTCTAAACTATATCTTGTTGACAGATAGAGGTGAACTTGAATGCTATGAGGAAGCAATACAATCTGATGAATCGGTTAAGTGGGAGTCTGCGATGAAAGATGAGATGGACTCTTTGATGTTAAATCAGACTTGGGAGCTCACTGAGCTACCAAAGGGAAAGAAAGCACTTCACAACAAATGAATCTTCAGGATTAAAGAAGAACATGATAAAACCATGAGGTACAAGGCAAGGTTGGTTGTGAAAGGATTTCAACAGAAAGAATGTATTGACTACAATGAAATCTTCTCTCCAGTAGTTAAATTGATGACAATTAAAGCTATTTTGAGTTTGGTTGTGAAAGAAGACCTTCATCTTCAACAAATGGATGTCAAAACTGCTTTTCTTCATGGTGATCTAGATGAAGAAATTTATATGCGACAACCAGAAAGATTTAAAATCAAAGGAAAAGATGAGCTTGTGTGTAAGCTTCAGAAGAGTCTGTATGGTTTGAAACAGGCTCCAAGGCAATGGTACAAGAAGTTTGATAGCTTCATGAAAAGTAACAATTTTTTGAGGTGTGAAGTTGATCATTGCTGCTATATCAAGAGGTTTGATAAATCGTACATTATTCTTCTTCTCTACGTTGATGACATGTTGATTGCTGGAGCAAGCTTGTATGAGATTAACAAGCTTAAGAAAGAGTTGTCTGAAAAGTTTGCAATGAAAGATTTGGGTGCTGCAAAACAAATCCTTGGGATGAGAATTTTCAGGGATGAAGAAGTTCTCAAGCTTTCACAAGAAGAATATGTGAAGAAAGTTTTTAGCAGGTTCAACTTGTATGATGCAAAACCAGTTACTACCCCCTTAGCTAGTCACTTCAGACTATCTAAAGATCAGTCGCCTTCAACAGAGGAGGAGAAAAATTACATGGAAACTGTTCCGTATGCCTCTGCCATTGGTTGTATTATGTATGCGATGGTTTGCACAAGACCAGACATAACACATGCAGTGGGAGTTGTTAGCAGATTCATGAGCAATCCGGGTAGACAACATTGGGAAGCAGTAAAGTGGATACTACGATACTTAAGAGGAAGTACGGGTCTTGCTTTGTGTTTTCGAAAGTCTAATATGGGTTTGGAAGGATATGTTGATGCTGACAATGGTGGTGATGTTGATAGTAGGAAGAGCACAACAAGGTACATTTATACTCTGGGAGGTACTGCAATCAGTTGGGTTTCAAAATTGCAGAAGATTGTTGCTCTTTCTAGTTGTGAGGTAGAGTATGTTGCTGTGACAAAAGCTGCTAAGGAGATGATGTGGTTACAACCTTTTTTTCGAGAATTGGGTCAAGACTACGAGGGAAGTGTGTTGCGATGCGATAGTCAGAGTGCCATTTATTTGGCAAAGAATCCTGTTTATCATGGCAGGACGAAGCATATACAGGTTCGTTATTATTTAATCCGGTCAGCTTTAGAAGATGGAGTATTAGCTCTTGAGAAGATTCCCGGGAATGAGAATCCAGCTGATATGTTGACGAAAACTGTGACAAATGAGAAACTGAAGTTGTGTGCAACTTCAGTTGGTCTTCTTCGTTAAGAAACTGAATGAAAAGCCACTACCGATCGAGAGATGATGAAGTTAGTCTCCAAGTGGGAGATTGTTGAGTTATGAAGCCTACACTTATAATAAACTCTACATTGTTAATTAGAGTTTATTGGGTTTATCTTTTTTTGGTTTTGGGCTTGGGCCTGACCAAAGTTATTTAGGTTTATTACCTGAATGTTTACCCTATAAATATGTAATTATTAAGGGTTTACATTGAATAGACAGAATTCTAGAGAGATAAAGTGTGAGGCAAAAACTCTGTATTCTTTCTTCTTCTTCATAGTAAATCTGGTGGTGGCTGAAGTGGATGTAACTCAATTTGAGTGAACCACTATAAATTTGTGTGTTCTTGTGTTCTTCTTTCTTGTGTTTTTACAGATTGTTTTCAAACAGGTCGGATTTGGGAGATACAAATCCTAACAAGGGTTTGTGTTTAGTTTATAAGTATAGGATTGTGTTTAGGTTTGAAGGATAAAATATAATAATGGTTAAATCTATTTAAAATAATAAAATTTAAAAGGTCAAATACCGAAAGATTTAGGATAAATCTTTCGGTTTTGAAAGGTAAAACCGAAAGATTTGTCTAAATCTTTCGGGTTTGCTCAATTCCCAGAAGTTTGATTTTTTTGGTTATTTAAGGCCAAAGTCGAAATATTTAGACAAATCTTTCGGTTTTGCTATAGAATACCTAAAGATATAGCGTAAATCTTTCGGTTTTGGTTACTCTTCACAAATTTTTTCACCCTTTTCCAATTTGTTTTGGTTTCTAAGTACATTAATCTTGTTTAATTGTCCAAACATATCAATTGTGAGCCAATATTACAAGTAGAGGGATTGTGATTGAATTAGTTACAAGTATAGGTTTGTGTTTGAGTATATAAAGATTTGTGTTTGATTATATACTTAGAATAAGTGAATATGTTTTATATTTGTATGTGTAGGGGTTTGTGTTTAATTTATTAATATAGAATTGTGTTTAAGTTTGAAGGATAAAATATAATAATGGTTAAATCTGTTTAAAATGATAAAATTTAAAATGTCAAATACCGAAAGATTTAGGATAAAACCGAAAGATTTGTCTAAATCTTTTGAGTTTGCCCAATTCCCAGAAGTTTGATTTTTTTGGTTACTTAAGGTCAAAGCCGAAAGATTTAGACAAATCTTTCAGTTTTGCTACAGAATACTGAAAGATATAGCGTAAATCTTTTGGTTTTGATTACTCTTCACAAATTTCTTCACCCTTTTACAATTTGTTTTTGTTTCTTAGTACATTAATCTTGTTTAATTGTCCAAACATATCAATTGTGAGCCAATATTACAAGTAAAGGGATTGTGATTGAATTAGTTACAAGTATAAGTTTGTGTTTGAGTATATAAAATGTATATAAAGGTTTGTGTTTGATTATATACTTAGAATAAGTGAATATATTTTATATTTGTATGTGTAGGGGTTTGTGTTTAATTTATAAGTATATGATTGTGTTTAAGTTTGAAGGATAAAATATAATAATGGTTAAATCTAGTGAAAATAATAAAATTTAAAAGGTCAAATACCGAAAGATTTAAGATAAATCTTTCGGTTTTGAAGGGTAAAACCAAAATATTTGTTTAAATCTTTCGGGTTTGCCCAATTCCCAGAAGTTTGATTTTTTCTGTTATTTAAGGTCGAAGCCGAAAGATTTGTAAAATAAACGGATACGAATTTTATACAGAAAAACATGATGAAGGTCTGACTACTCAAAACAATGTAGTTTTTATTGTAGGCAACAACGGATCAGATACTCTATCATGCTATAGAGTTTTAACGGACATAATCCAAGTACAATATTTTTCTCACAGACGGGTTGTTCTCTTCAAGTGCAAATGGTTTGATGCACATTCTGGGGAACGTGGAGTGAAAGTGGATAAATATGAGTTTGAAAGTATAAATGTCAACCGGATTTTAAAAACCCAAAGCCAAGAACCTTATATTTTGGCGAGTCAAGCAAAACAAGTATTCTACGCCCCTAATATGGCATCACGACTCGATTGGAAGATTGTGACAAAAATAAATTCACATTTTACAAATATATAGTTAAGATTAAATTAATGTTTTACCTTAAACTTCAATATGCTCGTACTAATATATTTGTGAACATGTACCGTGCCGCCAAGAAAACTCATTAAAAAATTTTGGGGGCTCATTTCACAGGTTGACGACCTTACCACCCGGTCTTTAAGGAGTCAGGGGGAGCATTCAAAGGAGCCGACAGTGGACCGTGTGTTGTCTTCGGGGGAATGGGTGTTCAATCCGGTCTCAATAGCTTCTGCCCCATCAAGACACCAAACACAGAATGATGATCTTGAAGAATTCATTGATAGTACATATGCGGAGCCTAAGCAGCCGCAAGAGGATCTAGAGGATGAGTGGGAGCAACGTGAGGATGAACGTGAGGATGAGCGTGACCAGTCCACTCCGGACACTACTGGTACCGGTAAATTTTTCACTAATTAATATTTATTGTTTATATTCATTTTGACCATATATTATTAATTTGCTACAACGGGTTCTTCCTCCACGCGGAGACAAGGTCGTAACAAAAATATCGAGCTTTCGAGAAGGCCCCAGGGATCGAGGGTTCCACTTAGATTTGGAGACACACATGGGAGGCCAGATGGTGATGTTAGGCGTATGTGGTCTAGACATGTGGGGTCGATGGTGCGGGACCCCGCACTCATCTCGCTTCGCCAGCTAAACTGGAAGGCCTTGAATACCGATCAACTAGATTTACTATGGCGTGCCATGACAGTGAGAAGTTGAATTTGTATTTAATTAACTATCAATTGAAGTTTAACATTTGTTGTTTTTTATTCTTTAGGATCCATTCGAGAGCACATATATCCCTCTAGACACGTACAGACAGACCGAGATAGCACACGCCAAACAAATATGGGACAGGTGGCGCTCCGATTTGAGTCGGGATTACGTGCGAATTCATAACAGAGATGAGGCGGCTGTACTTGCGCGTCCCCCACCATGCTATGATCTCGCAGATTGGGAGTTCCTCTGCAAAAACCACTATTTCACGGAGAATTTAAAGGTACGTACAATTTCATAATAAAAATATACCGATGATAGTTCTAACTATAATTTTATTTTAAATGTAGAAAAAAAGCTTAATCAATATTGGAAACCAAAGACAAGTGAGGTTTTCCCACCATACGGGTAGTAAACTATTTTCACAAGTGGAACAAGAACTGGTATGTATATTATTTATTCTATACAATTAAACTTATTATAATGTAACTATATAATTAATACTGATGAACAATTTATTTGATCAGGAGGCTGAACTCGGCCATCCACCGACTATTATAGAGAAGTTCAAAAAGACTCAAACCCTAAGAGTCACCAAAGACAACCCGACTCCAACGTCGGACCAACTATCACAAGAGAAGATCGTAAGTTAAAGTTTAATTGAAAATTTAATAGAACTATAGTTTATATAATGAAACTTTAAAATGTGCAGGCAGAGATGGAGCAAGTAATTAGTGACACACCCGATATCTCCGACTTTAAGGTGACCGAGAGAGTCTTCGGGCCCCAAAGACACGGGACGATGATGGGTATGGGGTCAGGTGTCCCACCATCGCGTTTTCATAGTGATCGGCGGAGGAGTGACAATTCTCAACGTGGAGGGTTGTCGTTAAGAGAGGAGAACAAATAGCTCCGGGTGCGGGTCAATGAACTCGAAGAGCTATTTCAAGTTAATAACGATAGAACACAATAACAAATTGCATAAATATTAGCAAGGTTACAAAATCAATCACCTCCGCCGAGTTAGTACGTTTATTATGTAGTTTTTGGATTAGTTTATCGTGTTTGGAACAAGTACATGTTGGATTATGTTTTTGGATTAATACACGTGTTTGTAACACGTGTTTGTAATACGTATTGATTTAGAATTTTGGAAAATGTAATGAATTTTTTTGATTATTGTATTTCTTTTGTTTGATTGATAATTAACAAGTTAAAGTTATGTAAAAAACAAACAAAACATTAAAAATCTGTAAAGAGGAAATACCGAAAGATCTCACTACATCTTTCAGTAAAGGCAATAAAGCAAGATCGAAAGATTTCACTACATCTTTCGGTAAAGGCAGTAAAGCAAGACCGAAAGATCTCACTACATCTTTCGGTAAAGGCAGTAAAGCAAGACCGAAAGATCTCACTACATCTTTCGGTAAAGGCAGTAAAGTAATATCGAAAGATCTCACTACATCTTTTGGTAAAGGCAGTAAAGCATTTCTGAAAGATTTCAATAAATCTTTCGCTATTTACCTGAATAAAGATTAAATAGCCTATTGGGTTATTATATATCCAAGCTGTTGTCAGCCTAATTAGAAGAAATACGATCTATGTTGAAATGTCATTTTTATAATTAATGTCTATAGATATAATCATATGAAATTTGTCGGCTTAGGTCTCTAAATCTTTACCGACAAGAGCAATGCTGACATATGCTGACAGATGCTGACAGATGCTGACAGATGTTGACAGTCTGACAGGTTGTCGGCAAAAGATGATTACCGACAGATATAGGGCTTTTACCGAGAGATTATACTTTCGATAAAAGACATATTTTTACTAGTGGGACTAGTTTGTTTTGATCCATTTATTTTCTTCTCTTTAGTAGTATATTTTATGTAAAATAATGTTCTTTTAAATGACCAGTGATTTAAACTATGGATCATCAAGACATAATAACGTTGATGTACTTTCTTACGTATAACCAAACGCCAAACCAAGAATAGAATCTCTAAAATGCTTTTGAATACACAAAATATTGGTGTTTCCTAATTTCTCATTAAGTAAATTATGTGACGACTTAAAAAAGTTAAAGTGCCTACTATTTTGGTTTCTCGTTTCATTCTACTAGAGAGAAACATGAGTTTTGGGGCACAACTATCAAGTTCGAACTCCACTTTGAAAATAGTCAATTTTGGTGTTATTTTCTTGGAAATCTAACCTGCATGTAATATATATTATCATTTATCTTAGGATAATTATGCCATAGTAACAATTAGAATTAAAATAAAATAAAAAATGACAAGCAAACCTGATCTTGAAAAACCCATGGAAACCTGCAATCCCAAATGAAATAAGTTAGAATTTTATTAAATTTAATTATTAATAAAAAGATTGGTCATCCAAATAATTTAATTTATTTTATGTATATTTTTATATTTATATGATTTTTGTATAAATTAATTTCATTAATTAAAATAAAAAATTAATTAATATGATAAATTTGTAAAATTTAAAGTACTTAACTCACGACCAACGCGGAGCCCCCCCAGCTTTCTCTCTGTCTACAAGGAGCCTCCAGCTTCTTCTTCTTTTTCGTCTTTTTTTGCCTTTGAACTTTACTAGGCCTCTTGGGCGGGGTCTGATCCTTTTGGGCTCGACTGGGCTTGGCCTGCAAATTAAGAAACAAATCCATTGGACTTGGCCTGCAAATTAAGAAACAAATCCACTAAATTTCTCTTTTTATTATGAATTTTCTGTTAGGCCTTATGGGTCCAGCCCAATTAGGTAATATAAAAACCAAATAAATCTTAATTTTGTTTCTTTTCAGGGAGAGTTCTGTGAAGAGATCAAGAGAAATAGAGTGAAGAAAATACAGAGGAAGAAGAAGAGAAGAAGATATAGAGGAAGAAGAAGAGAAGGAGAACAGAGTATCACCTTCTTTGTCTTGATTACCCTCAGGTTCATTTCTCTCTTACTTGTAAAGGGAATTTCATGTTTTCTCAAACCTAGATTTGTTTGGGTTTGAATGAAATTAGTTTCTCTGTATGTATACCTCAACTTTAGGTTTAAAGTTGAGAAGAACAATTGTATCGGTTTCTTACTGATTAGTGAAATCTGTTGGTTTTGCCCCGTGGTTTTTACCCTCTGTGTTGAGAGAGTTTTCCACATAAATTTGGTGTTCTTTATTACTTTGCTGATTTGCCAGTATGATTTGGTTGACTTGTGAAATTAATCAGATCAATTGATTTCAATAGGAAAGTATTATTCAACTTGAAATTCCTAACAAGTGGTATCAGAGCTGTTAGGTTTACTTTCTATTGAAGAGTGCTTTTCTCAGGTTCAGATGGAAGGCAGTAGCACTATGATCAGACTGACAAACAATAACTGGCAGATTTGGAAATCCAAAATGGAGGACATCCTTTATTGTAAGGATCTGTATGAGCCAGTTGAAGGAGATAGTGCAAAGCCAAAAGAGATGACTGAAGCTGATTGGATAAAACTGAACCAGAAAGCAGTCGGCACAATCAGACAATGGCTTGATGATAGTGTTTATCACCATGTAGCAAGTGAGAAAAGTGCTCATGAGCTATGGAAGAAGCTAGAGTCATTGTATGAGCAGAAAACGGCAGGTAACAAAGCGTTTCTGATCCGAAAGTTGGTAAATCTGAAATTCAGAGAAGGCACAGGTGTTGCTGAGCATTTAAACGAGTTCCAGAGCTTGATTAATCAATTATCAGTGATGGAGATGACCTTAGAAGATGAGCTACAAGCCTTATTGCTATTGGGATCATTGCCTGACAGTTGGGAGACATTGGTTGTGACAGTTAGTAATGCAGCTCCGAATGGTATGCTTACTATGAGTATAGTTACTAGCAGCTTGTTCAATGAGGAGACAAGAAGGAAGTCAACTAATACAAATAGTGCACAGGCCCTAGTCACAGAGAACAGGGGAAGAACTGAACACCGACAACAATCAAGAGGCCATAGCAAGTCAAGAGGCAGATCAAAATCTAAGGGAAGAGAATGTTATCACTGTGGTAAAGAAGGTCACATGAAGAAAAATTGTAGAGCCTGGAAAAGACTACAGAATAAGGTAAAAATCAGAAGAAAGATGATGAAAACAGAAATACCACAGCCACAGTAACTGCAGAGGATGTAGTTATTCTTTCTTGTGAAAAGGAACAATATCTACATGTAGAAGATCACCAAGGAGTTGAGTGGATAGTTGATACAGGTGCTTGCTATCATGCTACACCGAATAAAGAGTTCTTCACCACGTACAAGGATGGAGATCTTGGTACAGTGAAGATGTGTAATACTAGTCACTCAAGCATTATGGGTATTGGTGACATTTATTTGCAGACAGAACAGGGGCATCGGTTAACACTGAAAGATGTGCGGCATATTCCTGATTTGCGTCTAAATTTGATATCATGTGATGCATTGGACAAAGATGGATTCAAGCATTATCTTAGTGGTGGTGAATGGAAACTCAGCAAAGGATCAATGATTGTAGCAAAAGGGAAGTCGTGGCACTCATTGTACATAACACATGTGAAGGTACTCAAAGATGATCTGAATGCAGTACAAGCTGAAAGCTCTCTAAATCTGTGGCATCAACGCCTTGGCCACATGAGTGAGAAAGGGCTGCGAATTCTGGTGAGGAAGTTGCACATCCCCTCAACCAAAGATGAGGTTCTGGATCTATGCGACTACTGCCCATTTGGTAAGCAACATCGAGTCTCTTTTAGTCAGACATCAGAAAGAAAACATAATGTGTTAGACTTGATTTATTCTGATGTGTGTGGTCCTTTTGAAGTGGAGTCATTGGGTGGCAATCAATATTTTTTAACATTTATTGATGATGCGTCTAGAAAGGTGTGGGTTTATTTTATGAGAACAAAATACCAGGTATTCAATTACTTTCAAGAGTTCCATGTCATGGTAGAAAGAGAGACAGGCAGTAAGCTGAAATGTCTTCGCTCTGATAACGGGGGAGAGTATACCTCCAAGGAATTTAAAGCATACTGTACCAAATATGGTATTCGACATGAGAAGACAGTGCCTGGAACTCCGCAGCACAATGTGTGGCTGAGAGAATGAATCGCACCATTGTAGAAAAGGTGAGATGCATGATGAAGATGGCAAAGTTGCCAAAACAGTTTTGGGGAGAAGCAGTTCGCACAGCCTGCTATCTCATAAACAGGTCGCCATCTGTTCCTTTGAAATTCGAGATACCAGAAACAGTATGGTCTAAGAAGAATGTTTCATACTCACATCTAAGGGTGTTTGGATGCAAAGCATATGTGCATATTCCAAAGGAACAAAGATCCAAGTTGGATGATAAAGCAACTCCATGTATTTTCCTTGGATATGGAAATGAAGAATTTGGGTATAGGTTATGGAACTCAGAAAAGAAGAAAATTGTCAGGTGTAGAGATGTTGTGTTCTTTGAAGGTCAGACAGGGATAAGTCCAGAAATCAACGAGAATTCAGAGAGGGTTGATGAGTTCATAGAACTCATACCAGTTCCTTCATATGTATAGTCAGCAGTAACAAATGAAGAAGATGCTGAAGAAACCTCTGACATGAATGGTAGTAATGATGATGATATTGTTAATGATGCTTCTATGCAGGGAGAGCAACATCATCAAGTGGAGGCAGAAGAGCCCCAAGTAAGAAGATCAGAAAGAGAGCACAAACTTTCTAAAAGATACCCTTCTTCAGAGTATATCCTGTTGATAGAAGAAGGAGAGTTAGAAAGTTTTCAGGAGGCACAAGCTCATAAAGACAAAGTTAAGTGGCAGGATGCAATGAAAGACGAAATGAAGTCATTGCAAGAAAATGACACATATGAGCTTGTGGAGCTTCCTAAGGGCAGAAAGGCCTTGAGAAATAAATGGGTGTTCAAGCTAAAGAGAGATGAAAATGGAGAACTTATGAAGTACAAAGCCCGACTGGTTGTAAAGGGTTTTGGACAGAAACAGGGCATCGACTTTGAGAAAATTTTCTTACCAGTGGTAAAGATGACTTCCATTCGTGCAGTGTTAGGTCTAGTATCTGGCCTAGATCTTGAACTTGAACAACTTGATGTAAAAACTGCATTCCTTCATGGTAACCTTGAAGAAGAGATCTATATGGTGCAACCAGAGGGATTTGAAGTGAAAGAAAAAGAGAACATGGTTTGTAAATTGAAGAAGAGTCTATATGGTTTGAAACAAGCCCCGAGACAGTGGTACAAGAAATTTGACTCATTTATGATGAGTCATGGGTACCAGAAAACCAATGCAGATCCATGTGTTTTCTTCAAAAGATTTCCTAATGGAAAATTTATAATCCATTTACTTTATGTTGATGATATGTTGATTACAGGACAAGATACTCTGTTTATAGCTATGTTGAAGAAAGAGATGTCCAAGACATTTGAAATGAAAGACATGGGTCAAGCACGCCAGATATTGGACATGAAGATTACTCGTGACAGAAAGGCTAAGAGACTTTGGTTGTCACAAGAGAAGTACATTGAAAGGGTGCTTGAAAGATTCAACATGCGAGGAGCAAAGAAAGCAAGTTGTCCACTTCCTAGCCATTTGAAATTGAGCAAGAAGTTATGTCCATCAACAGAAAAAGAAAAGGATGAAATGTCAAGTGTGCCATACTCCTCAGCTGTAGGGAGTTTGATGTATGCAATGGTTTTCACTAGGCCAGATATAGCTTATGCAGTCGGTGTGGTAAACAAATTTCTTTCTAATCCAGGAAAACAACATTGGGAAGCAGTGAAATGGATTTTCTTAGATATCTAAGAGGCACTTCCAATTTGTGTTTGAGTTTTGGAAATGGTGAACATGTGCTAGAAGGTTACACTGATTCTGATATGGCTGGAGATCTGGATCACAGAAAATCCACTTCAAGTTATGTATTTACTTTTGCAGGGGGAGCCGTGTCATGGCAATCCAAATTGCAGAAATGTGTGGCTTTGTCAACCACAGAAGAAGAATACATTGCAGCCACTGAAGCTGGTAAAGAACTATTGTGGTTGATTAGATTTATCTTGGAGCTTGGTATGCAACAAAAAGATGCAGTTGTTTTCTGTGATAGCCAGAGTGTTATAGATTTGAGCAAGAATGCTACATATCATTCCAGAACTAAGCATATTGATGTGAGATTTTATTGATTAAGAGATGCAATAGAAAGTCAGCAGATGAAGCTGAAGAAAATTCACACTGATAAGAATTCATCAGACATGTTTACGAAGATAGTTCCTAAAGACAAGTTTGAGCTTTGTTGTCGGCTTGTCGGCGTGAATACCAAGTGATGACTTGAAGATCGGTGTGCCTCTCTCCGTGGGCTAGAGGGGGAGATTGTTGGGCCTTATGGGTCCAGCCCAATTAGGCAATATAAAAACCAAATAAACCCTAATTTTGTTTCTCTCTCTACCACAATTTTCAGTGAGAGTTCTGTGAAGAGATCAAGAGAAACGGAGTGAAGAAAATACAGAGGAAGAAGAAGAGAAGAAGATATAGAGGAAGAAGAAGAGAAGGAGAACAGAGTATCACCTTCTTTGTCTTGATTACCCTCAGGTTCATTTCTCTCTTACTTGTAAAGGGAATTTCATGTTTTCTCAAACCTAGATTTGTTTGGGTTTGAATGAAATTAGTTTCTCTGTATGTATACCTCAACTTTAGGTTTAAAGTTGAGAAGAACAATTGTATCGGTTTCTTACTGATTAGTGAAATTTGTTGGTTTTGCCCCGTGGTTTTTTACCCTCCGTGTTGAGAAGGTTTTCACGTAAATCTGGTGTTCTTTATTACTTTGTTGATCTGCTAGTATGATTTGGTTGACTTGTGAAATTAATCAGATCAATTGATTTCAATAGGAAAATATTATTCTAACTTGAAATTCCTAACATTTTCTTTTAGTGGTGGTTGTGTGTAATATTGTTTATATTCTGGTTTGCGGTGTTTTATTATTATTATTATTTTTAATGGAATTAAAATTCTTAAGAAATAAATGAGGGAATAGTCTACAAGCCAGATAATATGAGAAGTTTCTAATTCCTTCTATCATAGGGCAATGGTTATTAGGACCACTCCAGGTGGAGAAAATTTTATTTTATTTGTTAGCTTCACCACTTCCTTTTATTTTTCATAATAAAATGATTATTTTAACAAAATAAAATAATATATATTGTGAATCATATAATGTACAAGAAAAGGCAGAAGTAAAGACAATACAATGTAACGCTATTTTTCTTAGACTATCCAATTTAATTGAAATAATAGCACAAAAAATATATCTTTCTTAAACATCTGTTTGGAAACTATTTATTTTCAAACAAAATAGAATGAATCGATTTAACCGACCAAATTAAACTGATCAATAAATCAAAATCGATAATTTAAAAAAAATCCAAATTTTTGTTAACGATTTAATTGTGTGTTTCGGTGTACAAAACTACGTAACTGAATCGATTCACACTTATTTAGAACTGAGGGATATTTATTTATTATAAAATATAACTTCATATTGATAATTGGAGTTATCTAAAGCAATCTCGAATCGAGAATACCTAATATGTGTGCTTTATTTATATCGTTTTTTCCATTGTATTTATTGTTGTCCAGGATAATGAAAATGGCTAAAGTATTTAGTATTGTCGTAGTTCATTAATTACTATAAAAGGTAGTGTTTTTGGTGTTTTTATTTCTCATTTTTTTTCATAGATGTTATGTGAATCATTCAAAAATTATCAAATATAATTTCCAAGTATTTTTTTCAAGGAGAATATCAATGATGAAGTTCTTGAAATTTTGTAACAATACATTAAATAAGGTTAATTCTAAAATTATTTGGTCATTGACAAATAATAGACTAAATATGTTATTATAATAAGTAGTAGTTTTCACCATAAATACGTTGGACCCTAATTGTCTCAATCACACACCATACTATATTATTATATAATATGTTTGGATAATAACATTTAAAAGACATGTCATGCGCTGATTGGATGAGATGAAAACATTATTAACCTAACACTACCAACCTTTTGCTGCCAATCACTCAACTATTTGTTGAAAATAATATAAATAAATAGTTATGGGGAGAGCAAATAAATTTTCTTTAACCAAATAAATCCAATTTATTCCATGATAGAAATTTGAAAGTTGAACTCTAGCTAGCTAGGACAATAATGGAGACTAAATGTCAAGTGTACAATTATATATGTATATATATGAAATCATGATAGATATTTAATTTTAAAACTTTAAATTTTATTGATTTTTTTTCACAAGGGAGGAAACATAGAAGATTAAGCATCATTAATGTCTTATCAAGAAAAGGGCTAAGATGTTTTTCCTATGAGATATCTTATACCTTCTAGAAGTTCTTAAATATACTTAGTTTATGACTGATGTACCCTTGAGACCTTGATTGCCTTCTCTCTCTAGGACTAATTTGAATCCTATATATCAAATTGAATATTTAACAAATAAGGTGAATCAAACTAGTTCCTTAATCTTTTGAATATTTTTTATTTTATTATTTTAGCATTTTTTTTATGAAATAATTCTTTGATTCAACATATAATGAGATTTTTTTATTTATTTAATCACTTTAAAAGAAATAAATGAGGTAAGCATAATTTAGATAAAATATAATTTGAATTTGAAATGAGATCTAGACAAATTCTAGATTCCACCTTTCAAAGAGGACATAATAATTAATAAAATTAGGGTTGGGACACCTAATTAAGTATGGAATAAACAAACAAAAACTTCTTAAGAAGGCTAGCTATTTTAGATTTTAATAATGAAATTTAGGTTTCTTGTGGCGTGACTTACAAGTAATCATTATAATTAAACTGTAGTCAAGAATAAATTTTAAAAAAAATAATAAGAGATGAGATAAGTCCCACTATAGGATTTGATTCTTCCACTGTTGTGATTTCTTTTGGGTAAGAATATAGTGCTCCATCCATTGCCCCCCACATTCCCAAAGGTCTAGTTTGAATCCCAAAATTACAAATAGAAGAAAACAATTACAATTTATAAAACTTAGATCAAGTGACAAAGTGGTTGGCCCCAAGGTCAAGTTTGATTCCAGAAAACACAGAGAAAAAGAGTTTGAATGATTAACCTTCAAAGCAACATAAACCAACCCAATCTATATAATAAAATGCCAATGCTTAAGCTAGAATCAAACAAAGCCCAAGATTCTTCTACCCTTTTAGCTCTATCTTTACAATAAAATAAATTAATTAAAAAACTCTAAATGCCCTTTTCATTTCTCTCTACACGTTTCTGTAAAGTTCTGTTCTTGGCTGGAAGACAAAGCCAATATGAGAAAGGGAAGAAACATAAGCTAAGTTCTTGGCTAGTCTTTTGAATAGAAAGAGAAAGCTCTCATAGTCATATCCAATGCTCGTTTGTAAGCTCTTCAGGTGATTTCCAATAAAGTTACAATATTTGGTAATTTTAAAACCCAATCTTAGACAAGTTCTTCTTCTTCATCTGCCGTGTAGAATTTTTGCAGAACCAGAAGCTTTCTGACATCCAGACATGAGTAAAGAGGTATAGAACTGTTCTCTTCCACTTACATATGATGTTTTTCCGTTAAAAAAAAGACACAAGATCCTTGTTTTCTTTTTTATGTCTAGGTTGCCAATTTAGAGAAAGCTTTGTGGGAATCAGTCCAGGCAAAAGGACTTCTCCATCCAGACGTTCAAAGATTGTACCGTTCAGTTTGTAGATGTTATGAAAAACTCATTTTGGACAATCAAGAAGGTGTCGAGCTTCGGGACATTGAGTATGAGTTGTGGAAGGTTCATTACAGACATATCTTCGAATTTCGTAAGATGGTTGCTAAAGAAGTTATGGAAAGATTCAATCTTTTTCTATCAGAAGCCATGGAATTTTACCAAGGTTTGATCATAAAGCTGAAGAAGAAGAAGCCATGGAAGAATTCTTCTTCTATTCTCTACTTGTGCCACAGGCTCTTCGTCTGTTTGGGCGATTTAGCTCGATACAAAACAATGAATCCCGATTGGTCAATTTCTGCTTTTTATTACTTCAAAGCGATCAATTGTTGGCCAGACAGTGGAAATCCTCACAACCAGCTTGCTTTACTCGCCACCTATATGGAGGACGATTTCCTTACTTTGTATCATTGTGTCAGAAGTTTAGCCGTTAAAGAACCATTCCCAGATGCTAGGAATAACCTTATTCTCCCATTTCAAACGGTAACAGATTCATTTTGTTATGTTATTCAAGATGGGTTCTTGAAAAGCTTTGATTTTTTGTTTCTTTCAACTTACAGAACATGTCGTCCCTTTTACCATCACTATCTGAGGCAGCTCGGTTCAATTTCTTTACTCCGTCGGAAAGATGTTCGTCGGAAACTGAAACTACTTCTAGAAGCACACTCTGGCCTCTATTTGTCAGAACAATGAGCTTCTTCTTCGTTCAGTCAAGGTAAACAAGAATAATACCAATACTGATCTTATAGCTTAAAGAATTCAGCTTTTGAATTTTATTTTGAGGGTTGCAGAATTGAAGACTTCGATTGGACATTCGCATCCACCGTGAAAGAGTTGGATTCATTGCTGAAACTAAACAATTCGAGTTTGAGAGATTCGTTAGAATCTTATCAATACATAGGAGGAGGATCAGATCAGGAAAGGAAAGGACCTTACAGATCGCTTCAGATGGTCTGCATCTTGATCTTCGTGGTTTCCGACAGCCTCAACAACGAATCAGATTTAGTTTGTTTCTCGTTGATCGTTATTTTTGTTGTAATGGGAAGGTTCGTGGAGAGATGTGTGCATGGGAAGAATAAGCTTGAAGATTGCCCTCTTTTGCCGGCTGTTCTTGTTGTGGTTGAGTGGTTGGTTTTCATGATGAAACTAGTAGAGAAGCATTCAAATGATAAAAGGGTTAATTGTTCGATATCGTACTTCTTTGACTCCTTGGTTGAGCTTCTTAACTTAATTGATAGCAATGTCTGTTTTAATGATAGAAATGCTCTGTGGGAAGATTACGAGTTGAGGGGATTTACTCCGATTTCCAAATCACACGAAAGGCTAGATTTTGTGGATGATCGGACAACTCTGATTACTCCCTATAATGGCTATGAGTCACGTGCTGGTCGGATTCTTGTTTCAGGGAAGAGAATTGCAGATGAATCAAAAATTAGTTCTACCAAATGGATATGTTATGATGAAACGGGAAGAAAGTTCTATAGAACAGAGGTGAAACAAATTGCGAATAATATCAAAGTGATTGCAGCTGAAGAGGAGGAAGTGATTCTATTCAAGCCGATCACTAGGTTAAACTCAGCGCCACCATTTTCCAAGGCGGAATCTAGCTCCGATGATGACCTGCGACGAGCAGTGTCACTTTCAAAGCAGATTCCAGTGCAATTTGATCGAGAAACTACAAATATCGAAAATTGCAGGCCTAATTTGAAGGAGAATTCAGCATACACAGCTGGGCCTCCTTCTCTAAGCTCATGGGTTATCAACGATGGATGTTTTCAAATCGAAAAAGGGAAAGAACTTTACAAACCTGGATTAAGCACTATCGAGGAACCCCCCTTCCGTCATCCACCGCCGCCAATACCCTCCGCTCCGTTTATACCAGATGACGCTGTTTGGTTCAATGTCGGTTGTTCTAAGAACCCAGGAATAGTTAAGGATACAAGTGGCATACTCGGCCCATCTCCAATGATAAACCAGACAGCAAATTGGCCGATTGCACATTTGCCTTCAACTTTCAACCCACCGCCATTGATCGAGGGATTCCCGCCGGTTATCGGATTGAGTTCTTCGGAATGGCTAAGGCAGTACAGGAACAGGCAAAATCTGGAGCAGGGGAGCAATGTGGTTTGGCCAGTTCATCATCTTTATACAAATGGGCTCGGTGAATATTACGCCCTAGATGGTTCAAAATTAGGTTTCTGCGACGGATGGGGGAATCCTGTGAGCCCTAGCCAGATGGTGTATTTGGGAAACCCGCAGAACCAGAGTGGTTCTTTAATCTACGGCGTGGAAGAACAGAGAAGGGAGAAACAGATTAACGGTTATCAACGGGCGATTCCTTATGGATGTGGCGCACCGACGGCGGAGGTTAAGACGGACGAGCAGCAGCAGCATCTTCTTCAGTACCTAAAAGAGAAAGAATGGCAGCTTCATAGACAAGGCCAACTTTAGAGAAGGTCCAACAATGGAGAATTAGGTTTAGAGCTTGTAATTTCAAATCAGATAGATCATGTTTCATTTTAAAGTTGATTTATATAATGGTCTCGTTTGAATATGTTAAAAATAAATTTGTCAAAATTAATTACATTTTTGAGTTTAAATATAATATGTTACAACATTTAACTAGAAGCAGAATACAACATTTAATTAGAAGAGAAGATTATTTTATTTATTTTATTCATTTTATTTATTGTATTTTTTAAATATTTTTTTATTCTATCTTATTTATTTTATTTTTTCAAATTTCTTATATATTTATATAAAATTATTATGATAATAATAAATCATAAATTAAATATATATATCTCCACGTTTAATAAATAAATAAATAAAATATATATATATATATATATATATATATATATATATTTAATGATCTCATTTAGATATATATTAATTTATAATAACTTATCTTTTAAAACATAACTAAATTATGAGTATATATATAATTTTTTTTTTATTTACTAGATAAATAGACTAAATGAGTTCAAACCTAACAAATGTAGTTATAATTTTTAAGTAAGAACATACTAATATAAAATATATTGATGATATACTCTGAATTGTTCATTCTACTTATATGAATTTTAAACATTTTCAAGATATATTTTAGGGTTATTCGGTGTATATTTTGATCTTCGAATTAATCTAAATAATTTAAACATCTTTTTTTGAGATTCTGTTTGAATAATAAAAATAATGATCTTGACAAATGTGTTGTAATTCATAATTAGTGGTCTTCTATTGACATATCTTGGTATGTCATTATGTAATAAATTACAATCAAAGGTCTCTTGAGACTCTATTATCACTAAAATGAAATATAACTATTTAGATGGAAAAATAAAATAATCTTAAAAGGGGGTCGACTAATTCTCATTAAGAGTGTATTGTCATCCATGCCCACATATATGATGTCGTTATTCATTATCCTCAAAAGTGGTGATGAAAATGGAGAGAATATTGTGTAATTTTTTACGGGGATCTTTTAACTCATCGTTTTGTCATCTAGTTAGTTGAAATAATATTAAATGTTTTCAAAATTGTCTCTTCTACCAAAATTGTCTATAAGATCTTATTTTTTTAATAAGTCTCTTCTACCAAAATTGTGTAGTAGATTTGCAACGACGTGTCATTATTGGTCTAGTTGGTTCATCAAAATATCTAATTATCCAACGAGGTGTAGCATTTAGAGAGAAAATCTATTTTATGTGGAAAAGTTTTTAGTTAACAACCTAAATTCATTGCGGGGATGGTCTTTAATTAGTTTTTGGGATGATATTTGGTGTAGTATCAAAAGTCTAGCTACGACGTATATTGAGTTTATTTTCATTGTTATATGTAGAAATTATACAATTAAAGGAAATGTTTGAGCTTCAGTCTAGTGGTTTCGCTAATCGAATTAGATATAGAAGGAGATAAAATATTATGGAAACTTTGTCTCATAATAGAGTTTTACTTTTGGTTGAACACAAGCAAGATGCGTTGACAAAATATGAATAATTTACCTGTGAGGCATTGCTACAAATTGTTTGCTAAGATAATTTCATATAGTTTTTCTTAGAAAAACTTTGGCAGTCAAATATTTCATCCAAGATCTCATCTTTGAATGGAGCGTTATTCACGGTGAAATTTTTAAAGATGATATATGAATGAAAAATGATTATATTATAGATATATTATGGTTAGTCGTATATGTCACAAAGATGTTTAATCAACAACTCACTTACTTTTACATTGTTGAGTGATGACTAATATTTAAAGTCTTTTATGGAGTATTACTGAGATTTATTGGGTGATTCTCGAGTTTTTGGGTAGTCGTTGAGAAGTTTGGATCGATACGACTAATATGACAGACTTATATATTTGTGTTATCATTCCAATTAGTTTTTGGTGGATTATCTGGTTCGAAAAAAATCGTTGAACTTTCAATATTGTAATCGTTCGATACGTATAATTCAAAATGCTAGAAGCTTTCTAAAATTCGTTTAAAAAAGCCAATTTATAGAAGAAGTTTTACAACCGTACAACTCTTATAACATAATAAGCTTAACTAATTAATTTAGGGTTTATAGTTCAAATTTGAATATTTGTTTTTCAATTCAATTTTTGATTTATTTATTTTTTAATTTAAATAAAAGTTTTATGTTCATTTGAAACTGAAATTATGATTTTTTTTTTAAGTTTTATAAAAAAAATCGATTTAGGTTTTGATTTTTTAAATAACTTTGATGCATAAACAAATAAATTTGATATCAATTATACATAAACTAATTAAAAACATAAATAAAAAAAAAAACATTATCCATAAACTTACTAAAATATAAATCATAAACCAAAATTATTATCCATAAACAAACAAACATGTTCACAGAAAAAACACAATCCAAAAACAAAAAGAAAAACATTGCATTGTTATTCTTAATACTGAAACATTGATTTTTTCATAATAATATTAATTTTTTCTTATTAATTTTTTCTTACAGCTATCTCTTATAGTTAGAGTCTCTTATCGCTATCTCTTATAGTTAGAGTCTTATGATTAGAGGTGAAAAAATTATCGATATTAAAGGTATATCGAAAATATCGTACCGCAATATATTGAAAATATCGATTTTTAAAGTATACTTAAAAAAAGGTAATGTACACTAGTATAAAAGAGCTCAATAACGACAGTAAATACTGTCGTTAAAGGTTGGCTACAGAAAAAAATATTGTTGCTTGCTAAAAGGCTGAATACATAAATTTAAAATTGTTGACTAATGTACCTATTATTAAAAATGAAATACAATTTTCTAATATTAAAATTAAATATTTATATCACTCAAATAACAAATCTTATAAAGTGAGTATAAAATACATCAAATCTAAATTTGAACTCTTCAACAAGTCCATTCAATTCATTTTTTAAAAATCTCCTTTTACTATTGTAATCCATATAGTCATGAAAGTAATTCCTTCCAAAAATCAAAAAAATAATAAGATCAAATATGATTAGATGTCATTCATTGTTCAATCTAGAGGACGAATGACAAAAGAAAATTAATTGAATTATCGATTTCTTGGATACTTCTCTTTCAAATACTGCCAAAATTGTTCTGAGATTAAAATTCAGTTGAATTAAATTATTTCTATCTAAAATAATGAATGAAAAAAAAAATTAATTACGAACCAAAAGAACCGTAAGAGAGTCAGCCAAAACAATGTCTCCGTCAATTAGTATTGGTACAACACAAAGATGATTCAATTTCTCAAATTCTGCATGACAACAATAAAATGGCATATTCAAAATCATTATTTTGATTTCAGTAAAACCATTGAAACCTCCCTCTAATCTTTCTTAGGGTTAACAATGCTCACATAACTTTCTTGCCCCCAAATACCACGAATCAAGGCTCTCCGTACGAATATTTCACATTCGAAGGTTATTAAGATAAACTAAAATGGTTGTCTATGCTCCTAGGTACACTTATCATTTTATATAAATTAAAATTTTCCAAACTTTAACTTAGTTTTCAAATCTTACTAGAATGGTATTTTACCTGGGTCGTGCAACGAGCAACTACATCACATTTATGGTAAGTTCATCTACTATTCTCCATCCATACCCCATAATCCATTCTGCACAAAAGAGTTCAAACATATTAGAACTTTCAAAATTCTTCAAAAAGACTCACCCAATAACAAAGAATTCATAACCCTTCATGTCTAGATATTTTTTGTATCATTATTCTGAAATATAATTTCCATGAAAGCCTGGTAAGTTCCATTTATGAACTATGTATAAACTTTCGAAGTTCTTCCCATGAATCTGTTTGAGAAATCGAGCTTGTAAATCTGTTTCCACAAGTAACATGTTATAATTTTGGATTCTGAAATTCAAGCTAGTGGAGATGCTTATGAACTATGAAACGGTAGTTCTTTCCTTGTTCAATAAATATTCTCTCATAAACATTATATTTAGGGACAAGTGATTGATCATAGCGATAAGAACCTAATTCGTTAAAAAGAATGTGATAAGGAGATCCAAGATTGCTAATCTTGTCAATATACTTCCTAAGCTATTGTAGTTTCAAATAAATAAGACTGGGTTACTAACTTGTACTGAAGAATCAAAGTTTAAAACTGGACAAACATATATAAATTCAAAAAAACTTCACGACTCTTTTTGTACCAATCACTAATAAAGATTGTTATTGTGCCATTAGGGGATCCAAAGGGAACGAGGATGGCATCCCTGCTATTTAAATTGATTCTTGCATCGCCCCCCAATTTTTTGGAAGCTTATGAAAGGAAAGTAAAAGAAAATATCAATCTGATTTTTAACCTGGAACTGATAAGTCCAACTCCAACTAGACGATATAGGACAATTTGTTCATAATTCTCCATCATGCCATGAGTTCTTCCTTTGGTGTATCCCATTCCTGCAATTATATTAAAGTTTGTTTAGTTCTAATATTGTTTGTTATAATGATACCATGTTAAAAACAATGGCTCATCAAGATCATTTCTAATCATAATAACTACATTCCAATTTGTTGTCATATTCAGAATAAGGCCCGGAAAGTTAATCAATATAATAGCATAAAAAATATAACATTCACTTACTATTTAAATAAACCAAAAATATAAACCTTTAATGATTAATTAGGTTATTAACATTGAGTTTGGCTAATCAAATTTAGTAAACTCACAAGCTATAAAATCTACAAAACAAAAATTAATTCAATCCACAACTATAACCCAAATGTTAGTCGTTCTTTCCAATTTTGCCCCTAAAATGTTCACAATTTCATCCAAAAAATGCCTCAAATCATATAAAAGAGAGTACATACATTTAAAACAAAATAAATTTGTTTTTGAAAGAATGAATCATAGAGATAAATACCCACAATATGAAGTAGAAACTTACATTTCAAAATATGCCGATGTATCATCTGTGAAGAATTAAAAGTTTGTTAATCATCCTATAGTTTTTCCATATTATGTATGATGCATTCAACCAATACATAATTAACAATTGCATTTAACATGAATTCATTTAGCATTTATTTATAGAAATGATGAAATTATAGATTAATTTTAATATTAGAATAGTGAAACAATGCCTAGGATTTGGGAAAAAATAACCCCATCATATTCATCACCATGGTCATTACTTTCTACAGTAAATAATGATTTAAAGAATAATAAAAGACTCACCTCAAAATATTGTGAGAAGACAGTACATTTGTGTGCCTTTTCTTTCTCTAGCCAAAACCAAACAACATTCATGCTCGTCTTTGTTTACAGCAAAAATGTTATCATTACTAAACCAAGTTTATTTTTCCTACAGTCTAATTTGAATAACAAAACAACTAAACTCACCATCTTCACCACCAAGGCATCCAACAATCCTTTTGTCGACGTAATGTGATTTGATGGCAGCAGAGATTCCTAAAAAACATATTTAAACAGACACTGAAACAGGAATTGATATCTTTCTATTATATATATGTAAAACCAAAAGATCTTGTTGTCTGCACAAATTACAGAAAGATTAATAGATAAGTTGTATTATTTAGACAAAGCTTACAATCTGGAATTCTCATCTTCCTCCTATACTAAGGCATGTCCGATTGAAGTGAGCTTGAGACTTCAACCTCCATTTTAACATTCATGAATACATCAGTTCTTAGGCTTCCAAGATATCATTCAAAATTATTAGTTCAAAATTAGGGAATATGCATGTAATTATGAATAATGAACTAACAATAGTTTGAGACATGATCCAACTTACTTTCTTTGATGATATTGTATATTTTGAGACATGGTCCAACCTACTTTCCTTGTTGAATGTTAGACACATTCAGTTGAAAGCGTCATTGCTGAATGTTATCACATTCTGTTAGAAAGTAAAATTACCAAATCTATTGTAGATGTAATACTTTGATTTTAGTTTGAAATAAATCAAAAGATGTATTACAAACAACATAATTTAATAGTATATGTACAATTTATATGTTAATTATTGAACTGGAAAATTTGAAGTCATGAGAAAACATAATAATATTTTTTTTGGAATCAATGTAGAAAAAAGTTTTAAAAAAGAATGTGTAAAATTTAACAAAGTATATACTACCAACAAAATAAACCTAATATTTACTTTTAGTTAGTGAAGCTATGACAGTACAAAATATTAAATTTAATATTGGTATACAACCTCTAAGAAATATGGTGCACACTATCTCACCATTCAATTCATATTTATATAGGAATGCTAGATTCAAGTAATATTAGTCCTCAAATAGATAAAAAAGAAAAGAAAAAAAGAGGAGCTTACCTCTTTGAAGACATGACCGTGAGAAACTTTTTCGAATCCCTATATTGAAAGAAACTCAATCAGCCATATAACTTAACCTAATTAAATGAAATGACATACAATTTGAAACTATTTCATACCAGTTTTTGAAACATATGAAGAGAAGCTTAATTTAAATCCCCAATTTTAGTGGTAAAGACATGTATCCCTATATTCTCAACTGCAAATTCCATCATCATGACAACAGCTTCCTTTCCTAGGACCTCTAAGAAATATGGTGCACACTATCTCACCATTCAATTCATATTTATATAGGAATGCTAGATTCAAGTAATATTAGTCCTCAAATAGATAAAAAAGAAAAGAAAAAAAGAGGAGCTTACCTCTTTGAAGACATGACTATGAGAAACTTTTTCGAATCCCTATATTGAAAGAAACTCAATCAGCCATATAACTTAACCTAATTAAATGAAATGACATACAATTTGAAACTATTTCATACCAGTTTTTGAAACATATGAAGAGAAGCTTAATTTAAATCCCCAATTTTAGTGGTAAAGACATGTATCCCTATATTCTCAACTGCAAATTCCATCATCATGACAACAGCTTCCTTTCCTAGGACCTCTAAGAAATATGGTGCACACTATCTCACCATTCAATTCATATTTATATAGGAATGCTAGATTCAAGTAATATTAGTCCTCAAATAGATAAAAAAGAAAAGAAAAAAAGAGGAGCTTACCTCTTTGAAGACATGACTGTGAGAAACTTTTTCGAATCCCTATATTGAAAGAAACTCAATCAGCCATATAACTTAACCTAATTAAATGAAATGACATACAATTTGAAACTATTTCATACCAGTTTTTGAAACATATGAAGAGAAGCTTAATTTAAATCCCCAATTTTAGTGGTAAAGACATGTATCCCTATATTCTCAACTGCAAATTCCATCATCATGACAACAGCTTCCTTTCCTAGGACCTCTAAGAAATATGGTGCACACTATCTCACCATTCAATTCATATTTATATAGGAATGCTAGATTCAAGTAATATTAGTCCTCAAATAGATAAAAAAGAAAAGAAAAAAAGAGGAGCTTACCTCTTTGAAGACATGACTGTGAGAAACTTTTTCGAATCCCTATATTGAAAGAAACTCAATCAGCCATATAACTTAACCTAATTAAATGAAATGACATACAATTTGAAACTATTTCATACCAGTTTTTGAAACATATGAAGAGAAGCTTAATTTAAATCCCCAATTTTAGTGGTAAAGACATGTATCCCTATATTCTCAACTGCAAATTCCATCATCATGACAACAGCTTCCTTTCCTAGCCCTTGCCACACCTATTCTATGCCAATTAAATATAAACATCAACGTTTTTTTAAAACCAAGCACAATCTATATTCTTAAGAAAGTTAATTAAACATTCAGATTCTTAAAAAAAGGTAAGCAAAAGTCACATTTTAAGTTCAACAATCATAATTTCTATCTCGGCCTTATGAGAATCATCCAAGTCATATAAGTATACATTGACATCCCCAACCATGACTGGGAAAGTAAGAATTATTAGTCTAAACATTTGAAAAGTTTCAAGGTTTTTTTATTATTGATACATGTCAATTGTTCATGGGGTTTAATAAAGTTAATAAACAAGAATACAGATCCTTAAATAACTTCATGAACAACTTGATTTCTCTATCCGATTCAGATTATTGAATTGATCTCATTTGGAGTTATTTGTAATGAGAAATAATAATAAAAGATGCAAATATAAGACCTACAATGTGAGTATCTCCAATGGTATAGTCTCCATCAATCAATTTCCTATCCAAAATTATGAAGGGTTGTTCATTAAAATCAATATATATAATTTTGAATTGATCGGAAGAACAAGAAAGCAATGAAATACATATAATTAAAGTAATATATATATATATATATATATATATATGTCATCACCTATACTACTAGTAATATTGTCCATCATCTTAATATTAGCTAAAATTAAAGAATTTCATAAGTATAATAGATGATATCATATAATGATAAACAGAATTTCATGGTAATTATAAACATAATCGCTTTATTCAGATAAAATTTCATCAAACACTTGATACACAAACTTAAATATTTAATAAGAAATGGATGTTCATTAGGTAGAAAAAACAAGTTGGTGCTTTGTGGTAGAATCCAGAAAACAAATTATATAGACTATAAGCTGACCAAGAGAGATCTATGAAAGTAGAATAAATATATGAGAAAGGAATAAGAACTTATGTATGGTAATTTTACCTAAGAATAAGTGATGTGGTCACTAATCTCTAATGGTATTAGCTGCAAAATCCTTGTGGACATTCTGTCGAACACTTTGTAGGCAAAAACATGAAGTGAGTGATAAATTAACAATATAAACAAACAAAAAAGAAGATGATGAATATGATCAAGGATATCGAAGCAATATACATAAATAGAAGAGATTCGCAGTGATTCCTCATCAAATGTATAGTCGGTTGCAAAACGTCAAAGACCTAGCGAGATTGGTCCAAACGAAACCATATCAAAGAAAACAGCATGACCAGCTCTAACTATATATATTGTATCAATACAATACGATAAAGATCATGTTAGCAGATACACTAGAAGCTTAGCATTTTGGATATCATAAAGATCATGTGCACTGGAAAGACCAATAGCTTTAAACATCTAAGAAAAGCATGTACTTTGACAAATTCATAGCTATGCCCACCAAAAAATAGTAGGTTTTCACATCCTAATAACATAAAGTTAAGTATAACCTTGTAAAACAGATCTTCAACTTCCCTCTCGCGAATATCACCAGGAAGATTTCCGACATAAATTGTTTTGCTTGAGCGAGTCATTGTTCCTGAACGAACAACAAATCTGAATAAAGAAAACGACTAGCGATGAAACTTGGAAAGCATAATCTAAATCAAGATAAGGAATAAAATCCAGCACGCATTCAAAACCCTAACCATCTAAAAAAAGAATTCAAGAAGAATAATAATCCGGCATTCAAAACCCTAATTTCAAAGCCAAAAGAAAGAATTTAGATTCAAAAGAAGTCGTAAATAGAACGTGTAAATTTATCTGAATTTAGATAAATTTAGAAAGAGAATACATAAGATTCAAAGCAGGCGTTACCTTCGACTTCAAATCCTAGAGTGAGAACGAGTTGAGACGGCGAGAGGAAATGCGACGGTGGAGTGGAGGCTGGGAGGGTGATGTCTTAACAAAACGTGCCTTTCACCGTTGGATCTCTATGACTCAATCCAACGACTATTAGTTAGTGTGTCCAAATTCACATATACTTTCCTATCTGTATCTTCTTTGTCGTGGAGGGTTACTCGATGGAAATAGATCAAACAAACGAGAGCGGATGAATGAGTGTTAGGGCTTGATGAGCCTCCCTCTCTAACTAATACCAATTTAAAAGTCTTATATATATTTAAATTAAAAGGTTTCGGTTTTATTTTATATTTAGCCACGGGATGAAATGTATGTAGATACTAATCGATAGATAGTGTCCTATTAAAGTATGAATATTTATTTATTTTTGTTTAATAGCGACAGTAATTAAAATACAGTGACTAATTTGGTGGCTATTAACGGTTTTTTTTACTAGTGGTATGATACTGATACCAAAATTATTGATACGGTAAAAATATGAGATTTTTAAAATTTTGTATATCAAGATATACCGAAATAGTATTTATAAGTTAAAATATATATATATATAATACTTATAAGAAAATAATTAAATAGATTTGATATTAATTTAATTATAGAAATATAATTTTTGAAAATATCAAAATATAAATATACTAAAATATTATTTAATATACTAAAAATCAATCTTACCGATAAGATTGATTTTTTTAAGTTAATATGTTTTTTAAGTATCAAAGGTATAATACCGATACCGTACCAAAATTAAGGTATACTGAAATCAAGGTAAAGTAAATGTATGCATTTTTTGCATACCGAAACTTTCGGTAAGGTATATAAGGTATGGATAAAACATTAAGGTATAACGTACCGATCAACCCCTACTTATAGTTTGGTAATTGCAATTTTCCATTGAACAGCCTAAGAGTCTTGATTCCGTGAGCTGATTAAGTGACACCAATCTTCAATACGTTTGATGAAGATATTGAGCCTATAATATTACTTGTTATTGATATTTTATTGAAATGAATTGGCTTGGATATGGAATAAAACTAGTATTAAGATTCGATAGTGTTGTCAAAGAAGAAGAAGGAGGAACACGAGAAATTAGATTCGATGGGACTATTCAAGGACTAGTAAAAAATGTGTTAGTATCGGTCATTTAGTGAAATTTAATCGGGGTATTTAAAATCGTAGTTAAAACCTGTTAGAATAAGTTAAATGAAGAAAAAGAAAGAATTAATAATTAGAGAAATAATTAATTAAGATTAATTGATTAAAATTAACTCAGGTGAATAAAACTAAGTTAAATCAAATACAACATAGTTTTGATGATGAATAAGTGAATAAAACTAAGTTGTGCAAATTTCTTGCGCAGGTACAACTCAAGAAGTGCGAGCATACGTACTAGGCTAAGAAAGTGCAAGCAGACGTATTTCTTCGAACAGACGTCTCACTTCAAGTAGATGTCCTGGCCTCAAGTTGAGGAAGCGCAAGTAGACGTCTCACCGCGAGCAGACGCCTTACTTCAGCAGTAGTCTGAAGAAGCGCGAGCAGACGCCTTGCTTCAGTAGTACCCTGAAGAAGTGCTGACAGCAGCTTTGCTTCAGTAGTCGTCTGAAAAAGAGTTCAATTATCTGCACAACTCATCAACATAGCGAACAACAGACTTCGTTATAAGTAGACTTCCTAGTCAACTTATTACAACAGCCACCAAGTGTTCAACCATTAGAAAGTCGACACATATCTACGTATCAAATTCGACCGTTTCCTACATCTCAACAAAGGACATCAAAGTATAATGTCGAATCCCTGGATTTGAGGTATGACGAATCTTTCCCGGTCATTTCACAATCCAAGAATCAGAGTCGATCGTTTCTACGCCTCAATATAAAAGAGCTTCAGAGTACAATTGTGACTCCCCCTAGTTCTCATACATGTTACACAGTTAGTGAATTGCATAGTCAACGAGCTCTAAATTCTTAATCTCTCTCTTTCTAACTATAAAAGCATACATTGTATAAGTTGAGAGTACATTTATTCTTGTAAGTTGAACAGAAAATTGTCTGTTCAATAGAGTGAGTGCTAGGAGTTTAGAACAGACAGTTGTTAAGTCCTGAGTTCTGACTGAGTTTGTATAGACGTTGTACAAATCAAAGTCTTCTAGTGAAATTCTTCTGAAAATAAAAGAAGGGGCGACGTAGGAGTCTTATCTTCGAACATCCATAAAACTCTTGAGTTAATTACTTTCCGCATTCTTACGTCTTGCATCTGTAGCTTCAAATCTAGCAAACACTTTTGCACTTGAAATCGTTCAAGAGCTTGCGACAATTTGTGAAGAATAGAAACAAATTTTAATTTCTAACAGGTTTAAAATTGAATTGAAAGTCATGTTTTGTGCAACAATATTTAATCCCCTTCTATTGTAGTAGTCGATCCTCACAAAACCTTACTACTTAATAGTAATCTCTAGATAACTTTGTAAAAATTATACAATCCCCAATACATTATAATCAGTGTTGAAGGGACTTAAATCACATCACACCCACGATACTAAAACTTAAAAAGACCCATTTTTGTAGCTCAATGATTCAACAAACTCCATATAATCTCAAATGCATAATTGATCCACATCTCTAATCACAATTAATTTTTTTTACCATTATGTATAAATTTCACCAACTTGTACAAATTCAAGTTTGATGTTTAAAATTTTTCACTAAAACTTTCACTAAAAGATACAAAAATTCAAATTTCATACCGTATGGAATTTAATTTTTTTTTTTAAATTTAATGGGGTGTTTAAAGGCCTTCGTTTTTCGACTAAAAGTTTTGTTAGATTATTCATTAGATACTATTATTTAATTATTATTTTTAAAATATTTACATAATTTTAGTTTCAAATAACATAGAACATTTATTTAAATTGAAGAAAAAACTATAAATCAAATTGAAAAATAAAAATTTGAATTTTATAGATTAAAATCTTAAATTAACCATTTAAACATATTAAATTAAAATCTGTGAAGAACGATTAAGGAAGATGGGTGAAGAAGTGAAAGAAAGTCGTAATTGTTGATAGTGACAGAAAAGTACATACAAAAATAGAGATAAAGAACACACAAAGAAATAATTACTTAATATTATCATGTTTTACTTCTAATATATATTGATATATATCAATATATATATATATATATATATATATATATTATCATGTTTTCCTTCAAATATATATTGATATATATCAATATTTATATTAAATAGTTTTAAAAAAGTGACATATAATAAAATTGATTATGTATATATTATTACTTAAATAATGTATAAATAATAAGTTAATGATATTAAAAATCTTATTTCATATAATTTTAACGATAAATAAAAAATTCAGATTGACCTCATAATTAGTCTCAATTTGATAATTTGGTACATTCAAAATATTTAAAGAGATATATGTAGAAATTATTGGAAGTTTGAATAGGGGAAGAGATAATCAGTCTGAGAAAAACATTACATGACATGTTCTTTCTCTACCATCTCTCCTTCCTTATTTCTACGTCATACTTCATTATTTTTTCTTCCAATCACTTCTTTTATTTTAAACTGATAATATAGTATTAATTTAATAATTTTTAATATAAACAGGGTATGTATTGATTAAATAATAATTGAGATATTGAGAACAAACTTCTAAACAAATTATACATAAAATAAGTTGTATGAGCTAAATTAAAACATAAATATATTTAATAATATTAAAAACATAAATATATGTATTAATATATTTTAAAAATTGTTAAACTATATATATATATACTAATTAAAATAAATTTTCTGTAAATTATTATATTATAAAAAATATTTATTATCATGTATACAGAATAAATATACTTTTTTGATATTAATAATTTTAAATAAATATATACGAGAAAGAATTATACACTATTATTTTAAAAATTATTTATTAATTTTTATTTTTATAAAAAATAATATTTATATTTATTGATTATTCCTAAATTACAAATGAATAAATATATATTTTTTAAATATATAATTTAAGAGAAATGATGGGGATGAAATTTGGAGGAGGAATGATGTGGATTCACTGAGAAAATAATAAAAAAATTATCTTTCCTCGCCCTTTATCATTTTTCGAAAATGTGATGTGGTGACACGCATCCCCTCCCAATTCTATCTTCCAAATTTTCTATTCTTATCCCTCATTATAATTTAAACACAATTTATTAGAAATCATTTATCTAAATATATATTTTAAAATTACATAAATAAATATATTTAAGTTTTTATATATAATTAATAACATTTATATTATTTAAATATTTATTATATATATATATATATGAGAAATGATTAGGTGAGAGAATTTAGTGAAGGATGACTTAGCATAATGTTATTCGCTGAAAAAATCAAATAATTTCTCTATTTTCTCTCTTTCCTCCCACTTTTACATTTTCCAACCAATAAGAATGAAAGTCCCTTGCCAAATTCATTCACTAAATTCATTCACCAAATTTTCTCTCTCTATCCCTCCTTATATATATATAATGCCTAAATTATAAATGAATTAATCAAAAACATTTAAAATTATATTTTTTATAAGCGTTTTATCTTAAATTATATATATAAATATATATTTTAAAAAATGCATATATATATATTTATATTAATTTTCTTATATAATATATTATTTAATTAAAACATTAAAATCATTAATAATAAAATTATGAATTAAAAAATGTAAACTAATTATTTAAAAAATCATATTTATGAAATAAAATAAAATAAAAAGGTAATTGTTTTGTAGTTTTGTTTTTACTTCTTATATTTTAATTTAAATATGTAATTATTTTAAAATTAGTAAATACAGTTAAAAATTTATATACTTAAAAAAAAGAAGATAATTATAAAAATATGTAATTATTTTGAAAGTATTTTAAAATAATTAATTTAATTGATTTTTTTTATAAAGTTTGAAAGTGTTTTAGAAAGAGTGATTTTAAATATTTTTTAAAATTTAATAAATTATTATTTAAACATAAGATAATATTGTTAAAAAAAATTATAAGTATATAATTGTAAAAAGATTATTGATTTATATTCATTCTAATAACTTATTTGTAAAACATAATAAGTTGTTAAAAATATTAATAAATTAATAATAAATTTAATGTTAATAAATTTATTATTAATATTTTAAGTATTAAATATAAAATTTAAAATTTTTGGATAAAGATGAGTAATTATTTAAAAATTAGTTAATAAATAAAAATATTTTCAATATTTGTTTTATATTTTATCAAATATATTCATAAATATACTTTAATAAGTTTTATTATGTTAATCTTTATAACTAAATATATTAATGTAATATTATGTTAATCTCTAAAAGTTTTTTAAAATTTATTATGTTTGATTATTTAATTAATTTTAAAAATAAGAATTTATTAATTAAAAAAAATTGTAAATAAATGAGAGAAAATATAAAAAATAGTTTTTTTTTCTATTTTTATATATATTAAATTTTAATAAGAAATTATTTAAAAATTAATTAATACAGTTAAAAAAAATAATGATTTATACATTTATAATATATACATTAGAGAGAAAGTTTGAAAATTTTTTTTTATATTTCTTTTAATTTGTAATAATTATTTAAAATTAGTTAATACCGTTATAAAAAACATTGTTATACGACAAAATGAAATTGTAAAACAAATTCTGTTTTTATATTAATACGACAAGTGTTTGAAAAATTAACAAATTATGTTATAATATTAATACGACAAGTGTTTAAAAAACTTTTACAAAATTCTGTTTTTATATTAATACGACAAGTGTTTGAAAAATTAACAAATTATGTTATAATATTAATACGACAAGTGTTTAAAAAACTTTTACAAAATTCTGTTTTTATATTAATACGACAAGTGTTTAAAAAACTTTTACAAAATCCTGTTTTTATATTAATACGACAAGTGTTTGAAAAATAAATTGTTAACAAATTATATTAATACGACAAGTGTTTAAAAAACAAATTGTTTTTTATATTATTTTAAATTTTAGCAAGTAATTAAACGTTTATAATACGACAATTAATCTAGGTTTATATTTAATTTAAATTTTAATTAGTAATTATTTAAAAATCTTGTTAAAAAAATTAATGATATATTTTGAAATACGACAAATTTTTTTGTTTTTATAAAACAAAATTTTATTTTTTTTATATTTATTTTAATTTTTAATAAGTAATTATTTAAAAAATTGTTAATACTATTCAAATTAATAATTATTTATACTACAAAACCAGATTATTTTACAAATATGTAAGTGTATATACATTTTAATCTATTATTTCAAAATATATCAAACATTTTAAAAATAAAAATAAATCTATAACATATAAAAATAACATTTAATGAGATTACGCCCTAGATGGTTCAAAATTAGGTTTAAGCGACGGATGGGGGAATCCTCTGAGCCCTAGCCAGATGGTGTATTTGGGAAGCCCGCATAACCATAGTGGTTCTTTGATCTACGGCGTGGAAGAACAGAGAAGGGAGAAACAAGTTAATGGTTATCAACGGCGATTCCTTATGGATGTGGCCACTAACGGCGGAGGTTAAGTCGGACGAGCAGCAGCATCATCTTCGTACCTAAAAAGAGAAAGAATGGCAGCTTCATAGACAAGACCAACTTTAGAGAAGGTCCAACCATGGAGAATTAGGTTTAGAGCTTGTAATTTCAAATCAGATAAATTATGTTTCATTTTAAAGTTGATTTTATATAATGGTCACGTTTGAATATGCTAAAGTAAATTGTCGTAATAATTAATTCAAAATTTATAATAAAAACACATTTTGGGATTTTTGATTTAGTGTTTATAAACTGAGTTTGGACATTTACTAATAAGTTTATGCAAAAAATTATGTTTAGATATAATTTTTTCTCTTCAAATAGTATTTTAAGCTTATAATCATAACGATATTCTCTTTCTATCATTTTTTAATATTTTTTTATTTTTTCTTATTTATTTAATCTATTTCTAATATTTTTCATTCTTATATTTTATCTATTTTTTATTCATTATTAACTAATATTTTAAAACATAGAGGTTGTTTGGTGAACCAATTCTCAAACTAACATTGTTTTTCGTTCAATTTCCCAAATTAACCTAGTTTATTCATTCATTCTCAAATTAACCTACTTTACTATTGAAAGTTTCTTTATTTATTTTTATTTTTTAAATTTATTTATATTTAAACTTATATATATATATATAAATTATTATTTTTATTAAATTATTTTTTTTATAAATTTGATTATTTATATTTTGATTAATATATTTAAATTATTATTTTTATAAATTTAATTATTTATATTTTAATATATATTTAATTTTAATTATTATTTTATATAATATTTTATTTTTATTTTAAAAAGTTTAATATAATATTATACAAATGAGAATTATTTAAATATAATGACAAAACAATTATAAAAAAAATACGATCATTCAAATTGTCACCAAATAAAGTGGAAAATAAGAGCGATTAAGCATTCAAGAAATAATAATAAAAACATAAGTCAAATATATTTATCAACTAACAAACTTAAGATAAAATATAGTATTAATATGCTCAAGAAAATCAATATTGGACGTTCTAATAACACATGATTGAAAAAAATATGATAATTTTATTCCCAATAAAATTTTGAGAAAGAAGAGAAACTAACTAAGTCAAAGTCAATGTATTCAAATTGAGAATAATAACTCACTAAACACTACAATTTGTGGGAGGTGTGGCCAAAAAGGTTATACAAAACGTAGTTAAAAGATGTACTTGAGTAAAATTGTAAATAATTTAGAAAAGAATGATTGTAATTATTTTTTATAAATTATTATATATAGTTATGGTTAAAATATTTTAAATATATTAATATTTATTAATTATTTATGAGGATGGTAAAGTGAATATTTATTATATTATATAAATAATAATTAAAATGTAAATATATATATTAAAATTATAATAATAAAATTTATAAAAATAATAATTTAAAATATATATATATCAAAATATAAATAATAATGTAAATATATACATCAAAATATAAATAATTTAATTTATAAAAATAATAATGTAATAATATATAAAAAAAATTAAAATATAAAAACTAGAGTTTGAATAATAAAGTAGGTTAGTTTGGTAATGAATGAACAAAGTAGGTTAGTTTGGGAGGTTAAACGTGAAACAAGGTTAATTTGGGAATTGGTTCTTGTTCGGTTGTGAGTTTTTAAAAAAACTAAGAGAGAAAAATGAAATGATGGGTGATGATTTTGAGGAGATAATAATTATTTTTAGTAGGAAGACTTAAAATGTATTAATATATATAAATAAAATAAAGAATATTTTAGTATATTGGTTAATGATTTGAGTGATGTGATTGATAAAAATTGAGTAAAGTGATGTTTGATTTTGTATGATTTTTTTTAAAAACTCATACCGAACAAGGCCATAATTAAATTATGAGTATATATACAATTTTTTTTATATTAACCACTTAAATAGAGTAAATGAGATCAAACCCAACAAATGTCATTATAATTTTTAAATAAGAACATCTAATACAAAATATATTGATGACACGCTCTACATGGTCCATTCTACCTATATGAATTTTAAACACTTTCGGGATATTTTATGATTATTCGGTGTATGTTTCGATCTTCGAGTTAATCTAAATAAGTCAAACATCTTTTTTGAGATTCTATTTGAATAAAAAAATAATGAGCTTGATAAATGTGTTGAAGTTCATAATTGTTGGTCTTCCATCAACATATCTTGGTATGTCATTGAATGATAAATTACAATACAAGGTCTATTGGGACTCGATTATCACTAAAATAGAATGTAATTATTTAGATGGAAAAATAAAAATAATCTCGAAAGGGGTCGACTAATCCTCATTAAGAGTGGGTTGTCATTTATGCCCACATATATGATGTCGTTATTCATTATCCTCAAGAGTGGTGATGAAAATGGAGAGAATATTGTGTAATTTTCTATAGGGATCTTTTAACTCATCGTTTTGTCATCTAGTTAATTGAAATAATATTAAATGTTTTAAAAATCAAGAATGTTTAGATATTCGAGATCTTATTTTTTTTTAATAAGTCTCTTTTATCAAAATGGTGTAGTAGATTTGCAACGAAGCCAAATAGTTTTTGGGCATCGATAATCAAATGTAAGTATGGTCTAGTTGGTTTACCAAAATATCTAATTATCCAACGAGATGTAGCGTTTGGAAAGGAATTTATTCTATGTGGAAAAGTTTTCGTTAACAGTCTAAATTCATTGTGGGGATGGTTCTTCAATTAGTTTTTAGGATGATATTTGGTGTAGTGTCAAAGACGTATCTTGAGTTTGTTTTCATTGTTATATGTAGAAATTCTACAATTAAGGAAGTGTTTGAGCTTCAGTCAAGTAGTTTCGCCAATCAAATTAGATATAGAAAGAGATAAAATATTATGGAAACTTTGTCCCATAATATAATTTTATTTTTGGTAGGACACAAGCAAGATGCATTGACGAAATATGGATAATTTACATTTGAGACATTACTACAAATTGTTTGTTAAGATGATTTCATATAATTTTTGTTAGGAAAAACTTTGGCAGTCAAAGATTTCATTCAAGATCTCGTCTTTGGATGGAGTGTTATTCACGGTGGAATTTTTACAAATGATATGTGCATGAAAAATGGTTATATTATGGTTAGTCGTATATGTCACGAAGATGTTTAATCAACAACTCATTTACTTTTGCGTTGTCAAGTGGTGACTAGTATTTGAAGTCTTTTGTGAAGTATTACTAGGATTTATTGGATGATTCCCGAGTCTTTGGGTAGTCGCTAAGAAATTTGGATTGATGCGATTGATACGACAGACTTACATATTTGTGTTACCATTCCAATTAGTTTTTGGTGGATTATCTATTTCGAAAGAAATCGTCGAACTTTCAATGATCGCAATCGTTCGATACGTATCATTTATAATGATATTATTATGACGCTTTCTAAAATTCGTTTAAAAATGATGTTAGGATCTAGATCGCCGCTGGTGGACCGGGGGTTGGACCAGTTAGCGGTTCTTACTCGTAGGGTGGTAGTTAATCCGGTTAGAGATTAATACCGGGGTTTCAATACTACACAACCTGTCACAAACCCTTGAACTAGGTTCAAGCGCGGAAGAGGTTTGCTTTCAAGTTGAAGCGGCACGCTTATATGATAGGCACGGTCGGTTTCGGATGATGGAGATTTGGGAATGGTGGGTCAGTTTCGGTAATCTGGATATTCGGTATGATTAGTATAAAGTCGGTTTGGTTAAGTCAGTCGGTTATGTAATGAGGCCGGCAGAAAGTAAATAACACAACAGATTTTATGGATGTTCGGAGATAAAACTCCTACGTCACCCCTTCCTCTCGAAACCGTGAGAAGGATATTCACTAAGGAATACAAATACAGGCCGATCGAGACTTATTTCCTTCTCGATAATACTTTTACAGTTTACACCGAAATTGTAAGACACACTCTAACTTTCAACACTTAGGCTTTCTAGAACAGCACACTCATATCACTTATAGTAAATGCTCGTTATCTCAATGTATGTCCCGCTTAAGTCCCCCGCATTTACTCTTCTGCAACTGCCTCCTTTTATAGGTGAAATATGCCAACGGTCATATTTCATTGCCTTGAATCTGATTGGCTGATCAGAGGCGCAGTGATTCAGTGTCTCAGAGGTTCAGACCTGCGGTCGTTTCCTCAGACCTGACGGTCAATCCTCAGACCTGGTGATCTGTTCTTCCGGTGTGTAAGACAGACCTGCCGGGTTTGTCTTTTACTTGATGTAGGCACTGTCTGTTGGACAGTTGTCTGTACTTGGAAGATTTTCTTTCTGCTTCATCCCGAAGTAGAATGATCCGGTAGTACTGTCTTCTGCAGCCTACAGTCTTTCCTCAGACTTGCATGGATATGGAAGTATTCAGTCTGTTCCTTTGGTATCGTTCTCAACAGATACCCGAAGTGTCTTCTTGTACTGGCCGGTCATTTGACTTGGCCGAATGTCTTTCTGTATGATGTAACCGGACTTCTTTCGGTTATTTCTCTCTTATGGATGATCGGCTATTTGATGAATCTGGTTTTAAGCTTTGGCCGGTCACGTTTCGAATACTCTTGATCGGTCTGGTAGCTTGACCGGTTAGGTTTCTTCAGTTCATCTGGTCCGGTTCCTTGTTCCTGCATGGGAAGTTTATTTAAGTTAAGTTTATTCGAACCGGTCTGAATTTATCTAACAATTTCTCCCTTTTTGATTATTTTATTTAAAATTATCAAAACTATGTAAGTTTGCAACCGTAGGCCGGTTGTTTTGTTTGTCCGGTTTTTGAAAAAGACTTAGAGAGTTTTTCGAAAAATTTTGAGAGAGAAGTTTTGGAAGAGTCTTTATCTTTTATCTAACAATTTCTCCCTTTTTGATTATTTTATTTAAAATTATCAAAACTAAGTAGAAATATAAAATAAGGCCAGATTCAAAATTAACTTTATATATTTATATATAGATGACCGGAAAAGACAAAATGTATAGAAGTACTAAGGCTAAAAAGAAAGATAGTCCCTATTCAGAGTCCGTGAATTCGTAGGCGCTCTTCTTTTTCTTCGGTTGCTGCTGACCGGTCGGTTCGGAGTATCGTTACCTTCTAGAACGGGACCGCAGGTGTTCTTCGACTTCGTCCTCGACTTGGTCGGCTTGCTGCGATGTACCCGTGATGACCGGTTCAGAGACCTTGTTGAGCATCTCTACTATTCGAACTCTCTTAGGGGCCTCCCTCTTTCTCTTCTTCGGTGCTGAAACGGAGGCGGCCGCTTTCTTCTTCTTCTCGTTTTCCTTTGCATAGCCTGCCAGCCTTTGTGCTTCCCTTTCTAGCCGTGCGGCATCATCCGCAGCCTGACTGGCCACTTTCTCAGCATACCCTGGATATAAGGCCTCAGCTCTTCTTATTCTTTCGGCCTCCACTTCCGCTTCGGTCAGTTGAGACGATCGCGGTACCTCTTTATTTTTGCTCGCTTCGGCGTCCAGCGCATCCTGGACCCGTTTAGCCACTAGAGCATCAGCCTCTATAGCTGCGGCATCCGCGTTCTCCTTAGCTTTTAGAATTTCGGCCATTTGTTCGGTAAGTGCCTTTACTTCGGCCACGAGACTCTCGTTTGTCTTTTCCAGTACTGAGACCCGGTCGATTGTCGTGTCGACCCATTCGAAATCCTTCTTTAAGTTGGAAGTCACATCCTCCAGAGTTGCGGTTCGCTGAACACATTTTTCGCGCTCACCGGCCTCTTCCCACAGTCCGACGCCGAGTTCTGAGAGACGTGCTTGATGTTGATCCAGCAGCTGCTTTGTCACGTCGGTGAACTTCATGGCCGAATCAATTATGTTGTTGCATCTATCCTTGAACGGTTGAAACTTGGACACGTCGTGTTCTTGTACGCGGTCATCAATCCGCTCCGATATAGACAGTTCAAACTTCTGAAGTCGGTCATCAATCCGCTCCGAAACTGATGCTTCAAACTTTTGAAGTCGGTCATCAATCCATTCTTTAGGAGGGACTGAAGCGGTGACTTCCGGTGGTGGAGTAGGAGTTGATTGCTCAGTGGGATCTGGATCGGCTCTCTCACTGGAGTCTATCGGTGCAGCATTCTCATTTGGAAGTTCTAATGTTGCCGCATCCTCCGAGGTCGTTACCGCATTTTCCAAAATCGGTACCCCGACATCTAATATTGGTGCCTCAATATCCTCTGGTATCGGTGCCTCAACATCCTCTTGTATCCGTGCCTCAACATCCCTTGGAGGTGTTGGACAGTTAACTGGAAATTCTTCAATTTCCGGAGCAGTATATACCGGTACTTGCCTTTGGTTGCATATTGCTTCCAGCCGCTCTATTTCTTGAAGTATTTCCAATTTGCCTTTTGCAAGCTTTGTTAGCACCCGCGGTGCTACGGTATTCACCGATCCCCCCTCGTTATACTCTTCCTTAATTTTCCGGATGCGCTTCCTTAGTTTCCGAAGTTGGCTTCTCGGTATCAGGAGACAGGTTCGGCATTGTACTTCCTGAATTGTGTTGGATTTTGTGAGGCGTAACATCAGATCCTCTACTTCCTCCAATCTGTCGATGCATTCCTTTTGCGTGAAGCTCGGTAGGATTTCTTTATATTTTGTACTGAACCGGTGCTCATGCCATTCCAAATATAGGTCTATAACGTCCTCGTCTCGCTTGTTAATGCCCTGAAAAATTTTCTGGACTAATCTATCGGCCTCTGCTTCCTCGGCCTCCTCCTTTTCCGTGTTGTAGCCTTCAACATCGGCTTCTTTATCAACCCCTTCTTCACCCTCGGTGGTCTCAGGATTGTTGATTGGTTCGGCATCCTCTGGGCCCCAAACCGACTGATCATCGTCATTGACCGTTCTATTATCGGTCCTCTCCGTTTCGGTATGCTCAGAGGCCCATTCCTCTTCTTCTGTTTGTTGCGGTGGGTCTACGAAGGTTATCTTTTCTTTCCCTTTTCCTCCGGTCTTTGCTTTGGCCGGGGCATCTTTCTTCGCGGCTTTCTTCTTTCGGCCACCTGTGGCACTGGAGGCCGACTGCGTTCTATCAAGGAACTGCCTTAATCTAATGAGGCATCGTTTTGCGAGAACGGTGCCGGGACCGAGATTGATTTTTAAGTGGAGGAATATCTTATCGAGCGGCACGGCGTATCCCCACGACCGGGTTGAGTCCGGTTTCACCATGTCCATGAGGTTGCTGAACACTGATCTTGCCCAGTTGACCTCTTTTCCTTCCATCAGACCGATCAACATCTTGATTTTGTCTTTGGTATGGTTGCTGAAGTTTCCTCCCCTTGCCAGTATCGCCCTGGCGAAAATGTCACATGCCGGGATATACTCCGGCCTCAGCATTTGTTTACTCCCAGATGTTGTGATCGGCTCAGTGGTTGCCGATAAAATGTGGCAAGCCGCCTCAAAGATTTCCGGGTCTATTTCTGCCGTTGCATCCTAACCGGTTGTTGGGAGATGCAGGCTCTCGGCCACCAATGCTTCGGTTATCTCGATTTGGGAACCGCAAACCGTCGCGATGATCCTGTCGTATGCGATGATTGCGGTGTTGAAGAATTCTTCGACCGCATCTTTATAAATTACGTGAGGACCGTCTAGGAAATATCCCAGACCGGTTTTAATCAGCCGGTCAATAACTTTCTTCGCCTCGGTTGTCCCATTCAGCCGGATTTCCTCGAAATCCACTTGAGAGTAGAGTTTGAACAATGCCGAATCACGACCATGTTAAAGAGTTTGAGAAAGTGAGAGAGATAGCCGCTTCAGATGACCGCTTCAAAAAGGATTAGACAACTTAGAGAGAGAAAGTGAATTCGCGTGAGAATGAAAGAAAATGACCAAGGGTCCCTTTTATAGGTGCGGTTTGGAAGCCCAACCGTCCCATCATGAATGGGCGGGAATTTTCCCTCCAAAGTGAAAAGACGCCAAACTATGGGCGGTAACGTGCGAAAAGGTGGGCGGCAACTTTGAGCGGGAGATTTCCCTCTGAAACCTTGCCCATGTCATGGATGACGCATTATGTTCTTTGAAGCCGAATGATTGAGCGGTTTCTAAGTCTATCCAGATATTTTGATTGATCAGAGTGTTTAACAGTTTTAAGCAGATTTTATAAGACCGGACAAGTACTCGGTTATATGTCGAAGGTGTAGACCGGTTACTTAGATAGGAGTTCAAAGAATTTAAGAAGACTTGGTCATTTAAACTGATTATAATGAAATTCAAGAAATATCAGATTAAGAAAACCGATTATAAGATTCGGTATAGAAATAGGCATACAGAAATAATGAAAGATATAGCCTATTCAACGGACATTCTCCAGAGTCGTTCTCTTGCCGAACCACTGTTGAGGATGTTTGAAGAGGAAGTCGGTGTGCCTGGTCCGAACTCCGGTCGATACCCAAGAATCAGCTTGCTGATATGCGGTGCATACCCGAGACCCTTCTTGGTCAGCACCATATTCTTTAAGTTTTCCCAGATGACCGATGACCAATTGATGGCCGATTTGCGAAGGATGTTGGTCATGATATTGTAGGTATTCCTGGAATACCGTTGATTGGGTGATTGACACAGAATTGACCTGGTCACGATTTCGAGCAAGAGCTGACCGTGACTAGCAAGTTGGGTTTTTGGCCCAAACTGTTCCACCGGAAGAGGGGTGGCCGACAGGTAAAGTGCGGTTTCAAATCCCGTAAGGTCCTGAACAGCCGGGAAGTCAGAGAAGCCTTCAGCGGGTAGATCGAAGAGTGAAGAAAATTCCTCCTCGTCGATCCAGAATGTGTGGTCTCTGACAGTCGAGACGATGTACTTCCCCCTGATGCAGGCGCTTCAAAAGAAGGCTTTGACATCATCTAGAAGGATAGGACCGGCCTCTTCAAGAAACGGTTGAAGACCGGTCTCAACAAGAGAGTCATACATGATTCTCTTCTTAGCATTACAATCCCTTATGTCCGTGCAAGATTCGAAATCGATGCATAAGAAATTTCTCAGAGTTCTGCTCGGCATGATTTTTGGTATTGAGAGAGATAAACGGGATTCAAGAAGAGAGAGTGATTTTGTACTTTCGGATGTGATGAAATGAGAAGGTGATGGCTCCTTATATAGGATCGGTTTTGGAGGGAAAATCTAAGCATTGATGGTCAGTTTTGTTTTATTAATGAAAAGAATCTTTCCCTTTTCAAGGCGCATGGGGAAGCAGCAGATTGCAAGGCTCGAGACAAGTATTGGTTGGGAAGTAACCAGTTTGGTTGGAAATTAAATGTGCGGGTGGTTGGGGGTTACTTCATTAATTAGGTTTCTCATTAAGTGTACTTAAAACATAACCGAGATTAATTAGATAGATGCCGAAAATGACAGATACAATGCCGAAAATGGCTTTCAAGAACAATGAAATCAAAGAAGACACAAATAAAACCGAAGGGGACATGGATGAGGCCGAAACGATCAATCTTGAGTTGGACAATAATACATCCGGTGCATGAAGCAAAATGACCGGATGTAGGAATGAGTGACTTAGGGTGCATAGGGGCTGACGTCATCGTTCTGGCGGTTTCTTCTCCTCCAGGCTCTCTCGAACCGCCTGTAGAATGGGTCGGTTACTTCTTTGGTGAGGACCTGAGTTTGGTGCAGACCTTCGCCGGGACAGGTTGGCACTCCAAGCTCTACGAGGAGACAGCTTATCTGAGGGACGAAGCCGACTGATTGGATGCCGATCATCCAGATGAGGATGTCGAAGAGCACCCTGGACTAGTTGACTGGAGTTGCAGTGGTGATGGCCGCCATCATGTTGAAAGTGGAGACATTGTAGGTGTTGGTAACATCCCTACCAAAAATGCTCTTCCCGATCACATCGTTGAGGAGCTGGTACTCAGCTCTCAAACATGATTTTGCCCCATGGTCCTCAATCGGTTCATCAGACCGAGAAAAGGCCACGCAGACTTCGGCTTTGACATCCCCAGGGATGTCAAGATCTGTCAACCCGTGCCTTGGCAGACCATGACACCGAGCAAAGTCCCGTTCAGTGAAATCGAAGACGATACCGCCCACCTTGGACTGGATGTGGGTGTCAAAATGGGGAGTCCCTCGAAACACCCTTGCATTGTGGAAGAACTCCATAACGGAATCCGGATAGATGGAGTGCTTAGCACATAGGAAACTCTCAAGGCCGGTTTCTTCCAACGATTTTATCATTTTGTATATATCATACTGCTATGTGGTTGAGCAGGATCGAAAATCGACTTGAAGGATGTTAGGAAACTGAGACATTTTTGCCTTAGTGAGAGAGTGTTCTTGTGATTTGTGAGTGTTGTGGTGAATGTTTGCTTTACTTAAATACTAGGTTAGGGACTATCCTATTGTCCAGGCAATAAATGAAGTGATGTGTATTAACTGCAGGATAAGAGAGTTTGCATTAAAATAGGCATGTTTGCAGTCTAGGTGTCGGTCATAGGCCTGGACTGTGAAAGATATCAAAAGATCTTCACGTCTTTTTAGGCGTGACCAGTTTTCTTTGACAAGGCAATATTTCAGAATAGATATCTACAAACATTGGTAGTTGTTCCACATCTGTGAAATTCAAATAGTCTAGGATGACCTACTTCCGAACCGGTCAGTCATCAGTTGTTCATCCCGATGCGGTTAGTTGGTGTTTCCACCAAGTAGCCGGTCGGTTTACTCTATCTGATGAACTGGGCGGTTCTTCCATAGGTAACTCGAAGATTCAAAAGTCAACAGCTTAAGAAGAGCTACCTGTTTTATCTATCTGAACCGATTTCCCTTTAAGCATCCTTAGGAAGGATCTGATTTATGTCGGTTAGGCCGAGAGTAAGACTGAATTGAGAGAACTTAGCTTCCTGTAGAGGCTTTGTGAAGATATCGGCTACTTGTTGATCAGTAGGTACGTATTCCAGCCGGATATGCTTCAGCGTGACATGCTCCCGGATAAAGTGATGCCTTATGTCGATGTGCTTGGTTCTGGAGTGAAGAACTGGATTGTAGGTGATCGTTATGGCACTTGTGTTATCACAGAAGATCGGGGATTCTTCGGCTACGACACCGAAGTCCTTCAGTTGCTGTTGGATCCATAGGAGTTGAGAGCAGCAACTTCCGGCCGCCAGATATTCAGCTTCTGCAGTGGATTGGACCGAAGTGTCAGCTTCCTGTTGTGGAACAGCTTGATCCGGCTGGGTTTCAATATTACCCATTTGGTCATGGACAAACCACCTGAAAACCGGAGTCTCATCTTCACTTTTGAATTGTCACCGAAGGTGATTAGAGCACTGGTTGCTGATTTGATGTCGGTTAGCAAATTACTATTTCCGGTCATGTGTCTGGAGCAACCGCTGTCCAAGAACCATTCGGAGTTTCCTAGCCGCTTCTTTGGGTCCTGTTCCTCATTTGCCATGAGACATGTGAGATCATCGTCACTGTCACTGTGAGCCCATAGACTTCCTCCATCGTCGGCTATCAGTGCTTTTGGTACCTCACTCCCTTCGATTTGTTGATAGTTATTCCGGTTATTACTACTCCCTTCACCGATTCGTTGGTAGTTGTTCCGGTTGTTTTGGTAGTCCGGTTTCTGGGTATCTCCTTGGTTTCCTGCATTCCCACTTAAAATGTCCCAAACAGTTACAGTTATAGCATCTTACATTGGATTTGTCACCATAGTAGTTGTTCGTAGGTTGGCTTCTATTCATGAACCTCCCAAACTTCTGTGCAAGCATTGCCATGGCATCTTCAGTGAACTGTTCGGCAGTTCTGATAGGTGCAGGTGCAGGGATCGGTGCCGGTGTAGGTGCAGGTGCAGGAGCAGGTGCAGCCGGTTCCGTAGATGTGATCAATGCTCTGGTTGATGTTGAGGCCGAGACTTCCTCTTCAGTTCTAGATCTCATCTCGAACTCATATGCCTTAAGATCTTCGAATACGTCGTATAATTTCATCTTACGTAGGCTCTTTGATTCCCTCATGACCATTGTTTTTATGTCCCAAGCACTTGGAAGAGATCTCAAAACCTTCATGATGACCTCTTTGTTGTCATACTTCTTGCCCAGATTTGCTAATTCATCTAACACACCAGTGAACCGGTCACTGTATTCCTTCATAGTTTCTCCTGATTTCATTTTGATGCTTTCAAACCTCTGTGTGGCTACCATTATTTTGTTCTCCTTTGTTCTTTCATTTCCTTCAAAGATCTGGATGACCGTGTTCCATGTCTTCTTTGCGGTTTTACAGTCTCTGATCTTGTAGTACGTGTTTCTGTCTACACTGTTGGAGATCCGGTTTCTTGCATGATTATCCAGGTTGTTTCTTCTCCTATCTTCAGCCGTCCATTCCTTTCTTTCTTTATCAATGATTATCGGTCCTTCAGTTAGAATGGACTCCATTTCATCATCCAAGGTGACTAGGTGTAGGTGCATGCGTGCCTTCCAGTTGGCAAAGTCATCACCTTCTAGCATTGGAGGCCTATCTTGATACATGCTTGCTTGAGTATTGAAACTAACTGCTCTGATACCAATTGTTAGGATCTAGATCGCCGCTGGTGGACCAGGGGTTGGACCGGTTAGCGGTTCTTACTCGTACGGTGGTAGTTAATCCGGTTAGAGATTAATACCGGGGTTTCAATACTACACAACCTGTCACAAACCCTTGAACTAGGTTCAAGCGCGGAAGAGGTTTGCTTTCAGGTTGAAGCGGCACGCTTATATGATAGGCACGGTCGGTTTCGGATGATGGAGATTTGGGAATGGTGGGTCGGTTTCGGTAATCTGGATATTCGGTATGATTAGTATAAAGTCGGTTTGGTTAAGTCAGTCGGTTATGTAATGAGGCCGGCAGAAAGTAAATAACACAACAGATTTTATGGATGTTCGGAGATAAAACTCCTACGTCACCCCTTCCTCTCGAAACCGCGAGAAGGATATTCACTAAGGAATACAAATACAGGCCGATCGAGACTTATTTCCTGCTCGATAATACTCTTATAGTTTACACCGAAATTGTAAGACACACTCTAACTTTCAACACTTAGGCTTTCTAGAACAGCACACTCTTATCACTTATAGTAAATGCTCGTTATCTCAATGTATGTCCCGCTTAAGTCCCCCGCATTTACTCTTCTGCAACTGCCTCCTTTTATAGGTGAAATATGCCAACGGTCATATTTCATTGCCTTGAATCTGATTGGCTGATCAGAGGCGCAGTGATTCAGTGTCTCAGAGGTTCAGACATGCGGTCGTTTCCTCAGACTTGACGGTCAATCCTCAGACCTGGTGATCTGTTCTTCCGGTGTGTAAGACAGACCTGCCGGGTTTATCTTTTACTTGATGTAGGCACTGTCTGTTGGACAGTTGTCTGTACTTGGAAGATTTTCTTTCTGCTTCATCCCGAAGTAGAATGATCCGGTAGTACTGTCTTCTGCAGCCTACAGTCTTTCCTCAGACTTGCATGGATATGGAAGTATTCAGTCTGTTCCTTTGGTATCGTTCTCAACAGATACCCGAAGTGTCTTCTTGTACTGGCCGGTCATTTGACTTGGCCGAATGTCTTTCTGTATGATGTAACCGGACTTCTTTCGGTTATTTCTCTCTTATGGATGATCGGCTATTTGATGAATCTGGTTTTAAGCTTTGGCCGGTCACGTTTCGAATACTCTTGATCGGTCTGGTAGCTTGACCGGTTAGGTTTCTTCAGTTCATCTGGTCCGGTTCCTTGTTCCTGCATGGGAAGTTTATTTAAGTTAAGTTTATTCGAACCGGTCTGAATTTATCTAACAATTTCTCCCTTTTTGATTATTTTATTTAAAATTATCAAAACTATGTAAGTTTGCAACCGTAGGCCGGTTGTTTTGTTTGTCCGGTTTTTGAAAAAGACTTAGAGAGTTTTTCGAAAAATTTTGAGAGAGAAGTTTTGGAAGAGTCTTTATCTTTTATCTAACAATTGTTAGGATCTAGATCGCCGCTGGTGGACCGGGGGTTGGACCGGTTAGCGGTTCTTACTCGTAGGGTGGTAGTTAATCCGGTTAGAGATTAATACCGGGGTTTCAATACTACACAACCTGTCACAAACCCTTGAACTAGGTTCAAGCGCGGAAGAGGTTTGCTTTCAGGTTGAAGCGGCACGCTTATATGATAGACACGGTCGGTTTCAGATGATGGAGATTTGGGAATGGTGGGTCGGTTTCGGTAATCTGGATATTCGGTATGATTAGTATAAAGTCGGTTTGGTTAAGTCAGTCGGTTATGTAATGTGGCCGGTAGAAAGTAAATAACACAACAGATTTTATGGATGTTCGGAGATAAAACTCCTACGTCACCCCTTCCTCTCGAAACCGCGAGAAGGATATTCACTAAGGAATACAAATACAGGCCGATCGAGACTTATTTCCTGCTCGATAATACTCTTACAGTTTACACCGAAATTGTAAGACACACTCTAACTTTTAACACTTAGGCTTTCTAGAACAGCACACTCTTATCACTTATAGTAAATGCTCGTTATCTCAATGTATGTCCCGCTTAAGTCCCCCGCATTTACTCTTCTGCAACTGCCTCCTTTTATAGGTGAAATATGCCAACGGTCATATTTCATTGCCTTGAATCTGATTGGCTGATCAGAGGCGCAGTGATTCAGTGTCTCAGAGGTTCAGACCTGCGGTCGTTTCCTCAGACCTGACGGTCAATCCTCAGACCTGGTGGTCTGTTCTTCCGGTGTGTAAGACAGACCTGCCGGGTTTGTCTTTTACTTGATGTAGGCACTGTCTGTTGGACAGTTGTCTGTACTTGGAAGATTTTCTTTCTGCTTCATCCCGAAGTAGAATGATCCGGTAGTACTGTCTTCTGCAGCCTACAGTCTTTCCTCAGACTTGCATGAATATGGAAGTATTCAGTCTGTTCCTTTGGTATCGTTCTTAACAGATACCCGAAGTGTCTTCTTGTACTGGCCGGTCATTTGACTTGGCCGAATGTCTTTCTGTATGATGTAACCGGACTTCTTTCGGTTATTTCTCTCTTATGGATGATCGGCTATTTGATGAATCTGGTTTTAAGCTTTGGCCGGTCACGTTTCGAATACTCTTGATCGGTCTGGTAGCTTGACCGGTTAGGTTTCTTCAGTTCATCTGGTCCGGTTCCTTGTTCCTGCATGAGAAGTTTATTTAAGTTAAGTTTATTCGAACCGGTCTGAATTTATCTAACAATTTCTCCCTTTTTGATTATTTTATTTAAAATTATCAAAACTATGTAAGTTTGCAACCGTAGGCCGGTTGTTTTGTTTGTCCGGTTTTTTAAAAAGACTTAGAGAGTTTTTCGAAAAATTTTGAGGGAGAAGTTTTGGAAGAGTCTTTATCTTTTATCTAACAATTGTTAGGATCTAGATCGCCGCTGGTGGACCGGGGGTTGGACCGGTTAGCGGTTCTTACTCGTAGGGTGGTAGTTAATCCGGTTAGAGATTAATACCGGGGTTTCAATACTACACAACCTGTCACAAACCCTTGAACTAGGTTCAAGCGCGGAAGAGGTTTGCTTTCAGGTTGAAGCGGCACGCTTATATGATAGGCACGGTCGGTTTCAGATGATGGAGATTTGGGAATGGTGGGTCGGTTTCGGTAATCTGGATATTCGGTATGATTAGTATAAAGTCGGTTTGGTTAAGTCAGTCGGTTATGTAATGAGGCCGGCAGAAAGTAAATAACACAACAGATTTTATGGATGTTCGGAGATAAAACTCCTACGTCACCCCTTCCTCTCGAAACCGCGAGAAGGATATTCACTAAGGAATACAAATACAGGCCGATCGAGACTTATTTCCTGCTCGATAATACTCTTACAGTTTACACCGAAATTGTAAGACACACTCTAACTTTCAACACTTAGGCTTTCTAGAACAGCACACTCTTATCACTTATAGTAAATGCTCGTTATCTCAATGTATGTCCCGCTTAAGTCCCCCGCATTTACTCTTCTGCAACTGCCTCCTTTTATAGGTGAAATATGCCAACGGTCATATTTCATTGCCTTGAATCTGATTGGCTGATCAGAGGCACAGTGATTCAGTGTCTCAGAGGTTCAGACCTGCGGTCGTTTCCTCAGACCTGGTGATCTGTTCTTCCGGTGTGTAAGACAGACCTGCCGGGTTTGTCTTTTACTTGATGTAAGCACTGTCTGTTGGACAGTTGTCTGTACTTGGAAGATTTTCTTTCTACTTCATCTCGAAGTAGAATGATCCGGTAGTACTGTCTTCTGCAGCCTACAGTCTTTCCTCAGACTTGCATGGATATGGAAGTATTCAGTCTGTTCCTTTGGTATCGTTCTCAACAGATACCCGAAGTGTCTTCTTGTACTGGCCGGTCATTTGACTTGGCCGAATGTCTTTCTGTATGATGTAACCGGACTTCTTTCGGTTATTTCTCTCTTATGGATGATCGGCTATTTGATGAATCTTGTTTTAAGCTTTGGCCGGTCACGTTTCGAATACTCTTGATCGGTCTGGTAGCTTGACCGGTTAGGTTTCTTCAGTTCATCTGGTCCGGTTCCTTGTTCCTGCATGGGAAGTTTATTTAAGTTAAGTTTATTCGAACCGGTCTGAATTTATCTAACAAATGATAATAGAGTTTGTCGGGGAGTTAATCATTCTTCTCGGGTATTTACGAGCTCGATAACTTATTTAATACCGTTAATTTTTTTTAATATTTTTCTATGTCATACTTTATTACTATGCTTAAATGATTTTTTTCATTTTTAATATACATGTATATTTTTCAAAAATAAAAAATAATTAATACTTAATATATTTAAATATTTAAAATTATATATTAATAAAAATTAATATATTCAAGGGGATAAATATTGTACTCATTTTATTTCAAATTAATTTTTGAAAAATCAAGAGGATTAACATAAATAATTTAGGTAAATGTTGTATCCATTTTATTTTAAATAAATTATTTATTAATTCAAAAATATAAAAAAAACATTTGACAAAATAAATGTCATATTTATTTATAATATTTTGTACATTTTAAAAGATTTAAATACAAAGCCAAAAGGTAAAGAAAAAATTTATTTCAAATAAACCCTTAAGGTTTTAAAAAAAACTATAATTAGGTGTAACCGAAATTTAAAAGGATCACTATAGCCGAAACCACAACCATTAGATAGGCGTTGTATTTTTATTCAACGCCTAAAAACAACCCAAACACCATTATGGGTGTTTGACTAATTGAAGCCCACTTGGTCGATCAACCGACCTTGGGAGAATAAATAGCCTCCCTTGATGAATCCGAAGAGAAAAGATCCACTCTTAAGACCTCAATCAAAAAATCACAGAAATCCACCATTGAAGCTCCGAGCTTCTGGATTTTGGAATTTTTGCATAAGGGTTGAAAGCTCAGATTTAGGCATCCCAAAAGCTTCCCTAAGGTCTAAGGAGTGCTCTCCAATCCATGGTAAGTTTTAAATCACCCTCTAATTCAATCTTCTAGTTTGAAATTGAAATTTTTATATTTCAATTTTCATAAGTTTGTATATTTTCTGGTTGTTGAATTTTGTGATTGAAAAATGATCTTATGATAATTTGCAAGCTTTTTGTTGAAGTTAAAAACGATCAACCGATCTAAAACAAAAACCCCAAATTTGAATTTGGAAAAATTCAAAATCGGGTTTTTTTTTTATAAAATTTTTGCCTAAGAACAAAAGCCTAAAAAGCTTCCCAATATGTTTCTAATGATGTTGAACACCTATTTAGATCATGTTTGATCAAAATAAAAATTTTCAAAAAATAAATGAAAATTTAAGTTCTTGATTTGGTCCAAATGAACAACTAATGTTCATGTTTTGATATCAATCAATCCTATGAAGTATAAAGAATGTATTGTCAAACTCTTTATACTTTATTAAACTTTGAAACCAAAATTCGATTTTTGGCGTTCAAACTATTTTGAACAAATTGAACATCACCTAGGTTGAATGATACCTTGGTATAATATTCATAATGTTCATGGGAGCTTTGTGAAGCTACCCAAGCCCTTCGATCAAATGATCTGGGCATTAATCAAAAACTGCAAAATCTATACTTTTGATATTTTGAGGACCGGAAGGTTCGACCAGTTAGGACCGAGACATCCGACCGAAAATTCTTACACCCGACCGAGAATTCTAGCAAAGGACCGGGAGGCATTCACAACTCGACTAAGGATGTCTAAACCCCGACCGAGGACACCGGTGCTAGGGTCTATTTAGTTGCAACTTATATTTTTTTCAAAATTATTTTTATAATTTTGAAACTTTAAACAATTTTTTAAAAGATCACCAAAAAATTGAAAATGATTTCAAAATATTTTTGGGATATTTCCACAAAAAAAATGTTTATATAAGGACTCGTTTGAAATTTATTTTTAAACCCTAATGTCCCTAAATAATGATGCTTTTCAGGTATTTCCCCACTTATTCATCATCATCAGCAGCAACAAATATCAGCATTTAAATATTGTTATTATAATTTTAAATACGCAAAAAATATATGCATGTCTAGGTCCGGAAGAATAATTAGTTAAAATAAAACGTTATATAACTAATTTTCAAAAATCAAAATTTTATAAAGTAGATCATTTTCAAAACGGGTAGAGAGGATGAAGTGTGAAAGTCTTTCCCGAGTATCGCCAAATTTCGAACTAAATGAAACTCTAGTGAAAAATACGTTTGTACACGTATATTTTTTTTTATTGATTTTAAAAATCGATTGACCACTCTATTTCAAATAAATAATCTTTTAAATTAATTATTTTTAATTAATTTAAATACATATTTGTAAAATCAAAATTTAATTTGATTATTTTAAATCTAAAGATTATTTGAACTCAAATTAATTGTTTTTATAATTAATTTAAAACATGTTAGGGCTTGTTTATCTTTTAAAATAATGTTTTATTTTAAAAATATTCCTAACGCAAATCGATGTTGAAATTTCTCAAACCTCGAGTTTTTTTAGGAAAATGATTTTCTAGGGGTTACAAACTCATAAATCTTCGAGAATAAAAATTAACTCTCCAACAGACTTTACTGACTTTCATAAACAAATTTCAGAAAACGTCATAATAATAGTATTATAAATGATACGCATCAGACGACCACGGTTATTAAAATTTCGACGATTTCTTTCAAATAAGATAATCTAGCAAAAAATAATTGGGATGATAACCCAAATATGTACGTCTGCTATATCAGTCGCATCAATCTAAAATTCCCAAAAACTACCCAAAGACTCGGGCATCACCCCCAATGAATCACAATAATACTTTTCAAAAGACTCCAAATACTAGTCATCCCTCGACAATGCAAAAGTAAATGAGTTTCTAATTTAACCTCTCAGTGACACATACGACTAACCATAACACAACATTTTTTCATTCACATATCATTCGTTAGAATTCCACCATGAATAACTCTCCATCCAAAGAACGAGATCTTGGTTGGAATCTTTGACTCTCAAAGTTTTTCTCAACAAAAATTATATGGAATCATCTTAACAAACAACTTGTAGCAATGTCTCACATGGAAATTATCCATAATTTGCCAACGCATAACGTCTTGTTCAGACAATGACACTTATTTACGTCATATCATAAGTAAACTCTATTATAGGACAAGTCTCCATAATGTTTAATCTCCTTTTATATCTAATTCAACAAGCGAAATCACTAGATCGAGGATCAAACATGTCTTTAACTATGTCATTTCTACATATAGCAATGGAAGCAAACTCATGATACGTCGTAGTTAGACTTTTGACACTACACCAAATGTCGTCTCAAAATCTAATGAAGAACCATTCTCAATTAATCAAAGTAATTTATTATTTTTTAAAAACTGTTATGATTAATAATTATGTAAGTTGTAACAATTATAATGAAGATTTATTTTTTGTTTTAATGAAATATAGATAATAAATTTTATTTAAATAACTAATATTATTTTAAGTGTTAATATTAGTTTAATAGAAAAATAAAATAAATTGTATACTATGTTTAAAACGATAAAAAAAATATTTTTTATTCTTAAGTAATTTTGAAATTATATAGGTTCATTATAGTTAAAGGCTAAATTATCAAATTGAGACTTTATATGAAGTATAATTTGGATTTCAAACTTCATATTTTAAACCTAATAATTTAAAAAAAATTATTGTTAAAATTATATAAAACGTGATTTTGTTTTAAAGGTTTTCTACACCATTAATTTATTATCTACTTCACATTATATATATAATAAATACACGTCACTAATTTAATGTAAAATCTCTATAAATTAATACTCGATAAATTAATAATCTTGATAAAATTATAATTTGTCTAGTCCCAACATGGACCAATATAAAATTGGACCTTAATCGATAAAATAATAAGATAATAACTTTTTTTAAAATCTTAGTGTATATATTAGTCCAAACGAAACTATAAATTAATAATTACTAAATGATTCAAATTTTAAAATTGTCTAGTTAAAAATGTATTTATAATCACTTTTTTTTTTTTTGTTGTTGAACTTTAAATCTTTATTGAGTTTATCTTTAAATTTCTTCCTTGCACTTAAGAGTTGGGGCATTGTCTTCTTGTATTGCAATAAAAGGTTTTGTCAACTTATTACACCAAATCTTGATGAGTGCATTCTTAGTGATCTCTTTTATACTCGCATAACATTTTTCGTTTTTGATTGGTCATTATTGATTTTTTTAACATCTTTAAGTTTAGGAGTCATAGTTGATGTGATTTTAAAATTATTCAATGGACATACATTTTGTAGTGATCAATTTATAATCATATTTAATGTACTACGTTGGTACCATGTATTAACTTTTTTGGTAACATAACTAACTTTTTACTCATTCAAAAATAATAAACTTTACCAATTCAATTAATTTGTGAATGTATGTACATTCATAAGATGTGTCTTGAAACTTATTTTATAATTTATTTTTCATCTTTAACTAAACTATTATATTTGATTTAAAAATTTATAGGTCATACGTAAAACATCTTTAAATTAATAAATTATTAACTTATCAATATAATAATATCTTCCTAAATTAATAAAATATTATGGTTTAACATTATTAATTTATAGAGGTTTTACAACCGTACAACTCTTCTAACATAATCTTCAACTAATTAATTTATTTAACTAATTAATTTAGGGATAATTTATAGTTCAAATTTGAATATTTGTTTTTCAATTCAATTTATGATTTATTTATTTTTAAATTTAAATAAAAGTTCTATGTTAATTTGAAACTGAAATTATGATTTTTTTAAGTTATAAAAAAAATGATTTAGGATTTGATTTTTTAAATAACTTTGATGCATAAACAATTAAATTTTATAACAATTATACATAAACAAATTAAAAACATTATCCATAAAAAAATATAAATCATAAACAAACAAACCGGAAAAATCACAATCCAAAAAACAAAAAGAAAAACATTGCATTGTTAATGTAGCTTAATTTCCTCCCTCTTAATAATGAAACATTGATTTCTTGTTTTTTTCTTACAACTATCTCTTATAGTTTGGTAATGGCAAATTTTCCATTGAACATTTGCCTAAGTGTCTTGATTTCGTGAGCTGATTAAGTGACACCAATCTTCAATACGTTTGACGAAGAGAATGATCCTATAATATTATTTGTTATTGATATTGTTTTTCAAATGAATTGGCCAGAATATGGAATAACACTAGTATTATGATTCGATAGTGTTGTCAGAGAAGGAGAAGGAGGACACGAGAAATTAGATTTGATGGACTATACGAGGACTAGTAAAAATGTGTTAGTATCGGTCATTCAGTGAAATTTAATAGGGATATTTAAAATATTAGTTAAAACCTTACTACTTACTTAATAGTAATCTCAAGATAACTTTTAAAAAGTTATACAATCTCTATTACATTATAATCAGTGTTGAATGGACTTAAATCACATCATCCCACAATACTAAAACCTAAAGAGAGACCGATTTTTGTAACTCAATGATTCAACAAACTCTAATGCATAATTAAACCACATCTCTAATGACAATCAATATTTTTTTACCATAATGTATAAATTTCATCAACTTGCACAAATTCAAGTTTGATGTTTTCAAAATTTTCACTAAAACTTTTATTAAGAGGGATACAAAATTCAAATATCATACAGTACGGAATTTTGAGGAATTTTATCTAAACTTAATAGGGTGTTTAAAGGCCTTTGTTTTTCGACTAAAAGTTTTCTTAGATTATTCGTTAGATACTAATCATACATTATTTAATTCATTTTAAAAAATTTTTTACAGAAAACCCTAATTTTAGTTTCAAATAACATAGAACATTTATTTAAATTGAAGAAAACACTATAAATCAAAATAAAAAATAAAAATAAAATTTGAATATTATAGACTAAAATCTTAAATTAACCATTTAAGCCTATCAAATTAAAATCTGTGTATCAAAATATATATACTTCAAATATATATTGATATATATCAATATATATTAAATAGTTAAAAAAAAGGTGACATGTAAAAAATTTAATTATGTGTATATTATTACCTAAATAATGTCAAAGATAATAAGTTGAAGATATTAAAAATCTTAATTTATATAATTTTAATAATAAAAAAATCAAATTGACCTCATAATTAGACACAATTGGCTAATTTAACCATTCAAATTATTTAAAGAAATATATAAGAAATGATTGAGAGTTTGAATTAAAAAGAGAATAAGCAAGAGAATGACCTGACATGTTTTTTCTCTATTATTTTTTATTAACTCTACTCGTTCCCTTTATCATTCTTTCTCCTCAATCACTTCTCTTATTTTAAACATATAATATATTATTAATTTAATAGTTTTTAATATAATTGAGATATTGAGAGCAAACTTCTAAACAAATTATACATAAAATAAGTTGTTCTTATGAGATAAATTAAAACATAAATATATTTAATAATACTAAAAACATAAATATATGTATTAATATATTTTAAAAATTGTTAAACTATATATATACTAATTAAAATAAATTTTCTGTAAATTATTATATTATAAAAAATATTTATTATTGTGTATAAGAATAAATATACTTTTTTAATATTAATAATTCTAAAATTATAAATTAATAATAGTTTTAAATAAATATATACAAGTTGAAAGAATTATACACTATTATTTTTAAAATCATTAATTATAAATTTTATATAAAATAATATTTATATTTATTGATTATTCCTAAATTACAAATAAATAAATATATATTTCTTAATTATATAATTTAAGAGAAATGATTGGGATAAAATTTAGAAAAGAGAATAACCTGGTTAATAATAAAATTTATCTCTCTTTCCTCATCTCTCTCATTGATGTGATGACACATCATTTCTTCCATTATTCACTCTCTCAAATTTTTTCTCCTTATCACTCCACATATTTTAAACACAATTTATTAAAAACCATATATCTAAATATATATTTTAAAATTACATAAATAAATATATTTAAATTTGTATATATAATTAATAACATTTATATTATTTAAATATTTATTATATTTATAATTATTTATAATTTTATAATATATATATATATATATTATTACATAATGCCTAAATTATAAATAAAATAATCAAAACATTTAAAATTATATTTTTATACACGTTTTATCTTAAATTATATATATAAATATATATTTTAAAAAATACATATATATATATATATTAATTTTCTTTATATAATATATTATTTAATTAAAACATTAAAATCATTAATAATAAAATTATGAATTAAAAAATTTAAACTAATTATTTAAAAAATCATATTTATGAAATAAAATAAAATAAAAAGGTAATTGTTTTGTAGTTTTGTTTTTACTTCTTATATTTTAATTTTAATAAGTAATTATTTTAAAATTAGTAAATACAGTTAAAAATTTATATACTTACAAAAAGAAGATAATTATAAAAATATGTAATTATTTTGAAAATATTTTAGAATAATTAATTAAATGTAAGATGAGAAGGTTAAAAAATAATTGAATTTTTTTTTATAAAGTTTGAAATTATTTTAGAAAGAGTGATTTTATATATATTTTAAAATTTAATAAATTATTATTTTAACATAAGATAATATCGTTAAAACAAAATAAAAATTATAAGTATATAATAAAAATATTATTGATTTATATTCATTCTAATAACTTATTTGTAAAACTTTTAATAAGTTGTTCAAATGGAAATAAATCTAATGTTAAAAAAAAAAATATTATTAAATAAGATAAAGATAAAGTTTAAAAGTTTTGGATAAAGATGAGTAATTATTTAAAAATTAGTTAATAAATAAAAATATTTTCAATATTTGTTTTATATATTTTATCAAATGTATTCATTAATATACTTTAATTAGTTTTATTATGTTAATCTTTATAACTGAATATATTAATGTAATATTATGTTAATCTCTAAAAGTTTTTTAAATATTATTATGTTTGATTATTTAATTAATTTTAAAAATAAGAATTTATTAATTAAAAAATTGTAAATAAATGAGGGAAAATATGAAAAACAGATTTTTTTCCATTTTTATATATATTAGATTTTAATAAGAAAATATTTAAAAATTAATTAATACAGAAAAAAATAATGATTTATTCATTTATAATACATGAAAAAGAAAGTTTGAAAAAAATTCTCTTTTTTATATTTATTTTATTTTGTAATAATTATTTAAAATTAGTTAATACCGTTATAAAAAAATATTGTAAGGCGACAAAATAAAATTGAAAAACAAATTCTGTTTATATATTAATACGACAAGTGTTTGAAAAACAATTTGTTAACTAATTTTATGTTAATACGACAAGTGTTTGAAAAACTTGTTAACTAATTCTGTGTTAATACGACAAGTGTTTAAAAAACAAATTGTTTATTATATTATGCTAAATTTTAGCATGTAATTAACGTTTATAATACGACAATTAATCTAAGTTTATATTTATTTTAAATTTTAATAATAATTATTTAAAAATCTTGTTAAAAAAATTAATGATATATTGAAATACGGCAAATTTTTTTTTTTTTATAAAACAAAATTTTATTTTTTTATATTTATTTTAATTTTTAATAAGTAATTATTTAAAAATTTGCTAATACTATTCAAATTAATAATTATTTATACTACAAAACCAGATTATTTTACAAATATGTAAGTGTATATACATTTTAATCTATTATTTCAAAATATATCAAACATTTTAAAAATAAAAAAAAATCTATAACATATAAAAATAACATTTAATGAGATTACAACTGTAAAAAAATGTAGTAAATAAATGTCTAAATATAATTATACAAGTTTATTATATTTTTTTAAACATCATTAAATTTTGATTATTTAATTATTTAATTTAGTGGAAATATATTTATTAAATATTATCAATTTTGATAAAGCAAAAAATTAGTGACTCAAATTTGTCCATCTATTCAAACTAATCATTTATTGACATTAAAAATGTTAAAATCCAGATTTCTAAATAGATTTACATTAGAGAAATGTCATTAATTAAAAATTTGTTCATATTTGAGAGATTAGATGTATAATAAAAAGATTCCTATAAAATTAATTTAAAAATATTTACTTTAGAGATTTCCAGCATCTACAAACAATTCTATTCTTACATATTTTGATGTATAAATACTGGACTAAGTGATGAGATTTATATATACAAAATGAATAACATGGAGGAGAATGAAGGTACTCGGGACATGAGCATGCTTCCTCTCCTTCCCAATCCTCCCCGGGCGAATCTTCCACCGCCTCCGCCTCCGCCGTCGTTTCCGCCGCCGAGCTGTCCCCGGTGTCATTCCTTCAACACCAAGTTTTGTTACTACAACAACTACAGCCTCACTCAGCCGAGGTACTTTTGCAAGGGCTGCCGGAGGTATTGGACACATGGTGGTACCCTCCGGAATGTCCCCGTCGGCGGTAGCGCCCGGAAGAGGAGGAACGGCAGATCCTCATTATCCACCGTCTCTGGCTCGGTTGGATCCCTGCAGCCGATCAACTTTGGTCAGGTTAGTTTTGGAATTTCACCTCCTGCATCTTACTTTTCTGGTGATGGGTTTCTTTCTTATTTAGATTCTATGAATATGACAATCTTTATCTTTTCTAATGATTAATAAATCACAGATTCATCTTCATAATGGATTTGGCGGTGGTGCTGTTAATCCCTACCTGGTAAACCAGTCTACCAATAGCCAGTTTTATCAAATGCTGATTAACAGCAGGGAGACAGCAGGCAACATGGAACCCATGTTCATGCATCAGCAGCCGCAGCAGCAACCGAACATGGCGTTAGCTCCTCCATATCAGGGACTGCACTTTGAAAACCCGAATTTTTGGAGCAACATGAACAATGGAACTGGTGGTGCTACTGGAAGTACCATGATTCCTGCAGATCATTGGTCTAATCTGCCTAACTAGAATTGCTATCATCATATATTCTTGTCTTTTGGAGGGAGCTCAGTGATGGTTTGGTTGTTTGAGAGTTTTTTCAGTTTTTGTTAGTTCTTTTTGAGACTTTCTTTTGGTTTTTGTTGGTTGTTTTGAGACTTTTATTTTCAGTTTTTGTTAGTTGTTTTGAGACTTTTACCAGTTTCTTTTTAGTTGTTTGTTTGTTCAAGCATGCTGAGAACTACTGAGGTCTTTCATCTATCTTTTATTAATCAAAGTTTTTCTTTTCATTTTTATTTATTTGTTTTCAATTTAAGAACTTATATTCATTGTATTCTATTATATTATATTGTCACTCAAACAAATAATCTGTTCAATTTAATAAACTAAACGAATAATTTTAGAATAGGTCGTTGTTAGTAGAAAAATAAAAATAAGAGAAATAAAAAGATGAGTCAAGAATGTTATGAAGTAAAAAAATTACACTGTTTTCACATTTAAATTATTTATAAAAATAAAATATAATTTTTGGGGAGATATAACTTTAGATGAATATGTATTCATTCAATCTCCAATCGAAAAGAATAAAGAGAATAAAAAATTCTGTCAAATATGAGATATTTAGTGTTTGAGGAAGTCACAAATAAAATATAAAAAAATATTATAAGGCTAATTGACTGTTGTTGACTGAAAATGCAATTAGTGTTTCTTTTCCAATCTAAAAATATAATAAAAAAATAAATATATATTCTCAATTCACATTTTTTTTCCTTTTCTCAGTCTAATTTCTTTCCTTTATCGCTACACATTTATTATATTTATATAAATCAGCATATATATATTTAACATACACAGTGTATTATATTGTCACTCAAACAAATAATCTTGTTCAATATAATAAAATAAACTAATATTTTTAAAATTACACACTTAGTAGAAAATTATAAATAAGAAAAATGAGAAGGTGAGTGAATATTGTTATTAAACAAAAGAATAACGTGAGTCTTATTGTTAAAATAATAACTTGAAGTTTAACTCTATTTTTCTAATTATATATTTATTATGAGAAATAATTAAAAGAGAAATGACATGACTAATGACTAGATGATTGGCTGTAAATTTTTTTTCCATTTTCTCTTTCTTTACACTTTTTCCTTTTCTTCTCTAATTTCCTTCCCCATCCTTTCTCATTTATTATATTTCATTTATTATATTAATATAATTGAGTATATATATTTAAAATTATTTATTAATTTATAATTTTTAAAAAAATTATTATAAAAGTTATATAAATAGTTTATTATATTGTCTAAATTAAAATTTTATAAATATTTTTATTTTAATTATATAATTTATTTTAAATCATATATCAAGCTAGATATATATTTTAAAATTTTAAAATAAATATATTTAAGTTATATATATATATAATTTTAAAACAATGATGTATAAATTCTTAAAAAAATTATAATATTTAAATTTATTTATTAATTAAAAAAAATATAAAGTAATAAAAACTTAAGACAAATGATAATAAATATTTTCTTATTTACCAATAATAAAATTTTAAAATTGAGAAATATATGGCAATTAATTGATATATGAGAAAATCAATAGCAAGCCATTAAAATTAAGTTTTTTTTAGGGATAGTTGTTATTTTAATATATTTTGCATTTATGTTTATAATTTAAATGATTACCATTTCTAACCATTTTTCATTTAATTCTATTTCAATGTTTTATTTAATAATAATTTTTTTTACAAACATTTACTTTATATTAAATTTTTAAAAAAACAATATTTTAACTATTTTAATTTAATAAATAATATTTTGTTAATATGATAAGATATTTGATAATTATATTGTTTTTTTTATTAATGAGATTTTATTTCATTCTTTAAATAAATATCTAAATATTAAATTTAAAAAATAATATATTTAACATGATATTTTTTCATTTTATATCGATGCTTTAAAACTATTAAGGATTTATATATATATATATATATATATATATATATATAAATAAAAATAATTAATGTGCTTCGTATTATATTTAACATAAAAGATTAATGTATTTGTATTGATATTTAAAATAGTTAATTATAAATATATTATAAAAATAATCTAAAAAATATAATAAATATATATATATACATGTTTGTTTGGTTGGATAAAAATGTATAACAATAGTATAAATTATATTAATAATGTTTTAATATGTAATTATATTTTTACCATTGGTATAAATTTATCTTCTTATATAATTTATTTCTTATATTTGATAAAATAGTCACACTATTCTTATATCATTTAATTTTTATGTTTTATTATTATTATACATAATTTATTATTATATAATATTGTAATTCCAAAAAATCCATTGTTCCGTAGTTTAGCATGCGATGGATGATACGTGACAATAAGGGATTCGGGGTGGCTCGAGATTCGATGGTTTCAAAATTAATTTTTATGTCAGACATTTTTTTTATAAATTTTGACAATGTATGACTGCTTTTGTATAAATAATTAATTTTATTCAAATTTTAATAATATGGAGATTTGTTATAATCAAATAATAATTTGATTGAAATCCGGTTTAAATTAATCAAACGTAATTGATTTAATAAAAGACTATTTATTTGAAAACAGAGTCGCCAAGTAATTTTTAGAAAAATTAATAAAATTACGTGTATAAACGTACTTTAAACTAAAGTTTCTATAAACGGTTCGTTATTTGATTACGTTCGGGAAAGAGTTTTCACGCTATGTCATCCGCATCCGTTAAAAACAGTTTTTATATTTTAAACGATTACGTAAATAATTGTACAAAAATATTTAGAAGTGCTTAATGTTAAATGGAGCCTTAGTCAAAATATTTGTTTGGGAAATATCCCAAAAATATTTTGAAATCATTTTATGACCTTTCGGAATTATTTAAAAATGAATGGTGTTCCAAAATTATAAAAAATAATTTTGGGTTTTGAAAAGTAGAACCAAACAGGCCTTATGACCGGAGTCATAGAGCTTGAGTTTGTTTTTACTGGTCAGAGACTAGATGGGATCGGTTTAGACTGAGGGTGCTCTAGATCTGGGCTCGGGATACTCGGTTAGAGGACTAGAGTGTTCTGTCCTAGGCTTCGGGAGGCTCGGTCTTGAACTCGGATTGTTCGGTCCTAGTTCTGGAAGTCTTGGTCCCAGATCTAGATTTCTCGGTTGTAGGTCTTGGAAGTCTCGATCCTAGGTCAAATCTCTTGGTCCTATGTGAAAATTCTTAGTCGGATTTCTTGGTCATTACCCAAGAACATCGATCCTTGGACTCGGTCCTATCTCAAGAATATCGATAATTGGTCTCGGTCATCGGTCCTACAAGACTAGGTCCAAGAATACCGAATCTTCTTCATTTGGTCTGAAAATTGCAGGTTTGTATCTTTTGATTCAAATCATGAAAGCATGATTTGTAAGTTGTTATCAACACCATTAGATGTAGGGAACAAAACCCCTAACCCTAAAATCGATCAATCAAACCCTAAGACGACTGATTTTTCAAAACTATTTCTAGGGAAAAATTTGAGATCTTTTGAATTAGGTCATCTCATGGACAAATTCTTGTTCCAACAGTTTCGAAATGATATTTACAATCAAACACGACCAAAACAAGAACATCAAGTAAGCTCTATAACAAATTTTAAAATTGAAATTTAAACTTTTTATTTCAAAATTTTCAGTTCGATCAAACATGATCGGGATATATTTTTCTGATTAGAAAATCATCCTAACATGTTTACAAAAATGTTAGGCAACTATTTGAATCAAAATTCAAGCTTAAAAGATCAAGAACATGAATTTTAAATTTTCCAAATTTTTAAATCAAATTTGAGTTTTTTTGATTGGGGATGAATTGATGAAATCTTTTTCAATAGAAAGCACAAAATTGAACCCTAAATAAAATCAACCCGATCAAACTTGAAAATTTCCAATTTTGAATCACAATTTGAATTGCAACGGGTCTGTAAGCTTACTATTTATTGGAGAACACTCTAATTGTCTTTAGGAAGCTTTTCAGAACTTTTGATCAAAAATTGAATCAACGGAATGATTTTTTCGAAAACTAGTCGTCAGAGTTCTAATGGAAATCTTCAAACAGTGTGATTATTGGATTTTGTTCGATGGATTGGAAGAAGAAGATCTAGGGAGTATTTATACTTGATCTAAGTCGGTTTCGAAATCGAATTTATATCGAATTTGACTTCTGAAACCTTATCCTTTGATTTCTGTTTTGTCCTAGCTAGCCTAATTTTAGGGCAGGGTTTGAATTCTTAACCTAGGAGTAATGAAGGTGATGGAGAGACGTGCACATGGGTGAAATTTGGAGGGATTAGGATGGAAGATGGCTGAGATAATGCTTTAGGAAGGATCGTCAGCGTCGAGCACGATCCTCCGGCGTTCGCTCTGTATCATTGGAAAAGACGAACAAAACGACATCATTTTGTTTAAATAAATGCATTGTTGGCATGTCATCCATCGCCAAGTGTCCCGTGGCGTTCGAGCGTTTAGGCTAACGGGATTAGCGTCTTGTTAGCTAATTTAGTGTTGACCCAGGTGTGCACTTTTGATTATTGGACTCCTTTTGATTGCAACAAATTATCATGCTCTAAGTTGATTATCCTGTTAATATTCTCAAATTTATGGACAGTTTATTTCTGTAGGAATCAAAATATTTGTTGTTTATTTTAAAAAAATTGTTTTCTCTTATTTTCTTTGAGATATTTTATATATACTTTCAAATGTTATTCATTTTGAATAACTTATGAGTTATAAGAATGATTTATTGCACTTGTTTTACAGTAGTTTAATTTTTTCATAGCATCTATATATATATATATATATTAAAACAGAAAAACTATTAAAAAAATGATGAATAGTTCGGTGAACTCACTAGCTTTTTATATTAATTTGTTCAATGCTGAATTTATTATTATGATATGTTTTCGTTATTATTTTTAAAATGATTAATTATGTTGTGTTTGGTGACACTTTATATATATATATTGTATTATTTTTCTTATTATACTTAGTCGAATTTTATATATATCATATTATATTAATTTTATAAAAATAAAATAAATTATTTTCAAGAACAATTCAAAGTAAGTAATAAAATAATATTAGTCCTATCCAAATTTTAATATTTTAAAATTAAAATATTATTTTTTAAAAGAAAAAAAGTTACAATTATAAGATGAAAATAACCCTTAATTACTCAAATATTGTTATTAGACACTATCATACGATGTAAAGATTAATATATTTTATTAGATTATATCTAGCTAATTATTTAGCAACAAATTAAATTTAATATCCTTGAATTGAGCGAGCATCGCTTTGAGACAACTTGAGTAATTGACTCATTAAATTTGCAGCCTTAATCAACTTATATAAATCCCAATTCTTTTTTTTTTTCTTTTTTTCATGTCATTTGTAGTGTACTACTCTCATAATTTTTCATTATAAATAGATTATTTTATGTACAACTTAGGTTATCTCTTTATCAAGGTACACTACCAGGCCCTAAATCTGATCAACCCAAAAAAGCAAAAAGCATGAAACCTAAGCTATTAGAATTAATATACAACTCATGATGAACACATCTAATTAACCATATAATTATATATACATGAATGAATATTGTGACCAACCCCGAATTGTAATTACTCTTTTGCCCTTAACATGATGACATGTATGTCGGTACATTAATTCCACTTGACGAATGATCAACTAGTTTGTATGTACCGTACGTACCAGTTTATGGATCGATCGAGATATATATATGGTCCCATTGTTTTCCTAACCAAGCCATATATGGTTGTCCTTTTCATCTTCCTCTATCATAGAAAAGATATACATATAGCATTATAGCTAACCTAACAAAGCTAGCTAGCTAGCTCTTGATTTTTATAATTAATAGTTCATTTTCACACATATGGGATTCATGAACACATCTCATGTTAATTCACAAAATCAGATTATATTAGACATTGAGAAGAAACATATATTATAATAACATAAGTAAAAATACATACGAACAAACGTTTTATTCACCCCCACAAACAAACTACTAATATTGTTGGTTTGTTTTAAATCAATACAACCGGTGCTCTCCATTCTACATTCGTCCACTGGATCAAATAGAATTGTTCGCCGACGTACATTTTAATATTGATGTGGCAGAGATAAGTTTTGGCGACGAGATCTAGATTCCTATACCCACCAGTATATATACCCGCCTTCAAAAAAAAGAAAGAAAAAAACACAAAGACAAACCTCTACGTGAAGTACAAGTCTTAGTCAATGATCAAAACACATGACCAAGCCCTCACCTTATAAGTTTACAAACGTACGAAACATTAAAATGGGGTTTAAGTAATTAACTAAAAGAGATGAAATGGGATCCGAGGTTCCTCTCAGAGCAAAGAGAATTCTTAATTATAATGACTTATAAATATGTACTATTCTACCGTTTCTTTTGCACCCGACATGATCGCCCGGATCCGAGGCTCCTCTAAACCGCCGCAACCCTTCCTCTTTACAAGAAAAAGAAGAGGCTGAGAAATTAATCAGAGAATTAGAAAGAAACTGAAGATCAAGAGATGACTAAATTAGATATAGCGACAGAAAATACCGTCGCTATTGTCTTTTAGTTACTAGAGAAGTCAACAATGGAAGGATCGAGCCAAGTCATTTGTGGATTCCAATAGAGAGAAGATGGGTGGTGTTGAATGGATGGGTTGATCTGTCCCATCTGATTTTGGCAATACGAAGGGACAAGTTCATTCCATAAATCCAATTTGTTTGGATCAACTTTATCTTCTTTCGAAGCCATAGTTGTTGTTGTTTCGATTTGCAGCCCTTCAATAAGATAAGGTCTCTGAAAACCATAAGATTCTCCTGTGTTGTTTGGACAAGACATGAGATCAGAAACCATTCTCGGAGATGCTGAAGTCAACAGAGAATTAGTAGAACTATTATTATAGCTTGAAAGAATATTAGAATCTGAATCATTAAACAACCCCGAGGAAAACCCTAATCGGCCAAACCCTAGATCGGTACGATGAGTCGGTAAACCGTAAAGCACGGTATTATTTGTGGGTACGTCCATATGGGTTTGCGTCATACTATTAGGGTTTGTAACAGAAACAATTTCTTCCATGTTAGCAGAGGACGAGGTTGTTGTTTTTGTTGTTGTCGGTTTCTTGAATTTCTTGTTCTTTCTGCAACCGCCTCCGACTGGGACATTTCTCAAGGTACCCCCTCTGGTCCAGTATCGTTTGCAGGCCTTGCAGAAGTGTCGCGGCTGAGAGAGACTATAGTTGTTGTAGTAACAGAATTTTGTGTTGGACGAATCACATCTAGGGCATTTCATGATCATCTGTTCTTGATGCTGGTTGGACGTTGTTTTGTCCATGGTAAGTTGTAACCCTAGTTAGCTACTGTGTGTGTGAGAGAGAGAAAGAGAAGATGGAAGTTATAGAGGATGATGAAGGAAAGAGAGAGTAGAAATGGTGGGTTGAAGTTAAAAGAGAAAGAAAGACATAAAGAGAGAGAGATTCTGTTCCAAAAGCTAGGAAACAAAAAGAGGGTCATGCTTGGTCTGATAATTGTTTGAGAGAGAAAATGAATGATTAGGTGTGGCCATAAGATTGATGGTGGAAGAGATGAGCATCATGTTCTCTCACACTTGCTTTCTTCTCTATCAATGGAATCCTTCAAACAAATACAATTTTCACTCGATCGAGGTGTCAACGGCAACACTTACCACATCATTTAAATTTAATAAAAATATTTTGATATTTTATTTAATAAATTAAGTGTTTTGATTAGAAGAATAGAGATGCAAAAAAAACTTACAAATATAAAGCTAACACCTACTTCTCATTGCATAATTATGAATGAGTACTTAATTCTCCAATTAAATCTCATTACTTACTCAATTTATTTTATTTTGAACGCAAGAATAGTTAAACCTTAACTGATGGTGATTATTTAAAAAAGAGAAAAATTAAAAATTAGTGAAAATTTTAAGGAGATATAATTATTTTTATATAGAAATTAATATATAGTAAAATATAAAATAAAATTAAAGAGTATTTTAGTATTTTAATTAATAAATTGAATAATATGATAGATGAAAAAATGAATGAAAAGATATTGGATTAGTTTTAGTTATTTAAATAACTCAAACCAAATAAAGCTTTTGTGTGAACTAATAAGAAAATCACATGCACAATTAAAGGAGACTTATTTAGATGAAAATTAACATTTTTGAATTTTTGAAAAGAACTATGATTACTTTATTTGAAAATGAAACAGAATTATTTTGAGTTTGTAACTAGACTCATTATTATCGAGTAAGCTCAAGTGAAATATAATCACTTTTACCAATATATAAAGAAAGGATAGTTTATGTGGAAAAAGTTTAACTAAAAATTTAAATGTTTTCAGATTAGTTCTAAATTTTAAAATAAAAATAGAATGTAGTTAATTAACTCTTACCAAACGTTAAGGTGTATCAAAATGCACTTTTGGCTGATTGTATATAAAATAATAGATCCCTGTTTTCTTTATAAAAAAACAATACTTACTACTTTATTTATACATTCAAAAAATTATTCAATTACAAAAATTAGATTATCAATAAAGGAGCCTGACATTGACACATGTGACATTGTCACACTTTTTTTCTTATAATTATGAATACAAGTCCTTGTTCTATTTAGTTTTAAAAAAAACTCAATCAAAATTAATTTTCAAATTAATCACTTCTCAACAATTATATCACTTATTTCATTAACGAAAATACTAAAATACCCTATATTTTAAATTATTTTTTTATTTACATATATAATACTATTTAAGTATTTTTTACTAAAAATAATTATTACCTCTTCAAAATTATCACCGATTATTATTTGTTTTCTTCCTTTAAGTAAAAAAAATTAAAACCTGAAACCCAAATCACAATAATATATATATTTAATTTAGGATGAAAATTTTAATATACTATTGAATACTCTTACAACTACCTAATTGGTTAGTACAAACCTAGCTCCCTATTAAAATAATATATAACAGAATAAAAATGATTGGAATATATATTCAACCCACTCAAATATAAACTTCATTTACTAATACCATTATATCTAATTAAGCACATCATTAGATAAATATTTTAAAGTAGTTCAACTAAAAAGTATTTTTGACTAAAGTAAAACTTTTATGTTTTACCAATTTAATTTATATTAGCGTTACTCCATGGACAAATGACAACTTTAATGATGATAGGTCAATCTGCAAACGAAAAAGAAAAAGGAAAATGTTTCAGAAATTATTAATGCTTGTCTGTTGTGCTGCTTAAACATGCAACAGTTATTAGTACCTTTTACAGCTTTAAATCTGCATTATGCAATTATTATCTGATCTATTATTCATGTAAGAAATTAAAGGATTCTATTTATTTTTTCAATACTCTTGTAATCAAATTTAATATCTTAAATTATATTAACTAAACTAAAACGTGTATAATTTAAGTTAAACTATAAAACACTTTCATGTGTGTTATATTTTTGGCACTCTTTATAAAATAAAATAAAAATTAAATAAATAATTATGTACAAATAAAAAATAAATTATAACATTACTAAAAAAAATAAAAAAAATATTGTATCTTCATGATAAGAACAACTCCAACCGGCACGCATAACCTATAACCCATTATGCGTGCCCTCTTCCTCTAATCCACCGGCAAAAAAAACATTATGCAATTTAGTCTTCTCTCTCCACATTCCAGACGCAAATATGTGTATGGACGATTCATTATCGTCATTGTCTTTTCTAAAAATGGCCCTTACATTTTTTTTTTCTAATATCTTTTAATTTCTTTACATGTAAATTAGTTCTTTAACTTATATTTTTTATTTTTAAGATAAAAATATTATAATATTTTTTAAATATATAATTAAATCATTAAATTTATTATATTTAAATTTTATTTAATTTATTTTATATTTATGTGTATCAAGTGTTTTTTTATTAATAATATTTGTTTTTAGATAATATGTTTATTTATTTAAATGTATTATTGAATTATTTTATTGTGTATGAACTATTTATATATAATTAATTTAATTTTAATTTTATTAAATAAATGAGAAAAGATTGAGGTTAAATATGTAAAGTTAATAAATATATAGATAATATTAATAAGGTTAAAAAGTTAGTGTAAGAAAGGAATATTTTAAAAATATTCTTGGGGAGTTTGAAAATATGTTTTTGAGATGGAGATGTTTGATATAACTTTTTACTGCATTTTGAGTTTGAGAATAAATTTGTAGGTTGAAAATGGTCTAATAGGTCATTAGTTTGAGTATTTACCTCTATCAAACAAAAAATTTAAATAAATGAAATATTTCTGACTTAATATTTAACAGTTATATATTCATATATTATTTTTATTATTAAATATATATTATCATCTCTTTCAACTTCAAAATTTAAGGAATTGAGATTTTCTTTTTAATTAAGTTATACATTATTAGCATAATGTATGTGGATTAATACAAAAAAATATATATTATAAATCAAAGTCAAAGTTAATGATATTAATTCACACAAGTTAATCAAAATAAAACTATATCAAAATAAAAAACAATATCAAAACTAAACAAGTAGCTAGAAATTAAGAGTAATTAATAAAAACAAATTGTAGATGCTAAAAAATAATATTAATTATTTAATTTATCATAAATTTGTTCAAATAAATAAATAGGAGAAAAAATAAATAATTATTTATTTTATAAAAAAATATTTTTATTAAATAAAATAAGGAGTTACAAATAAAATACAGTTTAAAAATAATAAAAAAATAATATAGGTTAAATAATACAAATTTACAAATATTAAAATTGTAATTAAAATAAACTAATAATCATACAATTTTCTTAGGTTGAACTCAAAGACGAACTCATATGAGTTCCATTAAGTGATGAATGAGATAAAATCTAATAAACCAACGAAACGGTGTCGAAATAATTTTTACTTAGAATTCTGAACGACAATAAAATTTGTCTTTGCTTGAGAGTGGATAAATAACGCCTAAAAAATTATGTTAAATGATAACTAACTATATACATATATGGTCAAAATAATGAAAAACTCGTAAAAATTATTATAAACTATTTACAAGAATATCTAGATGAAAAATAAATTAAAAAAATTCTTTATTAAAAAAATGAAAAAATAACTTCCGATCCAATAACAATATCTCTTTTGCTACAAAAAATAGACAAAGACCGACTTAAAAAATAATCACTAACACTATTGTTAGTACAAGCAACAAACGATTCATTAAGGATTAAGAATATTATTTGGATTACGAAAATTATAAACAACAAGTATGCAGGTAAAATATAATATCGTATTAAACAAAATATAATATTAACTCAAATCTAAGTTAATTAAATCAAATTTAAGTGTTGGAAAGGAAAATAATGCACCCTCCTCCTGTGTTATAAAATAAAAAAAATAAAAAAAACTAAGGATATACGGATAATGAAATTTCACTTGTCTAGAGTTTTTTCTTATATGTAAAAGACTTATACTAATTGATTTATCAAGTTCACAATAAAGATTCTTTTTGACCGACATGGTTTTTCAACTAAAATATGAATAAGTTACTGTTTTTTAATAAGTTAAATAAAATCATAACTAAATAATATGAAACAAATAAAAAGGATAAGTCGAAACAATTAAGTTTATTAAACCTAACAAACTTTATGGATTTGAATAATGTGAATATTATAAAAAATATTTAGTTATTTGTCCAAGTTAAAGCAAATAAATTGAATCTAGGCCATCATAATTTCATAAATTGTTTCCATAAAAGGCATTTATCAATTTTATTAAAAGTTCAAATATAATTATTTATTTATTTATTTTTGTCGGTACCAAGTGGCAATTCACTGCCAACTACTGTACGAACAAATGACATCGGGCATTCTTTCTTTTTTTTCTTCCAAATATTAAATTATATAAAATAATATTAACATATCTTAATTATAATAATATATAACGTTATATTTCTTGTAAAACTTTACAATTTGAAGATATTTTTAAATATGACTCACTTGTACATTAATTTCCTTGTGGCTGTAAGCCTTGGGATTGTTAGGCCATAACCAATATATTTTATTTTGTAATATACAATATTTTAACATGAAAAATAACAAAATCAATTTAAATAAATATTCAAATTTTAAGAGAAATATAATTTTAATTTGTTTTTGTAAGTGATTCATAATTAATAAGGTAAACTCTAAACTCATTCATAAGTTGTATCCTTCTTTGAACAACTAGCTATGAGTGTAAGAAGTCAATTTTAACTTGATTATCTAAATTATTTCTCATAATTGATTAAATAAATAAATTATAAATATATATATATAAGAGAAGGAGGAAGAAGAGTGAAAAAATACAACAAGAAAGTGACAAAGGAGTGCATGTGATCGATCAGCTGTAACAAGTGTTTGCTTGGCCATGCTTTAATTAAATAATTATTTCCTCTTTTAGTCTTTTTTTTAATTAATTAAACAATCTAAATAGAATATTAACATAAAAAATAGAATATTGCAATGCTTGATTTGGGTAATTTTACAAACAAATCAGAAATGATGTACTTATTATTAACAAAATTAAAAAGAGAATTAATAATTTAGAGCCACATAAATGGTGTAGGGAAAGCGCAGCTTTAAAGGAAAAACCAGAAAGCAAAGAGAGTAGTAGTAGATGCAGGCTTTAACCATTAAAGGCTGAATACAATTGTACCCAAAACAATATAAAGACAAAATGTGCCAAAAATATTTTAAATTATTTCTTACGGATGCACAAATTAAATATAATTAATTGTCACGCTAGCTGAAATCAAATGCACTTTTATTGTATCACACCACTCATCTTTGTCATCTTTTAACTTTATAATCATGCATGCATGTCTAAAGTAAAATGTTTTATAAATAAATGTTTTAGACTTTTATAGTAAAATAAATGGTTCAACCAAATAGTTTCAAATCCAAGCTATAGGGTCAATTAATGTTAGTTTATTTTAATTTGGTCTTTTAGTAACTAAGTATTGCAAACCGTCCTAATTTTCAAATCCCGGTTTTATGATTCATAGACAAATGAATAGATCTCGGAACAGGAGTAGTGAGAGTAACAAACACGGCTATAATATGTGGGCGCAAACAAAGAAAATTAAACCGTTTTGGCACTACATTGGGTTGTCGCTATTATTATTGTTTGTGCTAATGATATCAAGTTTGGGTAAGGTCATTTTCTCGACAACAACCTAACACATCGGCGCACTATACTTTTGACGTGTTAGATAAACCCTAATTTTGGTGTAACATGATGAAGATAAAAGTAAGAAAATGAGACGTACGGGTAATGGCATTTATTAAATTGGTACAGAAGAATCTGGATAGATTGATCTATCTATCTCAGGGGGTGTTAGTTGTGACTTTCACTTGTAAGCTACGTTACATTTTTTTTCATCTTCTTTCTTCATGGATTCTAGCTCATGGATTTATTAACCTTAGACATTGTTCCTTTAATGGGACCCTCAAATATCCTATCATTTAATCAACCAATGTCCAAACAATATATATATAATTATTATGTTTGATTATTTATAAATATATTAAAAATAGATAATAAAAATTCCAGAAAATTTATAGTGGAAAGAGATCAGAAATTCAATGGCAAACCTCGGGTAGGTTCGTGGAAGACCCGGGCAGTCCAATCATGCACACACTTGAATACTTATGATTAAACATTCCTATTCATTTCCTTAATTTATATAAGTATTATTTTTCAGCAACACATTAATAATGTTTTGGTCATTTGGTGTGCTCTAGTTATTAATTAACTAGTGATTAGTGTTAAGCTTATGAAGATAATGATAGTGGAGAATATATAATCCTAGTAATTATATTTGCATTTTTTTTCTTTTTTTTTATCTCTTTTTCATTTGTTTTTCTTACTACAAATGATATTATATAAATTAAAGAAAATATTACAATGTGTAAATATAAAATCTTTTGTGCTTTTCATTTGTTTTTTCTACTACAATTTATAAATTAAAGAAAATATTACAAAGTGTAGATATAAAATCTTTTGTGCCTTATTGTTTGGAAAGTTGAAGAAAAAAAAAGTTTTCGCCGTCTGTGGGAATCGAACCCACGACCACATGGTTAAAAGCCATGCGCTCTACCAGCTGAGCTAAGACGGCTTGATTTTAAATTCTAAATTTGATCTTTTGAATGTGAATTACTATTGATAAGTTTATAAGATTGGAATACGGAGAGAAAATTTGAAGCAAAATTAAGCCCTATTTAAAAAGGGTCAGCCCAGTCCAAAGGTGGTCCAGTAATGCAACTGGGTCTATTGTGTTTGATTTTCCACGTGAATTTGAGATAGATTGTGAGGCCCATCTTCAGACTCTCTTTAAAAGAAATAAAAATGTATTATAGATTAGAATAAATAAATAAATAAATAAAATGATAATCCAAAGTGTATGTAATTACCAATCTAATATAAGCGTGTTAATTAAAATAAATAAAAACCCTTATTAATTTTGTATAGAGTATTTTTTGTTTATTAAAGGATAAAAACTTTAATTCATTTAATTGGCAAAGATTATTATAAGTGAAAATCTATCTATATATAAAATTAAAAAAATAAAGATCAAATGACTCATAAAGGGTTAGCCCAACTATGGAGGGCAATGGGGCCTAATATGGAGGGCAGGAATGTATTTACCTTTCCATCCTGTTTTTATTTTGAGATTTTTTTTATTACTATTTCCGTCTCGTTCGATATTTTTCTATCGTCGGAAAATACCCGCATGACATGGTTAATAAAATATTTTTTAAAAAATAAAAAAATTATAAAATATTATTATATAAACAAATTTTTTAATGTAATATATATTGTAATATATTAAAATTTTATATTATTATAAAAAATAGACTTATAAAATATAGTAAGTAAATAAATAAATATAACGGTGATTTAATATATTTTATAGTGTTTGGGGTATAATCGGAGTTTGATCTGGACGGGAATACAAATATCATCCGTTCAATTTCGGGGAAAAAACGTCTCAAGGACAATTCGATTCAGTTTAATTTCACTTACTAAGCCATACCCCAAAATTTTATTTTTTATATTATATATCCTTAATTTGTTTTAATTTTAAAAAAATATACTTTTTCCATCTATCATTTTCTCACAGCAGTTTATTATAATTTAGTTTTATATAAATAAATAAAACAATCTAAATTAAACATATTTCAATACTTATCTACAAATTAAAATTTTCCAAATAATAATAATAACAATGGTCTTTAAATTAATAATTAATTCAAATAATTTATCATTATCTCTAACCCATTTGAAATATAATATTAATTTATTTTAATGTTTATCCCAATCCCATCCAATCTCATTATCATTAAATTTATCTAGAAAACCACATTAAATAAATAAACAAACAATTAACATCAAATACTAACCCCACCCATAACATCATATTATTATTACCATCATCATAACCTCAAAATTAAAGATCATCATCACACAAACAGAGTCACACAAACAACTTAAAATTCAAAAGATGAACCCTAAAACCTCATGACCATCAATCTCTACTAGAAGTTATACATATATGGGGTGGGTTTCTTCTTGCTTAATTAATTACTAATACACATAACAAAACATAATATTTACATGCCAAGGCCAAATTAAACCATAAAGATAAGTCTTAACGGTGGTGCTTGCTCCTTGTTTCCCCACTGTAAAGCCTGCAAGTGATTGATTAACCAAGAAACAATAAGATGCTATTATTAATCATTTTGAATCATAAAGAACACAAATAAAATGAAACAAAATAATAATGGGTTTTATAGAAAAAGAAGAGACCAGTCATAAACAGTGGGAGAATTTGGATGAAGAGGTTTATCAAAGACATTAGCACCGATTCCTCTAGTAGCAAGATTACTTCCAGGATGAAAAACGCTTCTCCAAACATTCTCCTTCCTAACGCCCGTCGGAGATGGCGTTCCCGGCGTTCCAGGAGTAAGAGGTAGCGATAACGATCTCTGATACTTGCTGCTACTTTCTCCTATCTCCACATCTGTTTTCATTTTCTATTACTATATCATCTGTTTAAGTATATATATAAGTAAGAAATTATTAAGTTAATTATGTACCTTTGATTTCCAAAGGTTTGGCTGTCACGATCTTCCTTAGCTTTCCTAGGCCGCGATCGGGCGTTGGTCCGGCCACTACATCGTCCCAAAGCTTGTCTAGTAGAACCATACTTTCTTCTCTCTTTGTTTTGTTGCTTGTTTGTGTGATGGATGAATTGATTGGGTTGAATAAGGCAGCTTATTAATAGAGGTTGGTGAGCATTATTTTTCATACTCATCTACACTAATTTGATATAGCCAATATCATTTTAACTATATCCAAGTTTTTACAATAATGGTTTGGTCAATATAGGACATAAAGTTTTGCTACATGTTCGAAAACACAATTCAAATTTCTTAATTCAAAATGAGACCTAATGTTTTTTTATATTTTCAAAATGGGTTATAAAAATATACTTAAAAGGGTAAATTCAAATTTCTTAATTCAAAATGAGACCTAATGTTTTTTTTATATTTTCAAAATGGGTTATAAAAAATATACTTAAAAGGGTATCGGGTTACATAAAAAAAATTATACGTAATGATTTTGAGATATTGTGATTTTTTTCGCTTAGATAAAACGACTTAAATATATTAATATATAATAATAAAATATTTTATATAATTGAGAATATGTTATATTTTTAGTTAATAATCAAGTAGTTTTATGAACGAGAGTTAGAGTGAAATAATATTTGGTTAGATTAAGATTATTTTAAGTCTTATTCGTTAAATAATCTCAACGAATAAGGCTTAAAATATAACTTTCATGTCACTCGTTACAAAAATGAACTAAATTGTTTGAATTGAGTTTTCTTGAATGTGATGCATGTTTTGATAGGAAAATAGATTTGTATATCGAGATGTAGAACTAAATTGTTGATGTCGATTTAAAAACTACATTAAATTATTAATGTCGGTTTAGGATACAAAAGATCGGTCCAATCGATTCATTATATTTTCTTAAATTTAAGTATTCACTCATAGGCGCGTTCGATTGAGGCTTAAAGTTTAACGTATAGCGTTTAAGTAATAATTTGTTACAGTAATTTTGTATAATAAACTCACATAAAAAATTATAATCAAACAATTTTTGCGTTTAAATAAAATTGTATCATTATATCTTCTCTAGCGAATAAATTGAGTATAAATTAAATCATATCAAAGTTGAATAGTATAAGCTAAATCAAACTTACCATAATTAATTTTTTTCTTTATTTTCTTAAATTTTAAGATGATTGGTCAGTTAACGGTTAGTCTGTAACTAAACTAATCTACCAAACATTAGAGTTGGTGGGTTGGTTTTTTCAGAGAAAAAGAGATTTTAGATTTCATTTTGAACATTTTACTATAATTTAGGTCCATTTTAAAATTTGATCCTAATAATAAATTTTGTTATATATTAAAAGTAAGTGAATAAGTTAATTATTAGTGTGGAAGTAGTGAGATATTGAAGTGTGGAAATATAAAATGGGATGGATAAGGATGAGTGAATTATTTGTATATTATGGAAAAAATAAAAGAAATGGGTCCCACGTTGATATATATCAGATCGGGAAGAGAGTACGTTAAACGTGGCATTTCAGGATTGGTCATTGTCTATACCCCGTTTGTTTATGTAAAAATTAAAGTATTTAAAAAAGCAGGTATGGTGTTGTCATTTGTGCTATTTTTTTAGGAAAATGGGTCCCACGTGTATGATCATGATCGAGGATAAGTTATTTTATCGTGACAATTTAGAGCGGTCCGATCTAAATTAACCTACGGTGGGAGATCAAGACAGTTGTTGATGGAGATAAATTCTTTGGTCCAAGTACTCATTACTCAGTACAATTTTCTATATTTTATTCATTTTTTTAACTACAATTTATTTTTCTTTTAAATTTATATTTGATTTTACCCTTATCTACCATGCCTGCAATTAATTTGCATCTAACTTCGAGGTACGTTTGATGTGTATTATTTATGAATTTTTAAATAGAAGATATTTTAAAAATTTTATTTAATAAATTAAATTATATATTTATAAATTAGGTTTAATTATGGCTCACGATATTGCTAGTTTGATAATAATAATACCTGATTGCATAATAAGATAAATTAAATTAAATATAGATGAACATTACTAGAATAAGATGTAAATACTAATTTTAAGTTTTCGAGTTTGAACTTGTCAAACGGTAAATTCTGCGCTTGATTATATAATTAAGTATTTACGAGATACATATTTAATCTGTTGTCCCATTTTATCCGATCAAGATAGTTTAATGGTAAAAGTCGACTTAAAAGATCAAAAGGTCACGGGTTCAATTTCATCTGAAAATACTTTAAATTTAAACGGTGAACCACGACGGTAGGTGTTATGCTAGTTCTTCTTTAATTTCTTAAAGAAAAAAACATTATTAGAATAAACTAAATAAATTTAAGTGAATAATCTGAATCAAACTAACAATGTTGATTTTGCATTTGCTGAGTATTCGAGTCCAACATAAAATTCGTCCGAGCTCGTTAAATAAAAAAAAAAGAGAAAGAAAGTAAAACCCTTATTTTATGATGTAAACAAGTTTCAAATTAGTCAAACTAAATATACTAGCATATAGCCCGTCCATTTGCACGATTAATTATATAAAAATCGAGAAAAAAAATTACAGTTAAAATGTGAAAACATTTTTAATTTACTCTCACATATATATCCAAATTAACCACAGTTCTCGACCCGACAATCCGGACATTTTAAAAATTAAGCATAATTATATATAGAGATTAGTTAGTTAAAAAGTTATAAAATCTCGCATTTATCAAATTTGGTATTGACTTTTAAATATAAATTCTTATTAGCCTAATTGGTTAAAGGATTGAACTTGTTTTGTTATGTTGTAAATTTGAAATATACCTATAACATTTTAATTTTATTTTTAACCGTTTTAAGTTTATGGGTGGGTCAACCCACAATCCGACACAAATATCCATTTACTCTCACATATATATATAAATTAACCACAACTCTCGACCCGGCAATTCAAACACTTTGAAAATTATGTATCATTATATATAGATTAGTTAGTTATAAAGTTGAAATGTTCAGCGTTCATCAAATTTTGTATTGAATTTAAAATATAAAATCTTATTATTCTAGTTGGTTAAAATGTTGTACTTATTTTTGTTAGATTGCAAGTTCAAAACATACCTATAGCATTTTTTATTTTATTTTTAAAAAATTAGAACGTCTCGCGTTCATCAAATTTGGTGTTTAATTTAAAACATAAAGTCTTATTAGCCTAGTTGGTTAAAATGTTGTACTTGTTTTATTAGGTTGCAAGTTTGAAACATATCTATAACATTTTTAATTTTATTTTTAACCGCTTTAAATTATGGGCGGGTCAGCCCACAATCCGACCCAAATATCCATTTACTCTCACAATATATTCAAATTAACCACAACTCTCGACCCGACAATCCGGACACTTTGAAAATTAAGCATTATTATATATATATATATTATGTAGTTAAAAAGTTAAAACGTTCTGTGTTCATCAAATTTGGTGTTGAATTTAAAATATAAAGTCTTATTAGCTTAGTTGTTTAAATCTTGTACTTGTTTTTGTTAGGTTGCAAGTTCAAAACATACCTATAGCGTTTTTAATTTTATTTAAAAAAAATTGGAACGTCTCGCGTTCATCAAATTTGGTGTTGAATTTAAAATATAAAGTCTTATTAGTCTAGTTGGTTAAAAGGTTGTACTTGTTTTTGTTAGGTTGCAAGTTTGAAACATATCTATAACATTTTTAATTTTATTTTTAACCGCTTTAAGTTTATGGGTGGGTCAGCCCACAATCCGACTCAAATATTAATTTACTCTTACAATATATCCGAATTAATCACAACTCTCGACCCTGCAATCCGGACACTTTGAAAATTAAGCATTATTATATATATATATATATTATGTAGTTAAAAAGTTAAAACGTTCCGCGTTCATCAAATTTGGTGTTGAATTTAAAATATAAATTCTTATTAGCTTAGTTGTTTAAATGTTGTACTTGTTTTGTTAGGTTGTAAGTTCGTAACATACCTATAACATTTTTAATTTTATTTTTAACTGTTTTAAATTTATGGGCGGGTCAACCCACAATCCGACCCAAATATCCATTTAGTCTCACAAATATATCTAAATTAATCATAGTTCTCGATCCGGCAATTCAAACATTTTAAAAATTAAGCATTATTATATATATATATACGATATCGAATATAGAAGCTTTAACCGGCTTTAGTCCAAACATGACATCTTTCAAACTAATGACATTATTTTAAGAATCAAAACCAAAATATTGGATCTCTTATATAATGTTTTTCTTATTTATGAACTGATAAATATATAAAAAAGATAAGTGAGCTTTTTTAATATAAATTTATTTTAATAAACTTTTAATTATTTAAAAAAAATAGTTAGTGTTGATTTTGAAATAATAAATATATTTTAAAATAAAAATTTAAAATATTAATATATAATAATAAAACAAAAAGTAATATGATTAAAAAAAATGGATAAAATATGATTTATTATGAAGGAATTTGAAAAAAAAAATGAGGAGTGAAATAATGATTGAAGGTGAATTTGGTTTAAGAAAAATTATTTTGACAACGAAAATATAACGAAAGTAAGACTATGAATCTGATGTGTTATGTCGTTGTTATTTTTTTTAGTTTTATTTGTTTTTTCTCTCTGAGCCTCATTGTATTTTTATTATTTCTTTTCGTCACTTTCCTTTTTTTTTTTTCTTTTTTCTTCTTATGTTCTTCTTTATAATTGCAAATTTTACATTCGACTTATTTTCTTATTTTTTCCAAAATAGAATTTTTTAAAAGTCAAATTTTCTTCCGAAACATTTATTCTTCTCGACGATTTTCAAGTTTTTATAAACGAAACGATTCCTCTCTTCTTCGACTTGCAGAAAAAAATTTAGATCGTCGTTCGTCCTTTCATCTCTTTGTCAAAAAAGTAAGTTTTCAAGTTCGAAAACCCTAAACCCTACTTTTTTTATCGCAAAAATAACAAGTTATGTTCTTTTGTTCAATGTTTCATCTTTTGCGACGTTGTCTTTGCTGTATTCATGAACATTAAACCTAAATGAGTTCGTTATCTATACAAAATAATTTTTTTTTTTTGTAACTAAAGCTAAAAAACTTACTATTTCGATAAAATTTTTTGTATTTTTGAGTTCACGTAATAAATAAATCTAGAATTTTGGGTTTGGATACGACTTTCGCCGGAGAATTGAGAGAAATAGATGATTTGAAACAATGAGCGGGAATTGAATTTACAATTTATTTTTCTTTCTTTTACACAACTGATCAGACTACGTTGGATTCGTGCCTTTTCTTTTGGTGCATTTTTGTTGTCCCGGTCGGTACTCAAACTAAGGGAAATTAGTGATCGACTTTGAAAATTTAGAAGAAGCGAGACTAACATTGGACATTAAAGAAGAAGTATAAATATTTAATACCTTCGACTGCTTGAATAAGTTAATAAGAGATCTTTTCTGTCCTTCGAGATGCGAAGAGAAGTAAGAAGATCGGCCTATAAACCTGTGACGCCCAAGGTTCTTCAGCCCTTCTCTTCTCTCACATAAGGGGCGGTCGAGATACTCTGTTATGACACTCTGTTATTATTGAGAATAATATGATAAGACATAGAATTAATTTGATACAAGTCTTTCTCAAAGGTAATTTATCATCCCAAATTCTTTAAAATAAAGCATTGGAAGCTTAGGATTCTTTAAAATAAAGCATTGGAAGCTTAGAAAGATTGCAAATTTTGTGAGCAGTAGAGATATCAAACAAACCCTAACTAAATAAAAGAGGCGGACTAACTGCAGGGTACCCCTAACTGCAAGGCTAAGTAAATCTAACGGTGACAGTTAATCCAAAAGTACTTCTCCAACGACTAGTTTCCCTTCCTCGGATAATTCAAACAATACATAATATCCGACCACCGTCAAGCCTCTTCTTCTTCATCGGGCGGAGGAATATTCAAATCAAATTCCCGAATTTTCTGATTTAGAACAATGACAGAAGACGAAGATGAGGAATCGGATTCGCTCTCATCTGGTGTAACAATGGGTACTGCTTCATTCCTGTTAAAATAAAACAAGCTACTCGCCGCCGGCGATTGTAAAATCGCGGCGGCGGCGGCGGCGTTTCTAAGATTATCTCCACCGCCCAACTCCAAGCTAGTCTGAGTCTGACGAGTAGGACTCAACAAGTGAAGAGAGAAATTGGTCTTAGCTTTGGCACCTCGAAAGCCTCTTGCGGCGGCATCATAAGCCCTGGCCGCCTCCTCAGCCGTGTCGAATGTACCGAGCCAAACTCGGATCTTTCGATTAGGGTCCCTGATTTCGGCGGCGTACCTTCCCCATGGGCGTTTTCTTACACCCCTGAAACGAATATCTCTTGTAATTCCCTTCTCTTGGCCACTCAATTTAGAAGATCCAGAAGAAGGCTTCTTCTTCATCTTCTCCTCATTGGGTGCCATGAGTATTAAATTTTGTTGGAGAAAGAGAAGATGAGGAATAGAGAAATGGGGATGGTGGATCAGTTTATATAAAAATTGAAGTGGGAACAGATATTTGGGGCGTTGTTTTGACTTGTGAAGAGCGCAGCCGCGGCGTTTGTTACTTAAAGCTGCCTGCCGTACATTCGTGATTACATTATTGAAGCATGAGGAACAAACGAAGGATAATCCTCGGCCACCGCGTAATGTAAAATAAATAAATAAATAATCAATGTGAATGAATTAGAGAGGAACTTTCCCAATTCTTGAAAAAGAAAAGAAAAAAAAAAAAAAGAAGATAAAAATAAGAAGTCAAAGTGGAAGGTTCTTCTCTATTTCTGTCACATAGACTACTGGAAAAAGAATTTCTACACTTGACCTATTCATGGAACTTGATTACATCATAATATTATATAGATAGTAATTAATACAATGAATTCTATCTCTTTAGACACGATTTAGAAATGAAAATATTCCATTAGGCATACAAATGTTTTACACATTTCTTAAGTCCAAATTCGGTCCCAAGTTTTGGGTTATCCCTTGAAAAAATAATAATAATAATAATAATAATGGAAGAGAATGCTATGAAATGTCAAGATATTGAAGTAAAAAGAAAAACCAAAGGGTTTTGAATCTTAATCAAAGCATTGATATTGATCACAACTCTATTTGTTATTATTATTTTCTCAATAAAAAAATTATGATTATTTTGTCATTTTTTAATTGATATTTGTGGTGATCACTGTTATTTTTTATTGTCTATATTTCTTTGAATTTTTCACAATTTTGATTGAACAAAAATTCACTTTTAATAAAAATAATAAATAGAGAGAAGTTGTTAGTAGACGGACTAAAGGATTATATTATTTCAAGAAAACAAAGGATTAATTAACATTCAAATTCTGTTTAAAAAATAGGAATAAGACAATAATAACAAAAACATAAAAACCAACTCAAATAAAATAATGTAAAATTAATTATTTGAGTGTTTATTAAGCACAACTTGGAAGTCTCCAGTCCTCGAATCTCTAATGGTAATGCGTGTAGTATCCCATTCCCCGAATCTCTACTATCACGTCTTCTATCCCCGTCCCGGTGTTCTATCATTTGCGTTTTGATTTCCGATGAGAAATTTTTATTATATATTTGTAAGGTAAAAAATCGACAATTTTCGTAAAAGAGTTTTTGTTACTAGATAGTCGTATCTCATAACTCACATTTTTCTCGAGTCACTCTCGATTGAGATGATGACCAAAATAGGAGGTTTGACTACCGTGTACTTAAAAACATCGATTTAGACTACTTTTTGACTTTTTTAAAATCGTCTCCTAATTTAATACTAATAAAAAAAATCGTGTCATAAATCTAAAAGTAATAAAAATTTGTTAGAACAAAGATACTAAATACTAATATGGAACATAAGGAGATAAATAATGCAAGCTTTAAACATATTAACTGAAAATTTATATATATATATATATATATATATATATATATATATATATATATATATATATATATATATAAAATGCTGCTTAATTTTTAAAATGTTCGGATTGTCGGGTCGAGAGTTATAGTTAATTTGGATATATATGTGAGAGTAAATGGATACTTGAGTCGGATTGTGGATTGACTTTCTCATAATTTGAAACGGTTAAAAATAAAATTAAAAATGTTATAGGTATGATTTGAACTTGCAACTTAACAAAAACAAGTACAACCTTTAACCAACTAAACTAATAACACTTTATATTTTAAATTCAACACAAAATTTGATGAACACGGGATATTATAACAATATAAGTTCAACTTTTTAACTAACTAATCTATATATATATATAACGATGCTTAATTTTTAAAGTGTCCGGATTGTCGGGTCGAGAGTTGTGGTTAATTTGAATATATGTGAGAGTAAATGGATATTTGAGTCGGATTGTGGGTTGACCCACCCATAAACATTTTTACCGTAATATTTTTTCACGATTTTTTAAATTATTACTAGTGCAAATACACGAAATACATACTAGTTCGTATAATCATATTTCCTTCCATTATCCTCTGTCAATATATTAACATCATTTATAACTATCGGGAGTTATTAGACATTTAAGAACTCAGACCTACCCAAATAGATTCTAAGAAAGAATTGAATTAGTTCAATTCATCCTTGTTTGATTTATGGGTCTGGGCGTTTGCCTGGGCTACCTTTATGCACATATTTTTAAACAAACTAATTAAAATGGTTAATTTATTTTGGTCCATTTTAATATGTTTGATTATTTATAATATTATTTTATTAAAATGAGTCAAAATTTAAATTTTAGACTTGATGTAGAAAATACAAGTGTCTACGATATTATTTTCACCTCAATCGGAGGATGGAGGGTACACTGAATATTTAAATTATTTTTAAAATAACATAAATAAATATTTTTAATACTTAAATAGTCGAGACAAAATATTTATTTGACAGTAGAAAAGAAAAGGATGAATGAAATACTAATAGAAAAAATAATGATATTTTTTATTTATCAACAATACTTCCAATCTGTTAATATATTTACATGCTTATCAAAAGCTAGCCTAATTTATAATTTCATACTCTTTCTCACTTCTTCAAGTAACAAATATTCATTGTTACCCACTATCAATCAAACTATATATCAGTTAGATTCGAACTATTAGTCCTTAATTATGAACACATAACTATTACAATATTTAAGATTGTTAATTTATTTTTATATTTTTATATTAAAAACCAATTTTTTTTCTCAATCCTCACTAGTAAAAAATTAGTTATTATGAAGGACAGAATCTCTCGGAAAAAAGTTCAATACCTTCGATGAAAGAACTCACCGAGGGCGATAAACTCCCTCGGCGCGTCTCGGTGAAACAGTTGTCGGAGAAAATAAAAGCACATTTGCGAGGGCAGTGAAAGTCCTCGGAAATAAAGTATAACTAAGGACAGTGAAAGTCCTCGAAAATAATAAAAGAGTATTTGTGAGGGCAGTTCTAATGCTCTCGGAAATTTCTTTTATTTATTAACAAAAACATTTCAAATGCTCTCGGCTAAACTTTTTTTCTAAAAAAAATAAAACGTTTATAAACCAAATTCTACATATTTTAAATCAAACAATTTCAGACCTACATACACAAATTAGAAATACCGAATTTGATATACCAAAATCCCAATAATCCAAAAATACAATTATCCAATAAACTTCAATCTTCAATTCATTCAACATTACAATATCTAATAAACCAAAATCTCATTTAACCCATAGTCAAAGTATTTAAAAATATAAAAAAAAACATCATATACCCGATTGATCCGGTGGTGGAAATGGAGGATATCTCGTCATAAACGCCGCCAACTGGTTCTGAAATTCTTCCCTTTGTCTTTGTGACTCAAGAGCTTGTTTTTCAATTTCAATTTGTATTTGTCTTTGTTACTCTTGTGCTTCTATTTGTGCCTCTTGTGCTTCTCTTTTAGCTTCACGTGCTTCTCTTTGTGATTCAAGAACTAAAGTCTACAGTTGTTCTCTTTTCAAAGCCTTATCTTGTAATTTGGTACGCAACTTCTCAACCTCTTGCTCACTCCGCTGAGATTTGCTTCCACCATGCAAATCTCCTCTAAACTGGGTGGGCCTCACACCGGTTCCCATTCCAATGACTCTCTCGTGCCCTTGTCATCCAAAAACATTCTCGGTCAGCTCATAATCAGACATTTTAGGATTTCTTTCGAGTGTCTGACGCATCACATCCTACAAAAAGAAACAATAGTTGATTAATTAATTACAAATCAATAAATAAGTGAAATATGAAGTATACACTTACAATTTTCTCTTGTATATGAGGATCCACCACATGAGTAGGGTCGTCACCTATTCCTTTTTTACTCTGTGTCTCGTAAAAAAGTTCAATGTGTGATGGCGCAATACCCGTACTCCTTAAGATTATTAAAATGTTAGTTTTTCTAATTATCAAAATACTATAACATATTATAATGACTCTTGAATAAATATAGTTACCTTAAATAACTCCCCAAATGATGTGTTATTTGAAGATTCTTCCGATTTTGGGAATTCCGTTCACTTCTTACCTATTTTTGAAAACATCAATTAATACTTAATTAATTAAGTTATAAACAATGATGTATAAAGTTTAGAATTTAAAGATTCACCCGGAAATCGTCTCGGAGAAAGTGACGATCTAAGATGTAATTCCAATCATCTTCCGTATATTCATTTGGTTTGTGTACTTTGATAGCTACTATATCCCCATTATGAGCTTTAACGTGATTCCGGTTGATATCACATCGATACCTATCCCAAACCACCTTAACATGTTTTATTATATGTTTCCAATAATACTCAATATGTCCTGGCACTACCTCAAAACGATTCTGCAAAGACAAGAGATTAATTATTATTATGTATTAGAGAATTAAAGTTAATACAATAAGATATTAACACTTACCGTTACTGACTTCCAAAGATGCTCTATGTCGGTGGAGCTCAAGTCTGACCAATGTAGGAGACGATGTGATATCACAGTCGGATCCCGAACCACGATCCCAATATGTCTGGACCATGTAGTGCCGTTATCGCAACACACTCTCCCATTTGGCGATAATTATATTGTTATTTTCTCACCCGCGCTCAACTTCGAGAGAGTCGTGTTCCTATTTTTGCCCCGACCCTTTCTCTTTGATGTAGAACCTACAAAAAAAATTATACAACATTAGTAAAATGAATTTTTATGTATTCAAAGATTATAACTTATACCTTCAGGCTAGGAGGATGATGTCGTCATCATCTCAATCTCCGGTAACGTCGGATCTACATGGTCAGGTGTGTCATCTAGCTCATTAGAACCACACACCTCGAGGAGATTGGTGCTCCTCTAAAGATCGGCTCTCCTCTGGAGATCGTCGAGATGCCCATACATGTCCCTTTATGTTTCTACTTTAGTTCCATCTCGATCTGTTAAAAAAAGATGTTATATAATTTTAACTAATTAAATTCAAATAAAATACAATGAAACCTTAATTAGATGTTCAAATAACGTGGGTTTATTGTTGTCACAATTTTCAACCTTAGTTTTGATTTGCACATTTAACGCAAGGACAAACAATATTTTCTCTTCTAGTAGAATATTGAGCAAATTTTATGAATTGTTCAACGCCTTTCATATATTGTGGATGATCTCGACATAGGAGCATCCAACTTTTGTCCTAAATTTCCATTTTCAAACGTCGATCAGATTTCTTAACACCAAACTATGGTTATATTGAAAAGAGTATAGAAATTAATTAATCTCAATAAGTTGAAATGTTAAGTTAAGATATTTTAAACTTAGTGGGAATAATTTAGTAACACAATTTAACTAAATAAAGTATCTATGGAGATTATAATAAACATCATTTAACACATCAATAATGTCAATATCGTGTTACAAGAAAAACCTACATCTTATATATTCCAAATATCACTACCAAATTACATATTCCAAGTTATAGCATGTTCTTTTCCCAACCCAAATAATTATATAGTCTAATTATCCCAAGTTTTTCAATCAAAGTGTTTTAAGAACTCAACCTCAAGCTCAAGTCCAAAGCCTATCCAAAGCTTATGTCTAACAATACAAAGTATAGTGCTAACAAACTCAAATGACACTACCAAATTATAATAACTACCAAAAAAATTCTAACCTTTAAGCTGTAAATAAACACTACCAAATTACAGCTTATAACTACCAAATTACACAACTAACAAATTACAGCAACAAACATTTAATTAAGCTGCATACTAAATTATTTACACAACTAACAAATTGCAGCAACAAACATTTAATTAAGCTGCATACTAAATCATCTACACAGCTAACAAATTACAGCAATAAAAACATTTAATTAAGCTGCATACTAAATCATCTGCTATTCAAACGAATCAAGCTTAAATAAACACAAAAGGTAGATAAACACTCAAGATTAAGTTGTAAAATAAACAGCAGAAATGGTAATAACAACAATGGTAAAATAAACAGCAGGAATCGTACAACAACTAAATCATTTAAGTGTTTCAGCAATGGTAAAATAAACAACAACAATGATAATAAGAAGGGGAGAACTAACCTTTGATCAGGAAAATCCGGGGAATCAACAACAGCAACGACAACAACAATCTGGAACGGAAAGAGGCGTGACGCAAAATCGGAGAAAAATCTGGAAAGAGGAAAGATGCAGCAATGGGAAAGAGGCAAGAATGAGAACAATATGTTTGTTCGATTCTGGACGAAAAGAGGCAACAATGGGAGAACTAGTCTGTTCAATTCTGGACGGCGACGGAATCAGGTGGTTCGCGAAATCGGGACGACAATGAAGTACTGGACGACGACGGAATCAAGCGCGCAATGGAATTAGGTTCGCGGAGGTAAATGTTTGAGATTCGCGGAGGCAATGGAACGTACTAGAGATTCACCGGTAAGAAGAAACAAGAAAGAAGAAAGAAGAAAGAAGAAAGAAAGACGATTTAGGGCTAAATTAAATTTATTTACGAGGGTCTTACGGGTTCCCTCGGAAATATGCTTATCAGCGAGAGAAGAAATTAAAAGTTCTCGGAAATATCTTTTATCAGCGAGAACTATGTAAATTCCTCAGTGATTTATTTAAAGTTTAACGAGAACCATGTTAAGCCCTCGATGATCTTTTTATTTCCGAAAAGCTTTTGATGGCTCTCGGTTATCATCCTCAGTAATTATGTTATTTTTACTAGTGCCTTCTCACTATATAAAATTAATTAATAATAATAAAATTATTTATCTATATATATAATTATTTATTTAAAAAGAATATAATTAGAAAGAAAATACTTTTGACATTTTTAATTAATACACATCCATTAATTTTTTAAATATATATATATAAATGATTAAACTAGAGATATAATTTTAATTTTTTTTTTTTGTATAACTTATATCCATACCCGTTAATTTGTGGTTGAGTTTATATTTCAATGAATAAACCCGATCCAATTTCTCTAACTCACCGAGCGCGATCCACAAATTCATGTCATGCACAATTAAGCGTTATTATATACACTAGTGAAAAAAGAGTCATTATCGAGAGTACAATCACTAGTAAAAAAACACTTTTTAAGGAGGGCAGAAACTCTCGGAGAAAGATTGTATGCCTTCAGTGAAATAAGTCACCAAGAGCGATAAATGCTTTTGCAATGTCTCAGTGATAAAGTTGTTGGTGAAAAAAAGACATTTGCGAGGGCATCAAAAGTTCTCGGAAATGACTTTAGACTATTTCCGAGGGCAACGCTAATGCTCTCGGAGATGTCTTTAAAATATTAACGAGAGCATAAGCCTATTGCTCTCGGCTATAATAATTTTTTTAATAAAACTTTTATAAACCGAATATTACCTATTTTAAACTAAACAATTTCAGACCTAAATCATACAAAAATTAGAAATACCGAATTTCATATACCAAAATCCCAATAATACAAAAATAAAATTATCAATAAACATAAATCTCAATTCATTCAAAATTATAATATCTAATAAACCAAAATCTCAATTATCCCATATACCGGTCAAAGTATTTAAAGATATAAAAACATCATATACCAGATTGATCCGAAGGTGGAAGTGGATGATATCTCGACATAAACGCCGCCAACTGGTTTTGAAATTCTTCCCTTTGCCTTTCCATTTGTCTTTGTGACTCAAGAGCTTATCTTTCCATTTGAATTTCCATTTGTCTTTGTGCCTCAAGAACTTCTCAAGTGCTTCTCTTTGTGACTCAAGAACTACAACCTCCAATTGTTCTCTTTTCAAAGTCTCCTCTTATAATTCAATACGCAACTTCTCAACCTATTTCTCCCTCCGCTGAGACTGACTTCCACCACGCAAATCTCCTCTAAACTGGGTGGGTGTCACGCCAGATCCCATTCCAATGACCCTCCCGTGCACTTGTCGTCAAAAAACGTTCTCGGTCAACTCATAATCGAACATATCCACTAGTAGAAAAATGATTTTTAAAGAGGGCATAAACCCTTAAAGAAAGCCAAAATTCCCTCGTTGATTATTTTCGCCGAAGGCGGAAAATTCTCTTGGACAATGTCGGTGATAGAATTGTCGGTGAAGAAAAATCCTGAGCAGTTGCGGCTCTCGGAGATAATTACAAATTTTTTAACGAAAGTAGAGAATTGGCTCTCGATGATAATCAATATTTCTAAAAAAAAGATTCTAAAATCTTCATCCTGGTTTGATATCATTTTGCTCAAATCTTAGTTTGATGCAACAATTAGGGTTTACACATGCAAATTTAATTTTTGCCACGCCTTCACAACCTCCTCCTATCTGTAGTAAATTATTGTACCTTGCATCATCCATCTCATTTTCAAATACATAAAACACCATAAATAATTTAAAAAAAAGAATGGAAAGTGAAATGAATACAATAAACTAGACGGATTGCTTTCCAGATCTTAATCTTTTTCAACTTCACTGTGAAATAAATACGCATCATCATAATCATATCTCTTTTCTTTACCAACAATACTGTAAACAGCTAAGATCATCATCACTATTTGTTTGTACTAATCGTATCAGGTGTAATTCATCGTTTTCTCATTTCTTCTGCTATTTCAGATCTGTACATGTGCAATTACGATAATTTTCGGTAAATGTGTATTTTTTTACTAGTGATCGGGATTTCTTTCGAGCGTCTGACGCATCGCATCCTACAAAAAGAAACAAAGTTGATTAGTTAATTATAAATCAATAAATAAGTGAAATATAGAGTATACACTTATAATTATCTCTTGTATATGGAGATCCACCACACGAGTAGAGTCGCCACCTGTTTCTTTTTTACTGTGTCTTGTAGAAAAGCTCAGTGTGTGATGGCACTATACCCGTAGTCCTCTTCTATGAAGATTAAATGTTAGTATTGTTGATTATCAAAATATAGTTAACATATTATAATGGCTATAAATATACTTATCGTATTTGCAACCACCTAAGAGAATGACACACTCCCCGCATGATGTGTCATTCGAAGATTCTTCCTATTTTGTGAATTCCGCTCACTTCTTACTTATTATTGAAAACATCAATTAATACTTAGTTACATTATAAACAAGAATGTATAAAATTTAGAAAATAAAGATTCACCCGGAAATCGTCTCGGAGAAAGTGACGATCTAAAATATAATTACAATCATCTTCCGTATATTCATTTGGTTTGTGTGCTATGATAGTTGTTATATCCCTATCATGAGCTTTAATATGATTCTTCACATCGTACCTATTCCAAACCACCTTAACATGTTCCATTATCTATTTCCGATAATACTCAATAAGTTTTGGCACAGCCTCAAAACGATTTTGCAAAAATCACGAGATTAATTATTATTTTGTATTAGAGAATGAAAGTTAATACAATAAGATATTAACACTTACCGTTACCGACTTCCAAAGATTCTCTATGATCAAATTTCTTAACACCAAACTATGGTTATATTGAAAAGAGTATTAGAAATTAATTAATCTCAATTATTTGAAATGTTTAGATATTAAGAATTATTACGAAAATAACATCTTGACTTACAAGAGGATTCATTAAAATATCAAACACAAAACCTAAATTAGTAACACAATTTAACAAATAAAGTATTTATGGAGAATGAAATAAACATCATTTAACGCATCAATAAGTTAATATCGTGTTATTAGAAAAACCTACATCTTATGTAGTCCAAGTATCACTCAAATAAATATCATCATATCAGATTTATTAATATCTAATGAAGACATGCAAACATATCTAATGTAAATCCATAAATCAATGTAAATCCAGTAGGCAGACAAACATATCTAATGAAGGCACACAAACATCAATGTTTATAGTAAAAATTGATTAGTTGGCGAAATAGAATGAATATAACCTAGAATTGGCAAGAAGAAGAGCAAAAAATGATTAGCAAATGGAATTGGATCAAAGAATGCGACAACAAAATTCAGCAGCAAAGATAGACCCAAGTGTTTGTCTCTAGCAAAGTTAATACCCAACACAGTTTAATATCTAATGATATTCAAGATCAATGAACAAGAGATGAATAATTTGATCCTGGATTTGTAACTTTAATTCCAAGTGTATATTGCCATAAGAATGATTTTTCTTCACTATTGGTTTGAAAATAAGACACGTTATTCTTTCTTACTGAAGTGAAGCAAGAAAAGAAAACATCATATTTGTACTCATTTCAATAATTATAATAAAAACATCTTTTTGGATGGAACAAATTATATTTTTATCCTTCAATTATTATGCTCTTGTATATGGAGATCCACCACACGAGTAGAGTCGCCACCTGTTTCTTTTTTACTGTGTCTTGTAGAAAAGCTCAGTGTGTGATGGCACTATACCCGTAGTCCTCTTCTATGAAGATTAAATGTTAGTATTGTTGATTATCAAAATATAGTTAACATATTATAATGGCTATAAATATACTTATCGTATTTGCAACCACCTAAGAGAATGACACACTCCCCGCATGATGTGTCATTCGAAGATTCTTCATATTTTGTGAATTCCGCTCACTTCTTACTTATTATTGAAAACATCAATTAATACTTAGTTACATTATAAACAAGAATGTATAAAGTTTAGAAAATAAAGATTCACCCGGAAATCGTCTCGAAGAAAGTGACGATCTAAAATATAATTACAATCATCTTTCGTATATTCATTTGGTTTGTGTGCTATGATAGTTGTTATATCCCTATCATGAGCTTTAATATGATTCTGGTTGATATCACATCGTACCTATTCCAAACCACCTTAACATGTTCCATTATCTATTTCCGATAATACTCAATAAGTTCTGGCACAGCCTCAAAACGATTTTGCAAAAATCACGAGATTAATTATTATTTTGTATTAGAGAATGAAAGTTAATACAATAAGATATTAACACTTACCGTTACCGACTTCCAAAGATTCTCTATGATCAAATTTCTTAACACCAAACTATGGTTATATTGAAAAGAGTATTAGAAATTAATTAATCTCAATTATTTGAAATGTTTAGATATTAAGAATTATTACGAAAGTAACATCTTGACTTACAAGAGGATTCATTAAAATATCAAACACAAAACCTAAATTAGTAACACAATTTAACAAATAAAGTATTTATGGAGAATGAAATAAACATCATTTAAAGCATCAATAAGTTAATATCGTGTTATTAGAAAAACCTACATCTTATGTAGTCCAAGTATCACTCAAATAAATATCATCATATCAGATTTATTAATATCTAATGAAGACATGCAAACATATCTAATGTAAATCCCTAAATCAATGTAAATCCAGTAGGCAGACAAACATATCTAATGAAGGCACACAAACATCAATGTTTATAGTAAAAATTGATTAGTTGGCGAAATAGAATGAATATAACCTAGAATTGGCAAGAAGAAGAGCAAAAAATGATTAGCAAATGGAATTGGATCAAAGAATGCGACAACAAAATTCAACAGCAAAGATAGACCCAAGTGTTTGTCTCTAGCAAAGTTAATACCCAACACAGTTTAATATCTAATGATATTCAAGATCAATGAACAAGAGATGAATAATTTGATCCTGGATTTGTAACTTTAATGCCAAGTGTATATTGCCATAAGAATGATTTTTCTTCACTATTGGTTTGAAAATAAGACACGTTATTCTTTCTTACTGAAGTGAAGCAAGAAAAGAAAACATCATATTTGTACTCATTTCAATAATTATAATAAAGACATCTTTTTGGATGGAACAAATTATATTTTTATCCTTCAATTATTATGCTCTTAATGAATTGCTTCAAGAATAAACCCCTAATCTTAGGAGAATAATAATAAACGATTTCAATAATCTTATGTTGATTTGTTGTAAACAATTGAAGAACATTATTTCCTAATTTCAAGCACTACATAATGTAAACTTGAGAAATAATCTGTTTCAATCCATCAACATTGAACCAAACGAAAGAAATCTCAATAAATTTCATATAACTATATTTCATCATATAGCTAGAGATAAATTTCATCATATAGCTGAAGAATTTCAATTTAGGTTAAACAAAAAATTAATGAAGAAAGGAAAAGACGGACAAATTCTTCAACCAAGAATCAAAAGGAGAAAATGTAAAATTATTACCTGGAATCGGCCTGGAATCTTGACCGGAGGAGGGCAGAAAATCGACAAAAAGGATTTGTAGCTAGAGGAGGACGGAAAATCGACAAAGGGGATATGTGTCCAGAGGAGGACAGAATGGTGGAGGGAGAATAGATTGGGGCGGAAAATTGTTTTGGGAGAGAATGTGGGTGGATCTGTAGCGGAGAAAGAAAGGGAGCAGGAGAGGCAGAAGAAGAAAGAAAGAAAAGGAAGCGGGATAATTAAAAGGATTTCACCGAGGGCGTAATCGCGAGCCATCGAAAATAATTTTTCACTGAAAGCTGACATCACAGGTCCTCGGAAATAAAAGTTATAAATGAGGGATAATTAATGCCCTCGGTTGTCTTCACACATATCAGCGAAGGAAAACTGATGCTCTCGATTAAAAATATATTTCCGAGACCATTTGATCGCTCTCGGTGAGCATCCTCGGTAATTACACATTTTATACTAGTGAATATCTCGTTAATAACCCTATATCTGTCGGTATAACATAAATATCGAAAGATTAGGAAACTCTCGGCATTAATCAGTATAGCGTCTTTCGGTAAATCTATTTGAGTGTTTCCAAAGAGATTTCATAAATCTCTCGGTTTAGACACTAGAGACAAAAAATGAAAGTTATTTGAAAATATTTCGGTATTATCCTAAAAGAAAATACCGAGAGATGATCTATTATCTCTCGGGTTTTTTCTTGGAATAATAACGAAAGATTTTCGACCATCTCTCATTTTTTCACAAAATGGAAAAAACGAAAGTTATTCGAAAATCTTTCGTTCTCTCATTTGAAAAACCGAGAAATGATCTATTATCTCTCGGTATTGTCCCTGAAAATGGCTCAAATAGGTTGTCCGTTTTTTACGCAACCAAACCTTGTTATAAGCCAAACCAAACATATACAATATCATTTATAAACGAAAATATCCACTAATAAAATATGCACAATTACCGAGAATTATTGCCGAGAGAAAATAACTCGCGATGTTTGATTCAGCTTGGGTATACCTAAGAATCTGTAAGAACTTCAACTCCTTTAGAAGATATTTATAAATATGTAATGATATTTTGCATGGTGATTTCTTACTCTTTTTGGTATGTAATTGTTTCTTCAAGGAGAAATCTATTCTTCTTCTACATTTTGTTTATCTGAACTTAAAAATATTTGTTGATGGTGAGAGAGGGATGGAGAAGGAGGGCTCAAAATAATTGTTGGAATTTATTTAATATTATCACCGAGAGCATTATCTCTTCTCTTGGTAAAAAAATATTTATCTCTGAGAGTAGTAAATGCTCTCACAGATACTCTTTTTCCTTTCACCGGCAGTCGTATCACCGAGACGCTGCGAGAGCATTTATCGCCTTGGTGAACACTATTACCTAGGCCTGTAAGCGGTTCGGTTCGGTCGGTTTATAGATCGAAATGTACAACCAAATCGTTGGCGTCGGTTTGCCTAAATCACAAACCGTCGGTTTCGGTATACTAGTCGGTTCAGTTTGATTAGTTTGACAGTCGGTTTATTCGGTTTGGTCGGTTTTAGAAATTAGTTAAAAAATAGCTAAATTTAAAAAAAATAACTTTATTAATCTAATTTAAAATCTTAAAAAAATAAAAAAAAATAACGGTTTAAGGTAAAACTTCAACGGATTTATTTTTCTTGAAATGAGTTTATAAAATCTTCTTCACAACGTTTATATCTGGTTTAAAACCGAGGCTTCGATTAGATCACCAGTTTCACATAATCCATAGATCCATTGATATTTTTTTGTCTCATTAACGTGTTTGGATTTGTATAACTACGGGCTCAAATCAACAGTTTCATAAAATCACTTCTGATAGAATAGTAGGGATTGTCATGCTTACAAGTTGTAGCTAAATGATGTTGTTTATCAGGTTATTTTAGGATGTTTAGGATATATATTGATGTTCTTATGACATGGTTAGCCCGGTTAACTTATCCATTAACTTTTAACTATAACATTTTTTTGCATCCTTTGTTTTATGTTATATTAATCTTGGAGTCAATGCATTTCTTGGTGGCTGCTAAATTTATTAGAGTAAAATTAATCTTCTTTCTCTACTTATATAGGCTAATTTTGTTATATTTCAAATCTTACTCAGTTCAGGTTCAGGTGGTTAGGGCCAGGTGATTATTGGTGAATTATTTAGAGCTTCTTGTGGCATGCTTCTCTTTTGTGATTATTGTTGAATTCCTCTTCAGGTAAGATGATTATCTTTATTGTTCATTGGATATTTGATGTTCTACTATATTACCAACTTAGACAACATTGATTTATTTGGTACTATACCCACAAGTGTTGTATTTATATGTTCTTGTACACTCGACGACTAGATCTAATTAAGTTAAGAGCTTCTTAAATCTCAGAAAAGAATCTGGAATAGTAAAACCTTTGAAAATATATCTAACTTTCATGTGACTTGGAACTCCTCACCTTGGATCTTAATCTATACTTTTATTTGTTTTGATTTGTTGTGTATAAATGATTGTGATTTGTACCATTTGTAATTTTCACATTAAAATATACAAAACTTCAACATCATGCTTATCTATGGTCTAATAATTTAAAAATATAAATTTTAAGTACATAAAAATTTCAAAAATCTTCCTTTCTTTTTCTTGATTTTAAACTTCAATGACTATCTCCAGCAAGAACAATAATTTTTTCTTGGTTACTAGGTTTGCATAACATCCATCATTATTGGTTGAGCACGCCAACATTAATAACAAATTGAATGTTCTACGCTCATAATCTAGATCGGTAGTGGATTCAGATCTATTTTAAGGATTCTTATCGAAGAAAGAAAGTTTGGAGAAGATGAGAGTGATGAAATAAAAAGTAAAAAAAAGAAAAAGATCAAATAGTGTTATTATTTTGGTTTGTTAAGAGCTGATAACCACACTATCAAAATGGTGTCGTTTTGATATTGTGGAACATGATGGAGCAGGATATTGAAAAAGCAAATCGAGCCCGAAAGATATACTCATATCTCTTGATGTTTGACCTCAGGCTAAGTGGTCTGGAAGAGTTCAATACTAAGAGATATGGGTATATCTTTCGGTATTCCCACTCAATACTAAAAGATTTCTAAATATCTTTCGGTATTGAATTTCTTAATTTGTTATTCTAATTGGTGTTACTTTCGAATAACCTTGAACAACATTAATTTAACAAATTTCATCACATCATTATAATATAACTCTACACACATCTTTATTATCATCAAACTCAAACATACATATACACTTCTTTATATAATCAAAAACAATCGTATACACTTATAAAATTAATCACAATTCATATACTTAAAAAATAACACACACTTGATTAGCTTAATTAAGAGTTTAGACAAACTAATTAGAATGTGAAAAACAATTAGATAAACAAACTAAAGAAGATCAATACGGAAATTTGTTTAGAAATCTTTCGGTATTTAATGGGAATACCGAAAGATTTCTAAATATCTTTTAGTGTTGTCATTCTTCTTCACTTTCTTAACTTGAACATCATTAATTTAACAGATTTCATATCTTTAAAACATGAACACACATTCATCTAGTTTTAAAATTATACACAATCCGCACACATCTTATAATCAAAACACTACACACATCCCAATTATCATCAAACACAAACATACATATTATATACACACTTTTTAAAATTATATATACTTATAAAATTAAACACGACACATATACTTAGAAAATAACACACTTGATGTGCTTAGTAGTTTAGACAAACTAATAAAGTGAAAAAACACTTAGAAGAGAATGATAATACCAAAAGATTTTGCTAGATCTTTCGGTATTTATGAAATATACCAAAAGATATATACATCTTTCTCTATTTCCCCATCCCAACACTTAGAATTATATTATGTTTTTTTTGGAAGAGTCAATACCGAAAGATGTATATTAATCTTTTTCTACTTCTCCATTTCTGTTTTTTTAGGAAGAACCAATAGCAAAAGATGTATATATATCTTTCGCTATTTCCCCATCCCAATATTTAGAATTATTTTCTGTTTTTTTTAGAAAGAATCAATACCGAAAAATGTTCGAATAACTTTCGGTACTTGAGGGGAATACCAAAAGATGTATATACATCTCTCGGTACTTCTCCATTACAACACTTAAAATTATTTTCGTGTTTGGGAATGGAGGGAATGCCGAAAGATTTATAAAAAATCATATTAACGAAAGATTTATGCATCTCTCATTAAATAATTCTAATAACTAAAGATTTCTTTTTGTCAGGAGTTTTACCAAAAAAATTATAAATCTCTCGGTATAATCTGTCGGTAAAGATCACATTTTCACTAGTGATATGTGATAAAAATATAAAATAATTTATAAATTTGTATAAATATATATATATATACAATTAAAAATATTATATAGCATAGTTGGTTAAAATCTTAAAGTTATATTGTTTTAAATTCGAAAGTTGTGTATCATATTTTGATTTAATTTTTTTAATTTAATAATTTCAAGTGTATAAACGGCGATGAAATATTCATTTATTTTTGCATCCATATACAAATTAACTAAATCTAAAATTCTCCTCAATCAACACTTTCAAATTATATATATATATATATATATATATATATATATATATATATATATATATATATATATATATATATATATATATATATATATATATATATATATATATATATATATATATATAAAAGCTAGGATTTTACATGTTTGGGCGAGTATTACTATCCCTTTTCTGATTCCGGCTTTTCTGATTCCGGTGGGCAGGGGAAGGGCCGATTTATAACTCAGCCCAAAATATATATATATATTAAAAATGTGACATTATATTTATTTTTTAAAATTTAATTTAATTCACGACTTTTTTTGTTTAATTAATAAGGAAATGACAAAACTTACCATTATTTTATTTATGATCCTCCCTAATCAATTCGGATAAGTCACCGCCACTATTTTTTAATTGTCCGATTAAGCTAAAGGTAAATTTGTTCATTATATTATAAAATTATTTAATACAAATTTAAACATTTCAATATATATAATATTAAATTAAAAGAAGAAAATAGTAATAAAGAAAGTGATAAACTATTTACAAAAACTAAACATTTTTTCCCTTATCAAAAAAATGTTAAAATATTGATAGCTATAGATATATGATATGATGATGATCATGAGGTGAGATTCATTCAGCACTTGCTTTCTTCTTGTCCTGATCGACCTCACCAAGCAGCAACTCCCAAGAAACTGATCTCCAAACAAGAAAGTAATTCAAATCATTCATTCAGTACAAAGAAATCACCAACAATTGCAAGAAACACTTTCACATAAAGCTAAAATGAATAGGGTTCATGACTATTAGATGTCAGAAACTTAATTAATCCAGATAATAATTGCTTAAAAGCCTTTGTATGTTATTGCTCACAAGATTTAACCTAGATCATCATATCTGCTATACTTGAGGATGAGATTGAAACTTGAGAGGGTGAAGCTAGAATGATTCTATTGTAAAAACTGATCATTTGTATACCCTATTAGGCAGCTCCTAAGAATAGGCCTTAAGTCTCTTAAGTTCACGGTTCAATTCCATCTGAAAGTGCATTGAGTTTAACCGGAATTTCATCGTTCAATTAACTCTGTAGATAGAAAAGACAGAATTACCGACCTGAGAGATCTGAAGGCGACGTGAGAGGATAGAACGTGGAAGAAGAAATTGGCACCGTGGAGGAAGACGACGACTCCGGAGCAACCGAGAACAAAGAGTTCCACCATCATCTTATCTATCTACCTCAACTATATGTAACACGTACAGATCAGTTCTCTATATTAATAATAGCAATCAGGAAGAACCCTAGCTAGACAGACCTAAGAGCTACAGGAGACTTGCAATTGGAATACGGAAAACGATCGATCAATCTGTTGATTTCCACTTCCTTTATTTATGGGGAAGATGAAGAAGAATGAGAAGAAGAAAGGAATATAGGATAAAAACAAAAGAGCTTCTAGTTAAATAAATTCTTAAGCTTATAAAAACTATCATTATTATTGTTTTTTTAATTTAAGGAGACAATTAAAACATTATTAATAAAAAAAACATATCATACAATAATTTATAAAATATATAATAAAAATAAATTAGATTAAATATTCTACAAACACTACTATTTTAAAATTATTGTATTTTAATAAATAAAATAATTGATGGTAAATTAATAAATAATTGCCGGTCCAGCACCGCCCATGACATGGATGTCCTTATCCATATAGGTAGGTACATTGGACCAAGTTCATATACAGTCTAGCATCTCAAAAATAACTTAGAGCATGTTTGATCTTTCGTTTTCATAAATAAATTGTTCTATTTAACTATTAGATTTTTTTTATTAACTATTATACGGTTTATTTTGGGTCAAAATTGTAGAAAAATATATGTTAATAATAGCACCTAGTCAAATTGGGATTTTCGTTTAAGTAATAAAATATTTTAATTGTTAATATATAATAATAAATAATCTTTTATTTAAAGAATAATAACAATTATGTTTTAGTATATTAATAAATCAGTTTAACCGGAAACTATTTAAAGGAAAATTGAAAAACATGACTGTGTATGACTGTGTAGAGTGTCATGTGTTCAAATAAATATTTGGTCCGAATTAAATATTCGACCTAATTTGAATTCATCGAATTCGAATTTCATTTTGTTTTTAAATCGAATTTCAAACAAATTTAAATTCAAATATGATTTTAAAATTGAAACCAACTCGAAAACCAAAAAGAATTTATTTTTTATTATTTATTTTATTATATATTATATAATATATAACAATTCCTCTATAATCTCATTATATTCAAGTGAATCTCATCTATATCCATATATCTTCAATTATTTCTTTAATAAAGTCGTTCAACATCTATTTCGAATTCAAGATCTATCTCACCGTTAAACATCTATCTCCGTCTTTTCACATTTTATTTCAAAATTTGTTTTGAATTAGAATAATTTGAATTCAAGATTTGGCAATAAAAGAAAAAAATATATATATTCGAAATTCGAATCGAATATCAAATTCGATTCCGGTTCGATTTTATTAGAATTTATTCGAATTTGGTTCGGTTTTCAAATTTGTCAACAAAAAAAAAAAATGAACCGAAGAACTGAAATAACCCATAAACCGAACCAATAAACATTATTATAGTTTTTATTAACTAAAAAAAAATTAATAACACAATGTCTGAACAAGGCCCTACTTTCTTGGAGTTAACTTCAAAAGTCAAATTTATTTTATATTACTATAGTTTTTATATGATAATAAATTAAAATGCAAAAATAACTTCCCTTATTTTTAGTATAAGTTAAATATAAATCAAACAAAAAACCAAACATCAAACACCAATTTATCAGTTTTTTTAGGTGGATTTAGAAAGAAACACAACTTAATATGTGTCTATTTAGTTAAACCAATCATCCATAATTTGAGTTCTACTAGGCTATTTTTTAAGAAAAATAAATAAATTACATATTTAAATTATAAAAAAATTAATATTTTATTTTATCTAAAAATCCTCAAAGAATAAAAATTCAAACAAGCTCTAATTATTAAAAAATAAAAATAAAAATAGAAGAAGGTATTATTGGGGACCAAAATAATTTAGAAGAAGTTAAAGAGCCAAATTCATTTAAGGGAGAAATGTAGGGACATTTATTAACAAAATTTAAAGAGCGCCGCCAAAGCTATTAAAGGTATTTTTATGGGATTGTTGATTAGGGTTTTCAGTTTATCGCACACAAAAAAATCACAATGGAATCGGAGACGCCACAGAAGCAAAACAACGGCGAGGGAACGGCACCGAAGCCTGCGATGAGAAAGCCGGTCTTTGTAAAGGTAGAACAGTTGAAACCTGGGACGAATGGTCACAATCTCACACTCAAGGTCCAGACTTCTAGCACCGTCTTGCAGAAGAAAGACCGTAATCTTCCTACCCCTATCCGCGGTTCTTCTGGCCAGACTCGCATTGCTGAGTGTCTCGTCGGTGACGAAACCGGCACCATTCTTTTCACCGCTCGTAACGACCAAGGTCTTTCTCTTTCTCTCACATTTCTATTTGTATGTTGTACTTTTTTTTTTGTAAATTTTGGATTTTAGGGCATCAAATTCGGTGGATTCTATATTTGTTACATGAGAGTCATCAAATTGATTAGAATATATGTAAAAATGTAGTTTTCTGAAGTGGGTTATGTTTGAACTATGCAGTTGATTTGTTGAAAGTTGGCAGTACAGTAAACTTCCGCAATGCAAAGATTGACATGTTTAAAGGATCCATGAGATTGGTTGTGGACAAATGGGGACTAGTTGAGGTTGTTAATGAATCTGCTAATTTCGAGGTTAAATTGGACAACAATCTGTCTGCCATCGAATATGAACTGGTGAATGTTGTTGCCCAAGAGTGATCAATATGATCGATGGCTCTAACTGGAGTTGGGAACTGCTGCTGGGTGGTATAAATTAAGCATTTTGTCATGAACGGTTTTTACCTTCTTAAATTAGATGTGTTGGGAATGGTATAAAAATCATGGTAAAGGTCATAAATAGTACTTTTACTGACTATGGATCTTTATTATCTTGTTTTGAATTTTACTTGAAATTTCTAGAATCTTTTAGTGAAAATTACTCTTCCTTCATGAATATATGGTTTTGAGGACTAATGAATTATAAACTTGATTGATCAAATGATTATTTTTAAGCAATTTATGCAGGAAACAGACAAGCAATGCACCGAAGTAAGCAAACAAATGGAAACCACTACCCAACCAGGTTAGGTTATATTGAAATGAATTGGATTTATACCAATGAATTTGAATTATTGAACAAACAAAGATTTGGAATTAGACCAAAGGGTTCTAATTTAAATTCTGTCTGAGCCAAACATAGCCTTATGTTTTTTGGGTGGGCCGATGACCTCGAATGAGAACAGACCCACCTCTTTAGGTATGTCTACTGAATTGATGAATATGTGAGATTGAATGAAATCATAGTATATTATTGGTTGCAGTGAGTATTAAAATGACAGATTAAAGCAAAGAAAAGAGAAACCTCCATTCCCTCAAAATAGAACCAAATTCGAATAAGATCTTAGTTTCAGGATTAAATTTTACAAATCCTCCACTTATTTCGACAAATTCGCATTTACAACAAATGCCTAGCTCCATCCATCCCATCCCCCATCAACATTTATGCTGGTTTTGCTTTCTGAATAAAAAACGAATAATTGTCATTCATTAGGATTTTACGTAGTTAGAATACTACAAAAACTCACCCTCTTCTCTTCTTCCATCCTAGCTTTGATAAGTGAATAGAGAGCCACTCCAGCTATGGCAATGCTCGTCCCGATACCAGTTTGTGTCGAGATTTTGTTACCTAACCAGTCGAACAAACATTAGAAGTAGACTCAAATCCCCCCAAAGGAGAAACCAACTTAATATTAATCCTACTTACCGAATGCCAGAATAGAGAAACCGATAACAAAGACACGCTTCAACACATTTCCAACAGCGTGAGTGAGTGGTGCCACCCTCTCCAGTGTGTTGGTTGCCAACTGCGAGACGAGAGGGAGATCAAAATAAAGTTAGCTCAAAAGGTGTGAGCTTTAACTTATGAAAACTAGAAACGATAAATGAGACCTGATTGTACAAGTGATAGAACATTCCGACCCAGAACAGATCCGTAAGGAACTTTGTCAAACCAACTTTGGCAATAGCATCGCTGAATCCATGCTTAAGTAGTTGTGGCCCCTCAACCTATTTTACCCCAAAAGTTAGTTATGTGTGTGAATGATTTGAAAGAATGTCCATAATTGGAATGAATATAGCTCTTACAATAATGGCAGGTGGAAGACAAACAATGAGTGCAATGATTGAAATGTAGGCGTAGACGTTTGTACTGTCCATGTCTGTCTGCAGAATAAGGAAAAAAAAACAGAAAGTTAAGAGAGATCATAGCATATTAATGGTTTTCATTTAGAAATGTCCTCCGGAATGAACCCTTGTTCTCATTTCCTTCAGATGAGGAGTTTAACCTATGTATTTATAAACCAGCTAATGATTCATGGGATACTGATACAAATGCGTATTCTGAGTTGAACACGGATGAGAAGCACCCGATTGTCAAACAGTGTTTAACCCAGATCAATGTTGCATTTAGGATTATACTATACCGAAAGGACTAATCGAAGATGTTCTAACCATGGCTTTCTTAGAGTAAATGCTCCTGTAAGTGAAGGAAATGTTGGAAATCATAGCACTGATAAAACCCAGCCAGTTGAAAGAAAGCTCAGTGAGTGAAGCCAAAGACACACCTGCATCAAATCAAATCACTGGTTAAGCAATCTATAAGATTGCGATTAGCTACAACAAAAGAGAATTAACAGTTTGAGCTAACATCATTTCTTACCAATGACGACAGGAGCCAGCGACAGCCATAAGCCTATTGGAATTGACTGTCCAAGAATGAATTGAGAAGCAGCAGCATTGAAGAAAGGCTCCAAGGCTGTGTTATATTAGAAATAATTGTTAGTTACAAACCAAAATAAGCAAAAAATTTAATGCTCATGTCTCAAAACCTTTAATCGTGTGGGTAAACGAGACTGCAACAGCGGCAAACGACACATTGCTGGTGACATGCCCTAATGCATGGCATGCAGCCACTGGAATCAGCAGCTTCAACTGGTTTGCGTCAATAGGCTACAAAAACCGAAGATAAATACATTCAACAAATCGGGAGGATTCATTGTTAGGGCTACATAAGGGGGGTGTTCAAAGGTTGACTTACAGCACGTTTAGGGAGACCAACAGACCAGCTTATCAAACAGTAGACTACCCCAACAAACAAATGAATAACGGACACAAAGCTAGAAAACAAACAATGTTAATAATAATGATTATGTTTATTAAATTAACCCTCATGATATTACTTACTAAGGGTAAGGGAAATAATTGTAGATCTTCTTGTTGAGTATGTTGAAGATGACATTGAGGAAGTACCTGATAAACAGTTTTGACAGAAAATGGTAAAATTGATCTAATCTAAAAGAAGGGTTTCTGAAAAATGTAAACTTTTTATATTTATTTACCACATGAAGAAGAAGAATCCGGTAACAAGGAAAGGGTACTTGTTCAAGAATCCGACCTTGGCTTCCCTGAAACCAGTTAGGGGAAAAAACAAAAGTCAGTTGGGGGTGTGGGATTTAAACGGGTTTGGATACCGGGTATATAAAAAGAGAAAACGGACCTCACCCGGAGGAATCGGCCGGAGGTGAGGATGCTGCGGCGAGGACTGGTCGGAGAATCTGGCGTTTTGTGGTGGTGGTGGTGGAGGTGCATGGATGATTATTATAAGCAACAGCCATTGGGTTAGTCTCAAAGAGGAGGATTGAGGGTCGGAGCTGTCTTCCCCAAATGAGGTTGCCGCCGTCGGCGATTGGACCGATCGGCTTAGCGATGGCGAAGCATGTTGGTGTCAGTCTAGCCGGAGGCTTCCTGAGCTGGGGAATGCCGATGATTGAAGAAGCACCAGTGAGTAGCCGAGACTCCATTGATGATGATGATGATTGGTGGGTAATGAGAGAAAGAGAAAAATATCAAGAAGAAGAAGAAGAAGACTCAAGCTAGAGTGAGCTGTTGATATATTTATTTCTGTATATGTTCACATTTGGAGGAAGATTTGTGAAATTATCTTGAGATTCGTGTCTTTCGAGTGGCTGAGCTTGCAAGACGATTTTTTTTGTTTATTTTTTCTAAAATAATAGTAAATAACCCAATTTCAATTCAAAGTCTTTATCATAAGAATCAATTTAGAATTTTTAATCCCTTATACAAGAATCTAGACACTATGTTTAATTTGAAATGTTTTAGTTTTGCTAAAGATTGTTTATTTTTTTTTAAAGATAATATTGAGTGGGTCCATCTTATCTTGGGGAGAGAGATGGATGGCCTATCCTTTGTGATTGTCCTCGATTGGCATCGTGTTAGCTTCTTTCCTTCCTTATCGCTTCATTCGCATGGCCCCCATCCCCATACATACTACAATTCAATCATGCCAAGTCCTAACCAAACATTTCAAGTTGAAAAAACAAGCATAAAAGAGAAATAAGATGTTATCATTACTTGATATACTTGAGTCACTCCAAAAGCATATGAGGTGAAGCTTCATAGATATAATAGCATTAATTGATTACACATTTGAACTTAATTGTAGTTTTCATTCATTACATAGCATGTATTTTTGCTTAAACTTTTCATTAAAACCTATATTTATTTCTCTCAATTTAAAAATAAAATAATTGTAATGTATGTGCTGTTGTGTAATTTTTTTTAGAATTTTAAAAAATGTGGTCACAAGAGGGTTAAACACATTTAACGAGACGCAGAATTTGCGTCTGACGGACTCGTACCCAGGAGTTCACAAGGAGGCTAGGAATATCCATCTATTGTTGCCGCTAGACGATATTATTGTGTAATTAATAAATAACAACGTACACTTCTTTGAATCCAAATGAAATATCAGTAAGACAAAATCAATAACTAAAAAAAACATGGTGTTTTTACTTTTCATTCTGTCGAGTGATTCCTTATTATTAGATCTTAACTAATAAGAGGATAAGAACATTCTTAGATGGAAGGGTAAATTCATTTTATCAATCGTGTGGAGACCAGTTAAACCTATATTCATTTTACCAATAGATTTGGTACAAATTGGAATTTGTTTTTTAAAATATAATTTTGCTATAAAAAATTTGTTATGATTATACTTGTTTTGGGTCAAATAGTATGTTTTTAAAAATTCTTTTATCACTTTTATTTTTGTCATACCAAGAGAGGCTGAATCAAATTGGAATTCCCAACAAGCAATGAATACATTATATTCTATGTTCACTTTAATTTTGCCTTTATTATTATACATATCACGCAATATTGGTGAAGATGATGAAAACATGTGACATGTATACTAAATTATCAGAAATGAAAGAGAACAAGGAAGAAAATAAAAATGTAGACATTAATGTAATCCTTACTGTCCGTTAAGCAATAAATATACACTTGGAAGATTCTCTGGCAACTTGATTGGCAGCTCAACTATTATATGAAAATAAGACAGATTTGTGAATGCGAGAACGACAAAATAACGACTTTGTCGGATAAAAATGAGATTTTGAAAGTTTTCAAACAGTAGAAAAAGATTCTTTTATAATCGGCAAAATAAAATAGTTTGTTGATATGATTTGTCAAGACCGGAGAATAATACTAAATTGGATTAAAAAAAAACTAAAGCTTCAAAGGTTGAAAGTTAGGAACCAGTATATAAAAGATATTTTATAGTGATGGTTATAGATGAAGTAACGAAGATTCAGTTATCTATATTGGAGTTTGAAATTTTGTTTTCTTCCTAAGAAGATTAAAAAATGTTTAATTAACTAATAAGTAGTTAATTTAAAACTTGTTAATTAGTTTTAATAATTAGTTTGTTAATTTCTAACTCTATAAATGAGAAATGTAATTATTTAGATAAAAACTAATAATATTTTATTTTCAATTCACTTATTTTTTCAATATATTAATTATTCTAGATAATATTTTCACATTAGACTCACATTGTATCATCTAATTATTTTCAATTTTGATTATTAATTTAGATATGATAATTTTTTTTATCATTCCTTACTTATATATAACTAATAAATTTAATAATGTTTTTTCATTAAAACTAATTTCATTTTAATTAAGACTCATAATCTTAATTATAGTTATAATTCTCTCTTAGAGCTCCATTGATGTTGTTTTTTACTTAAAAACACATCCATTTTATTTCTTTGATGTCATATAAAATCAATTGGGCTAGATTTTGCCAAGTACTTAGTTTACATTTTAAATGGGTTGGTGTGTAATGAGTAACCAATTTCAAATAGCTTAAAGTTGTATTCTACTAGATCCAGTTGGTAAACAAAGAGCCCTATAAGGCCAGGCCCAGAATGATGCGTACAAATAAAACAATCCAAGAAATCTTAATAAACAAAAAAAATATGTTAAAACAATAAAAATAAGAAATAAAAAAATGTACAATTCTAATAATCATGTTGATTATTGTTTTAAGGTAATACAAAAAATAAAAAATCATTTGAGTTTTAAGAACAACAAAACAAATGTATATAATTGATCTATTATACATTAAGAGTTTGATGCTGATTTTTTTTAAAATTTTTATACCATACCATATATTTTTTTCATAAGGCAAACAAATTTTGACAGAAATATATCTATAATATTGAGTTGTAAAGTCGATTAAAATTTCTTATATATTTTTCTCTTCTACCTCACTAATTGTTTTTCCATCTTTCTAAATATATATATTTCACAAGTATAAGTTATTTTATATATATATTTTTTTTAAAAAAAACCTTAATAATAAATATGTAATAACGCATCAAAGTAACCCAATGGTAATAGTCGACTTAAAAAACCAAAATGTCACCCGTTCAATTTTATTAGAAAGCGTTTTGAATCAAAGTGAGGTACATCGTGGGATGGGAGGCTAGTTTATGTTAATTAAAATAAAAACGCTTTCGAATCAAAGTGAGGTACATCGTGGGATGGGAGGCTAGTTTATGTTAATTAAAATAAAAATCTCTATAATATTATAGATTAAGTGCTAGTTTAATTTTTTTTTTTTGAAATTTAAGAGCATCATATTTTGTTTTGATCTTTTCAACCCTTCATTATCTATTAAAATACATTAATATTTTTTTTTTATAAAAATAAATACAAACAATATCAAAATCTAAAAAGTCTATTTTTTCATCCAACAATATTTATTTCCAATATCAAACAAAGTGAAGAGCAATTTTATCACAGTAATTCATTTTCATTATAAATAAACAATTAAAGAGGTTTCATAAATTTATTGTTAAAGTTATGGTGACGCCCTAGAGTCTAGGCTCGCGATGAAATTAAATAAATCTTAACGTTTGATATTGGGCATTTATGCCTAATTATGTGACCTATAAATATATGCTCCTAGTTATGATTTTATTACAAACAAACATAATATTTGATAGTATTTTTCTGTTTCTAAATTGTAATCTTCTTTTGACAACATAGTGAAAAGAAATTATTCTCTTAACGTGATTTTTCCCGTTTTGGTAAATTTTGTATTTTTTATCATGTTTTATTTGTTGATATTTTATCTCTTATTTATTTTGATTAATCTTAGATCTATATCCGTTTTTTAACAATTGGTATCAAAGTCTTGAGCATTTTTTATTCTAAGACTATATCTATTTTCGGAGATATTGAGTATTAAATAAGATATTCAGTTAAAAACTAGTATTGTTAAAGTTAAAGACAATGAAATCATCATGGCTTTTGCTTGAGATACAAGATTGTAAGTTGAATGAATATTCAATTCTAGTTGTACATATCATATGTGTCCCGTGTCCCGATCGGGATTAGCTTTCAAATTATAATATATTTCCCAATATGTTGTATTGATGGAAAACAGTTAATCATGTAAGGTTGTGAGTATAAGAATAATAAAAATCAAGATATTTGATGGAGTTACTCGGACACTTAGTGATGTGAGACATGTTCCTAATTTGAAAAAAAATATAATTCCTCTTAGTACTTTTGATTTAAAAGGGTATAAGTACACTATTGAAGGTGGAGTGAAGAAAATTAGTAGATGTGTTCTTGTTGTGATGAAGGGTGAAAGAAAAAAAATTAACATGTTATATGTTTTGAAAAGTTCTACCGTTTTAGGCGACGTTGTTGTCGCACCTCTTCGTTATCTGATGATGATGTCACTAAATTATGGCATATGCGACTTGATCATATTAGTAAGAATGACATTACTGAATTATGTAAAAAAGACTTTTTTATGAAGAAAGTATTAAAAAATTAAAGTTCCGTGAGCACTATGTCCTCATCAAATAACAAAGGAGTCAATTTTTCCAAATGCATCCACAATACTAAAAACACACTTATTATATTCACTTTAATCTCTAGGGACCGTCTAGAGTGTCTTATAGGAGAGACGCTTATTATATTAATGATTATTTATGATTTTTCAGAAAAACTTTGGGATTTCTTTTGAAGCAAAAGAGCGACATGTTCTATAAGTTTAAGGAGGGAAAACTATGATTGAGAAGCACACATGGAAACCAATAAAATATTTACACAATGATAATGATTTGAAGTTATGTTCTGAAGAGTTTAATACTCTATGCAAGACTAAAGAAATCGTTAGACACCACACAATGTCTTAGAATCCACAATAAAATAGTGTGACAGAGATAATGATTAAAATACTGATGGAGAAGGTGCGTTATATTTTCCTTATTAATATAGATTTATCAAAGTCTTTTTAAGTTGAAGTTGCAACTTTAACTTGTTTCCTCGTCAACCGTTCTCCATCGACTGCGATGAATAAACAGACTTCGCAAAAAGTATGGTATGATATTCACTATAATTATTCTGACTTGAGAATTTTTGTTGTTCTGCGTATGCTCATGTTAATCAAGGAATTTGGAGGCTCAATTTTTAAAGTGTATTTTTATCGGTTATAAATCCGGTGCAAATAGGTACAAGTTATGGTGTCAAGAAACTAGAAATGTAATAATTAGTTGAGATGTTATTTTAATAAAATATCTATGTTAAATGCTACAACCTCTATATCTTATTACGATAAAATTCAGCAAAAATCTAGCACTTATGATGATAAAATTCAACAAAAATTTATTACTTCTGGTGATAAGATTCAACAAAAATCTAACATTTCGATACTAAGATTCAATAAAAAAATAAATATAGCACACGTGTGGAGTTTGAGAGTATATCAAAATTTGAATTTGTAAAACTACCAACAACTATATTATAGGTTACTAATACTTCACCATCGCTTGCACCACCATAATATTCTATTGCTATTGATAAACCTAGACATGATATTAGATCTCCTCGAAGACTTGGTGAAGCGGATTTGGTTATTCATGCATTGAGTGTTGTAGAAGATATTGATTTTTATGAAAAATATTCTTCATATTCTGATGTAGTTATTTGTGACGACTCTAACAAATGGATGATTGTCATGAAAGAAAGATTGAATCTCTTCATAAGAATGTTACGTGAAACTCATAAAATTACAAATAAGAAAAAATGATATTCATTGTGAGTGGATGTATAAAAGAAAAGAAGGTACACATAGAATTGAAGATTCAAGGTTTAAAGTGAGACTAGTTGTGAAAGGTTACAATTAAATTCTGATGATTGATTTTACTAACGTGTTTTCTCTAATTGTGAAACATACTTCGATTTGAGCATTACTTGGCATCGTGGCGATGCATAATTTGGAGGTTGAGCAACTAGATATGAAGACCGCGTTTTTACACGGGGATCTATATGAGGACATCTATATGCATCAACTTGAGGGTTTATAGTCTTAAGGACAAGAGGACTGTGTTTGTTATTTAAAGAAATTCCTTTATGGTTTAAAACAATCGTCAAGGTTGTGATATAAAATATTGATTCTTTTATAATTACTCGTGACTTAAAAAAAGTGATTTTCATTTTTATGTATATTTTAAAATTAGTAACGATGACTCGTTTGTTTATCTTCTTCTATATGTTGATGATATGTTGATAACGACTAATAATTAGAAGAAAATAAATAAGGTAAAGATTTAGGAATTCTAAATATAATACTCATAATGGAGATTTATAGAGATATAACAACTAGAAAATTATACTAGTAAAAAACTTGTTTTTTAACGAGGACTTATGCCCTTAGAGAAAGTCAATTTACCCTCGGTGATTGTTTTCGTCGAGGGCGGTAAATACTCTCGGAATGTGTCGTTGATGTGACTATCGGTGAAGGAAAAATAAATACCACCAAGAGCAGTTGTAGCTCTCGGAGATAATTAAATTATTTTACTAAGTAGAGCCAAGGCTCTCGATGATAATTAGAGTCTTTCTAAAAAAAATTCAAAATCGTAAAAGCTTCGATTTGGATAGAAGTAGAAAACTCAAATTCCAATCCAAGATAGTGTTGGAATTAAACTAATTCCATTAATTAAATGGAAATGATATTTGGGCTAATTAAATTCACACCAAATTCAAATGTGAATTAAAGTGAAATTAATCCAAATGAAATTCACATGAAATTCAAATGTGAATTCAAGTGAAATTAATCCAAATGAAATTCACATGAAATTCAAATGTGAATTAAAGTGAAATTAATCCAAATGAAATTCACATGAAATTCAAATGTAAATTAAGGTGAAATTTCATCCAAATGAAATTCACATCAAATTCATTGTGAATTAAATTTGTTAATTGTTACAATTAACATAAATGTCTTGAATGAGGCAATTAACAAATGATGTTAATTGCCATTGTAACTACAAAATATTTATTGTAGGATGTAACTTGCAAAGATGATGAAAAGGCAAGCAACGATAACCGTTGGATGAATGGATGATGGATTAGTGACCGTTGGATTAAAGAATTGATTATGAGTTTAATTTTCAACTATAAATATCCCTTCACATTGTATTCCTCTCTACACATTATCTTATCACTTCTCTCTCTAGAATTCTAAAGTCTTTCCTTGTTCTTGTGAGTGTTCTTGTGAGCGTTCTTCGAGTTTCTTGACTCGATCATTTCTGTGCGAAACCCGGTGATTGTGATTCAGGTACTTTTGTTTAGTTCGCTGTTGTAGTGGTTTTTTTGTGCTAAATCATTGCAGGTTCCGTTGTACCCTGGGAAGCAGCCACCGACGAAACTCTCCAGCACAAACGGGAGACGGTGAAACTGTTTTAAGGGAACTGTGATTCCACAGGCCTCGGAGCAAACGAGAAGATTTTTCTTCATTTCTTAAATAATCTGTTGTATTGTTTTATTATCATTGTATTATTTTCATATATCATTTACGTGTAATTTTTATGAGATAAGATAATCAACAATCTTAAAACAGTCTGCAAATATTACTTATCTCAGATTCTTACACGTTTCTGGTTTTGTGATTCAGAATGACTACCGAAACACCTACTTCTAACATGAGGATGCCAGTTCCAGCTAACCATCTGGATAAGCCAGAAAAGTTTGATGGATCAAACTTTAAGAGATGGCAACAAAAGATGTTCTTCTACCTCACGACCCTAAGTCTTGCGCGATTCCTCACGGAGGATCCTCCCACTCCCAAAATCGATGAGCCAGACGTGGCTTCATCGTCGGATGCAAACGTGCATCCGAAAGTTGATGTGCAAGCGGCTTCGGCCATTGATGCTTGGCACCATTCAGATTTTCTATGTAGAAATTACGTGCTGAATGGTTTATCAGATTCATTGTACAATGTGTACAGTGAAAAGAATACGGCTAAAGAACTTTGGCAATCTCTTGAACGTAAGTACAAAACAGAAGATGCGGGTGCAAAAAAGTTTATGGTCGGTCGATTTTTGGACTACAAAATGGTAGATTCAAGACCAGTCATTAAACAAGTTCAAGAGATCCAAGTTATTTTGCACGAAATTCATGCTGAGGGCATGAATTTGGGAGAAACTTTCCAAGTGGCTGCTATTATTGAAAAGTTGCCACCGTCTTGGAACGATTTCAAGAACTACCTTAAGCACAAGCGAAAGGAGATGAACGTAGAAGAATTGGTGATTCGTCTACGCATTGAAGAGGAAAATAAAAGCGCCTCAAAGAAATACTTTAGTCAACATGTGGCTAAAGCAAATGTGGTTGAGCATGGTAAAGACAAGAAGAAACATAATTCTTTTGTCAAAAACCGGAGCCTTAATCCTAAAGGAGGAATCTCTAAGAAGTTCACGGGCAAGTGTTTCAATTGCAATGGCATGGGCCATAGATCTTCTGATTGCAAGAAGCCGAGAAGAATTCGAGAGGCTAACTTGACTCAAGGATTATCGGACATGGATCTATGTGCGATGATATCTGAGGTTAACTTGGTGGGATCTAATCCACGGGAGTGGTGGGTTGATACAGGAGCTACAAGACATGTTTGCTCCAACAAAGAAGTATTTTCAAGCCTCGAAGAAGTGAAGAATGGTGAAAAGCTGTTCATGGGGAATTCTGCCACTTCTGACATACAAGGTGAAGGAAAAGTGGTGTTAAGGTTATCTTCAGGAAAAGATTTAACTTTAACTAATGTGTTGTATGTTCCAGAGATTCGGAAAAATTTGATATCCGGATCTCTTCTAAGTAAGCATGGTTTTAGAATTGTGATTGAGTCGGATAAAATTATTTTATCCAAAGGTGGAATGTTTGTAGGTAGAGGTTATGCTACTGATGGGCTTTTTAAGCTAAATGTAATGGCAGTTAAGCCAAGTATGAATGAAAAGAATAAGTCTTCTATTTATTTGTTGGAGTCTTCCATTTTATGGCATGGTAGACTAGGTCATATTAATTATGATTCGATGCATCGATTAATAAAACTGAGTAGTATACCTACATTCGAAATTAATAAGAAACACAAGTGTGAAATTTGTGTTGAAGCGAAATTGACGAGATCATCCTTTCGAAACGTTGAAAGAAGTAATAGACCGCTTGATTTAATTCATACAGATGTGTGTGATTTAAAAGGAACACCAACACGTGGTGGAGGAAAATATTTCATTACTTTTATTGATGATAACACAAAATATTGTTATGCGTATATTCTTAAAAGTAAAGATGAAGCCATAGAGAAATTTACTCTTTATAAAAATGAGGTTGAAAACCAACTTGGTAAAAAGATCAAGGTGTTAAGAAGTGATAGAGGAGGTGAATATGAATCACCTTTTGCCGAGCTATGTGCTCAACATGGTATAATCCATGAGACGACAGCACCTTATTCTCCTCAGCAAAATGGTACAGCTGAGAGAAAAAATAAAACATTAAAAGAAATGATGAATTCACTTCTATTAAGTTCTGGTCTACCACATAACATGTGGGGAGAAGCTATTTTGACAGCTAATTACCTTTTAAATAAGGTTCCACGAAAGAAGCTAGATAAGAGTCCATATGAATTATGGCATGAAAGAAAACCATCATATGAATACTTACGAATGTGGGGGTGTCTAGCTAAGGTAGCCGTACCATTACCTAAAAAGGTGAAAGTTGGACCAAAAACTGTTGATTGTATATTTATTGGATATGCACATAACAGTAGTGCTTATCGCTTTCTTGTGTTTAAATCGGACATTCCGGATATTCATAAGAATACGATAATGGAATCGAGAAATGCATCGTTCTTTGAACATGTATTTCCATATAAGTCTAATGAAGAACAACGTTCTCCAAAAAGATTTCTTGAACTAGATGAACAAGAAAAGGAGAATGAAGTTGAGGTTGAAATTAGACGAAGTAAACGAGCTAGAACCGAAAAATCATTTGGTCCAGATTTTATTACTTTCATGATGGAAAGTGAACCTCAAACGTATAATGAGGCAATTAACTCGTCTGAAGGGCCTCAATGGAAAGAGGCAATTAATAGTGAGATAGAATCTATCTTGCAAAACCATACATGGGAACTAGTGGATCTGCCTCCGGGAAATAAACCACTAGGTTGCCGATGGATTTTCAAAAGGAAAATGAAAGATGATGGATCAATTGATAAATATAAGGCAAGACTGGTGGTAAAAGGTGTTAGAAATCTTGTCTTGAAAAATAACAGAAAAATATATATACATACGATGTTACAAATAAATAAAAATAAAATAAGATATACGAAGAACAATATCACCGTATTTAATGGTTGATTCGAGGCATGTGTTAAACACATTTCCCTTAAAACAGTTCCACCGTCTCCCCGTGTGCTAGAGCTTGTCACAGATGGCTGTCTCCCAGGGTACAACGAATCTAGTAGTAATTCAGCACCGGAATCACTACACAACGAGCTTGATAAAGTACCTGAACTATCACCGGGTTTCAACGGAAAATATCGAGCGAAGAACTCGAAGAACACTCACAAAACAAGAAGAAGGCTTTTGGAATTCTAGAGTGAGAAAGATGAAAATGAAGTATGTGTAAAATGAATAATGAATGGGTATATATTGCTGAGAATTAAACCTGTAAATAAAACCATCCAAACGTTTATTAGCAATAAATATTGCTCATTCATTTGTTAATCAGCCTATACGTTCATTTGCAGAAATGCAATGTTAGACATTCAATGCTAATGCTAGCTAATTGAAGAGTCCATACGTTAGCCAATAGGCCAATTAAAGCTAAATGTTTATCCTAACATTATGCTTTAATTTTCTAATTAGGCATTAAATATTAATTAAACAATTAATATTTAATTATAATTTGGATTAAATTCACCGTTAATTCACGTTTGAATTTGTGTGAATTTTATTTGATTTTATTTATTTACAATTTTATTTCCATTCATTAATGGAATTAGCTTAATTCCAACAATCCCCCACATTAATGGAAATTGAAAGATTAACCCGGTGAAAGGTTCAACAGTTGAATTCTACATAGGATAGGTAGGTGTAACCCTTTGAACCTTCCCTTGTGAAAGCATATAACTTTACTAGCTGATTAGTAGACTCGATGTCCTTGAACTATTCTGCCTTTTGTGTAAACGATTACACACTTTCACATAGAATTCTCCCTAATACATGTCAAGCTCTCATGGTTGTGTCCATTTTGGCCATGGAACACGCGCCTGGTTCTGTGAGAGGGTCTAGAATTGAGCCGTGCAATTCTTTCGAAGCGGCCCCACTTCTCCCTCACATAGGTGATCTCTTTGCTCACAAAGAATCATTAAAAGCGATATACTTATCCTCGTCAAAATATTATTGTTTCGTTATAGGATTAATCCTCAACAATAACTTTCCAAGTCAGTACAATTAGGTTGTCCCATTGAACCTAGTTCTTGGGATCTCCAGTCTGCATAGGTTGGGTTTTCCTTCATACCAACTTATAGTAGGCTAATGTCTCAAAAGACTTCAAACTATCTATCTATTCAATAATCTGATTAGTGGATCCACAATGTTATCTTTGACTTACATAGTCAAATTTGATAACTCTATTAGATAGTATAGTCTAATGACATTACGTCTAAGACGTGTATGTCTAGACTTGTCATTGACTCTAAGCTTGTCCAATTTCTAATTACTATCACAATAATTAGAAATTTATGTTGGTACATTCTTAGTTAACCTTGGAACATCTTCTAATAAGAAGCATAGTCATTCGTACATGCTTATCATTTAATTTTTTTATGAAAATATTGTTTACTTGGCTAACTAGTAGACAAAATGTCTTTGAACTATTCTGCCTTCGTGTAAACGATTATATATTTTACATAAAAATATTTTATTTTTCGACATAAGTCAAAAATATAGATTATAACGTTTAATCTATCCATCATAAGTTTCTTAGAAGATTTCCATACGTAGATTGCACTTCTAAGTGTAAACATATTCACTTTAAGACGTAAAGTCTTTCATTAATAATATCAATATATCATTTGATAACAACATGATATTTTGTTTAGTGCAATTCATATCCTTTATGGATTTAATCATTTTTATCGTAATTTTCAACGATAAAAATATCGTACAAAAGACACGTAATGAAATAATTTTCATTGTCTTCATGATATATATAATTGTCACATCCACTTTTTAATAAAAGTATGATCAAATTTTCATATCATTATTATAAAATTTGTTATAAGTCATATCAAAATTTTATAAACTTCATTTTCATTTATTTCATAAAATTCTTTTGAAGACATTGGTTCTTCATAGTTTTATGAAAATAATGTCAAAATATGACACGTTTCTTGATTTCAAAATCCTCAAATTTTAAATATCGATTTGAGCACCAACTCAGCAAATATAAACAAGACATTTTCTTGTTATTTTCTTTCTTTTTGTAAAGTTGCGCAACTTTATCTTTTATAGAGAACATATTTCTCTAACAATGAATTATCTTTTCATTTATCGTAATATACACAATTATTTTTGTATTATAATCAATAAAAATATTTGCCCCCACATTCGTGTTGGTATCCTTTAAATCACACACATTTGTATGATTTAAATCAATGATTTTCTAATCAAGAAATTATCACACAATTATTTTACAAATTTCTTTTGTTATACTTATCATACATTGAATAAGATAACTATATTATAAATATTTAATTGAATAAATCATAATTTCTATACAAGAGATTAGAATGTTTATTCATTTATAAATCATTCTTCACATAATCTCTACATAAGAAATTAAAAATATTTAATCAATTAAAATATTTATTTCAACACTTAATTTCTATAAAAGAAATTAGAATATTTAATCAAATAAATATTCACCATATCACATGATTTCTACAAAAGAAATCATAATGTTTCAAGCACCTTTGACCGAAGTCGCTTAAACATTTATTTCCGGTTGCACGTTTGCAACACGTAATATCGGCACGTTTGCCACATTATTCTCAAATCAAAGAAGACTTTACTTGTAATTATTTGATTTCAAAATTATCAAATTAAGTAAGTCTTAATGATGCAATTGGACAATGTATATCAAGTATCTTATATTAAACCAAAATTAATATATCTATATATATCTATATGATATTATATATTATTGCTTCTTTTATTTTAGTCACCACGATGACAAAACAACTATAATATATATAGTCAATAACATAGAAACGTAATCAGATAAATAATATGTCATATATATTATTAAACAAATATATATACAACTTCATTTATCATTAAAAATATCGTTTAAAAAATATATGATAATTAATTAGAATATTAATTATTACACTTAATTAGAATGTTGATCATTTATCTTTAATCGAATATAACACTAACTAATTATAAAAATAAGTATTCATGTCATCAATTATTCGTTTCTTAATTAATTAGATGACCTTTAACATTCTATAACAATTCTTTGTCAATCAAAGAACACAATTTGTGACAAATTTCAAAATTATCTATTAAAATAAAAATAGATAGAAAATAAATCTTAATTTATATATATATAAATTTCTAGATAATCATACTTATTATGAATAACATGAATCATCATATTATTAGCAAATATGCATGATTATAATAATAATCAATTAACACATAATCAAATTAAATATAACTACAAATATATTTTATATCTTAATCGAAGCACTTACATTGCCATGTTTTGAACAATAATCGACATGAAACGATTATGCATGCTCAAAATAAATCTGAGTATATTGTTCTCACCGAGACAATTTCGACTAACACAGTCGTGTCTCTTTAAATGCATGATTAGAATAAGTTTTAAAACAAATAACTTATTTAATCTCATTATACATATGACCTTCATTTTCTGTCATTATGAATCACATAATTTCTATAAAAGAAATCATTAGGATACTCAATTCATTTCATAATTTCTACATAAGAAATTATAATGATTTCAACCTTCATGATTAATGTCATTTAGACAAATCATATTATATATTTATATTTTATAAAAATCATTATGAACACATTAATCTCATAATTTTTACTCAAGAAAATTATAATGATTTCCACATCAAGACCTGACTCAGGTCTGATTTCTACCAAGAAATCATTGACTACTCATTCATCTCATAATTTCTACACAAGAAATTAGAATGATTTCAACATCAATGACTTTAACAAGTCTGATTTCTACAAAGAAATCATTGACAATCTCATTCATCTCATAATTTCTACACAAGAAATTGGAATGGATTTTAACATCAATGACCATAGTCATTTTAGTAAATCTGATTTCTACAAAAAGAAATCAAATCATCTCATCAGTTGGATTCGAACACCAGACCTCCCTTCCGTTACGCACCATTGCATCTGAACTTTGAATCACTACACCAATGCGCCATTTCATTGTTATACCGCTTTTATGACCTTTTGTCTTCTTTTTAGAGACAACTTATACATCATATTTAACTAGACTCTGTCAACAAATAAATATATATACATTTAAAACGATAACTTATTACCAGAATAAAATGTAATATATAAAACAATGTATAAATAAAGATATCATATCTCTTTATTTATTAAATCATCATACCATATTCTTATTAATTATATTACTTAATTAAAAAGAAGGTATACATTATAATTAATTATTTTAAAACTGAACCCATATGTTTCAATTATAATTAATTTTAACACCATAAATTTTATAAAAATTGAAAGCTAACATATTAGTTACTTTCTTATTTTTATTCATTATTATTAATAATTTTAATAACCAAACAAATCTTTAAATAAGACTAGAACAAATTAAATTATTGTGTTCTAATTTATTTTCTATATAACATTTGTATAATGAATATACAAATTAATGTTTCTTGAGAAAATTTTCATATCAAAATATATTAGCTTATAAAACTAAGCTTTAACAGCATAAAAACATATGTGTTAATAATCAAACATATTTATATGCACTAAAAACTTATCTTTATTTGTTGATTTCTTAAGATGAATCTTTTTCATTTTTTCGAAACGAACATCATCTCTTTCGCAACACCACGACTCGTATTTCTGAAACATCAAAGACAAAAAAAATATTCGATGGCGCAAGCTCTCTAAATAGCTTAGCACAAAGAAACTGTTTTAAGATTGTTAGAAATCTTGTCTTGAAAAATAACAGAAAAATATATATACATACGATGTTACAAATAAATAAAAATAAAATAAGATATACGAAGAACAATATCACCGTATTTAATGGTTGATTCGAGGCATGTGTTAAACACATTTCCCTTAAAACAGTTCCACCGTCTCCCCGTGTGCTAGAGCTTGTCACAGATGGCTGTCTCCCAGGGTACAACGAATCTAGTAGTAATTCAGCACCGGAATCACTACACAACGAGCTTGATAAAGTACCTGAACTATCACCGGGTTTCAACGGAAAATATCGAGCGAAGAACTCGAAGAACACTCACAAAACAAGAAGAAGGCTTTTGGAATTCTAGAGTGAGAAAGATGAAAATGAAGTATGTGTAAAATGAATAATGAATGGGTATATATTGCTGAGAATTAAACCTGTAAATAAAACCATCCAAACGTTTATTAGCAATAAATATTGCTCATTCATTTGTTAATCAGCCTATACTTTCATTTGCAGAAATGCAATGTTAGACATTCAATGCTAATGCTAGCTAATTGAAGAGTCCATACGTTAGCCAATAGGCCAATTAAAGCTAAATGTTTATCCTAACATTATGCTTTAATTTTCTAATTAGGCATTAAATATTAATTAAACAATTAATATTTAATTATAATTTGGATTAAATTCACCGTTAATTCACGTTTGAATTTGTGTGAATTTTATTTGATTTTATTTATTTACAATTTTATTTCCATTCATCAATGGAATTAGCTTAATTCCAACAAAAGGATATCGCCAACGAGAAGGTCTTGATTATTTTGATACATATTCTCCAGTTACGAGAATAACTTCTATTCGATTGATTCTTGCGATTGCTTCTTTGCGCAATCTAGAAGTTCATCAAATGGACGTAAAAACAGCTTTCTTAAATGGAGACTTGGAAGAAGAAATTTACATAGATCAACCTCAGGGGTTTTCTTCTCAAGGGCAAGAAAATAAAGTTTGTAAATTAGTTAAGTCATTGTATGGCTTAAAACAAGCTCCAAAACAATGGCATGAGAAATTTGATCATGCTATGATCTCAAGTGGATTTAAGATCAATGAATGTGATAAATGTATTTATATTAAAGACACAAAAAATGGTTACGTCATTTTATGTCTGTATGTAGATGACATACTTATCATTGGAAGTGATGATAAAATGGTTAAATCCACTAAAGATATGTTAAATTCAAAATTTGACATGAAAGATATGGGATTGGCTGATGTGATTCTTGGAATCAAAGTGATTAGAACATCGGAAGGGATAGTTCTAAGTCAATCACATTATGTGGATAAAATCCTCGAAAAATTTAACAATGATGATTCTGCATTGGCTAAGACTCCGATAGATACGAGTCAACATCTATCTAAAAATCGCGGAGAGAGTATTTCTCAATTAGAATATTCTCGAATAATTGGGAGTCTAATGTACTTAATGAGTTGTACAAGACCAGATATAGCCTATGCAGTAAGCAAACTAAGTAGATACACGAGTAATCCGGGTAATAATCATTGGAAAGCCATTGTACGATTACTTAGGTATTTAAGAAATACTCGTGATTATGGTCTGCACTACACGAGACATCCTGCTGTTATCGAAGGGTACACTGATGCTAATTGGATTTCAGATATGAAAGACTCTAAGTCAACAAGTGGATATGTATTTACACTTGGAGGTGCAGCTATATCTTGGAAATCTTCTAAACAAACTGTTATTGCTAGATCCACGATGGAATCTGAATTTATAGCTCTTGACAAATGTGGTGAAGAAGCTGAATGGCTACGTCTATTCTTAGAAGATATTCCAATATGGTCTAAGCCCGTACCAACAATTTCTATTCATTGTGATAGTCAATCTGCGATTGGACGAGCTAAGAGTCATATGTATAATGGTAAGTCCAGACATATATGTCGTAGACATAATACCATTAGACAATTACTCTCTACTGGAATTATCTCAATTGATTACGTAAAATCAAAAGATAATATTGCGGATCCGCTAACCAAAGGGTTAAATAGAGAGTTGGTGTTAAAGTCCTCACAAGGAATGGGACTTAAGCCTACAATAAGTTAGTATGAAGGGAAACCCAACCTATGATGACTGGAGATCCCAAGAACTAGGTTCAATGGGACAACCTAACTGTACTAAACTTGGTAGATTGCTATGGGTAAAAATCCTACGATAAAATAGCATTTCGGGAAAGGATAAGCACACAGGCTTTTAATGATTCTTTATGAATAAAGAGATCACCTATGTGAGAGAGAAGTGGGGCCGCTTCGAAAGAATTGCACGGCTCAATTCTAGACCCTCTCACTGAACCAGGCGAGTGTTCATGGCCAAAACGAACACAATCATGAGAACTGACATGTATCAGGAAGAATTTTATGTGAAAGTGTGTAATCGTTTACACAAAAGGCAGAATAGTTCAAGGACATCGAGTCTACTAATCGGCTAGTAAAGTTATATACTTTCATAAGGGAAGGTTCAAAGGGTTACACCTACCTATCCTATGTAAAATTCAACTGTTGAACCTTTCACCGGGTTACTCTTTCAATTTCCATTAATGTGGGGGATTGTTTGAATTAAACTAATTCCATTAATTAAATGGAAATGATATTTGGGCTAATTAAATTCACACCAAATTCAAATGTGAATTAAAGTGAAATTAATCCAAATGAAATTCACATGAAATTCAAATGTGAATTCAAGTGAAATTAATCCAAATGAAATTCACATGAAATTCAAATGTGAATTAAAGTGAAATTAATCCAAATGAAATTCACATGAAATTCAAATGTAAATTAAGGTGAAATTTCATCCAAATGAAATTCACATCAAATTCATTGTGAATTAAATTTGTTAATGGTTACAATTAACATAAATGTCTTGAATGAGGCAATTAACAAATGATGTTAATTGCCATTGTAACTACAAAATATTTATTGTAGGATGTAACTTGCAAATATGATGAAAAGGCAAGCAACGATAACCGTTGGATGATGGATTAGTGACCGTTGGATTAAAGAATTGATTATGAGTTTAATTTTCAACTATAAATATCCCTTCACATTGTATTCCTCTCTACACATTATCTTATCACTTCTCTCTCTAGAATTCTAAAGTCTTTCCTTGTTCTTGTGAGTATTCTTGTGAGTGTTCTTGTGAGCGTTCTTCGAGTTTCTTGACTCGATCATTTCTGTGCGAAACCCGGTGATTGTGATTCAGGTACTTTTGTTTAGTTCGCTGTTGTAGTGGTTTTTCTGTGCTAAATCATTGCAGGTTCCGTTGTACCCTGGGAAGCAGCCACCGACGAAACTCTCCAGCACAAACGGGAGACGGTGAAACTGTTTTAAGGGAACTGTGATTCCACAGGCCTCGGAGCAAACGAGAAGATTTTTCTTCATTTCTTAAATAATCTGTTGTATTGTTTTATTATCATTGTATTATTTTCATATATCATTTACGTGTAATTTTTATGAGATAAGATAATCAACAGATAGATCTGAACTAAACTTGCAACCATCGCTAGTATCAACTTTAACATAGAGTAGATATGAATAATATACACGATAAATTCAAATCAAAGATGTTAAAGAGGATTATTGGAAGGAATGCAATGCGTCTGAGAATACTTTTAGGGATTAGTTTGGTGACGACGTATGAATAAGAAAGAGATAGGATTATAGAGTTCCATGTTGGTAAAAACATATGGTCAACCCAGTCATCGTTTCCTCCGGCCAAACATTTGAGCGTAACTGCATTTCCGTATGCAAAAACGTCGGTTTTAATCCACTCCTCTTAGACGACTCCATTCCAAATTTCTTCACCATCCATTAATTAGTAATTGGGTTGTTGGGTCATCGGAATCGTCGAGAATTTAAATGAGTAACTTTGATTTGGGCCAATCTAAATTACAGGCGGCACCGATTGATTGTCGATAGACCTAATCAAAGTAACCAATTTAGGAAACGGGTTGAAGTTATAAATGGAAATGAAAACTTGTACCTCTATTTCATTACACATGGGGATATGAACAATAACTATGGGAAAGAAACCACCATCACCCGATTCTGAATCGGTCAGAGTTATTTTAAGGATCAGTTTGATATTCTTCAAACAAATCCATATACAGCCTAAACAAAGAACTAATCTATTTAAGCTCTGTATGTAAGCTCTATATGAAATGGAGGTATATGTTCTTAGAGGAAGACTTGAGCAATACTTTAATGAAAGGAGGAAAGAGAGGAAGAAGAGAAAAAAAAGACTGCCGAGAGGAAGAAAAAAGAGGTACACATAAATAGGGCAAAATATAATAATTTTATCGAGTGCGTATCCAATTTATCTCAGTAATAATAATTATCTGAGAGCAACCATTTTCTCTCGATAATATTAAAAGTTATCACAAAGGGAAACCCTTTACTCTTGGTGATATTAATATTACCGAGAGCATTCTTTCGCTCTCGGCGACAATTCTCGATAATTGTACATTTTTTACTAGTATTATACCTAAGTTAGAAATTATATATTGAGAAAGTCCTTTGTCAGTTCAATATGAATGGTGTTAGTCTTGTGAGTTTCTCATTAATAACTCAATTTAAACTCTCTTATACTATGTCACCTTAGTCTAATGTCACGAGTTCCATATTCTAGTGTAATTGTGTCACTTATGTATGCAATAGTTTGCACTCGACCATATTTGACATATTCAGTAAATGCAGTTAGTAGATATTTAACAAATCCAAGTAAAGAGCATTAGAGAGCAGTTCTATGGATCTTACGTTATTTGAGAAATTTAACAGATGTTCACTTACAGTTTGGGAGGACTAAAGATAGAGTTGTCGGTTATATCGACTCTGATTATGCTGAAGATCTTGACAGAAGAAGATTGCTCATATATTTTGTTTTTTTATTCACGGTTGTGCGATTAATTGGAAAGTTATTATATAGAGTATAGTCGCGTTGTCTATTATAGGGGCATAGTACATGTCCATTATGCGGTATCAGAAGAAGTAGAGAAAGCCGAACAAACCCATTATGCGGCATCGGAAAAAGTTCTAACAAAAATTATGAACGGTTGTGAAATTTATTACCCGTGGGTTGATAATCAACGGAAAAATGTTATGTCATGTAACCAACCATCTACATATATGGTCAAAATAATGAGAACCTCGTACATACCTATCTCCATTCAACCCTAAACTTTTTCCAATCTTCACCCACGCCGCCTGACCTCAATCATCACTGCAAACGGTTAAATCTTTACCGCAATTTTCACCCTTCACCGTAATATTAAAGTAGGGTTTGATGCCCCAATTCATCCAATCTTTGCATTTGCAATTCTTATATTCGCTGCTAAAAATCGTACAATCTTCACCCTGATCCTAATATGGACATACATGAAAAGAGGTTAGTTTCTTTACAATTGTTTTAACTATTTTTATAATTATTTACAAATTTTATAACTATTTAGGTTAACTTCTTAACTATACTGTTGATTTTAACTCTTTAGAAAACTAGTTTGTAAGATTTTAACTAATACATTGAAGTTTAAATTGATAGACTGAAGTTTTTAGGGTTTTAACTAATACATTGAAGTTTTTAGGGTTTAACTAATACTAGTTTTATAGTTTATCATTGAAGTTTATTTGATACATGTTTTAACTACATGGTCTACTTGAAGGGACTATGTATGAGGGGTTTACTCATTATGTTTTCTACAACAATAAAAAATATGATAATATTATTTACCTGCTCCTAGTTCTAGTAAGAGTAAAGCTTAGAAAATTAGTTACTAACACCTACTCTATTTAGAAAATTAATGGCCAGAATTACAAATTGAGGCTTCTTATTGAGTGTCAATTGTAATATCGGACCTCTTATTTAAAACCTCACAAATTGGGGCTTTCCATTGCCAATTTTTACAAAATAAGGCCTCTCACTAACGGAAATGAATGTCTGTTAAAAATAAATTATGTGGCATTTATATTTATAAAAAAATAAAGACAGGTGGCCTACACGTGGCAATTTAATTTTACTTAATAATTGTTATTATCAAAAAAAAATATTCATTCAAATAAAAAATAATAATTCTCAATCTTCTCTCACAATACACACGTCCATTCCTCCAGGTAAACCCCCATCTTCATTTCTCAATTTCTCCATTCCTCCAGGTAAACCCTCATCTTCATTTCTCCATTTCTCCATTCTTTCTCAATCCATCATTCTTCCTTCCATTCTTTTCAGTAAGTCGCCCGCTCCATTCCTTTCAGTAAGTCGCCCGCCGCCCGTAACTTGCCTCCGCCATCGACCATTCCTCCAGGTAAATCCTCATCTCTTTTATGATTCATGTTTGATTTTTCACGTATTTAATGTTTATCTGATTAGGTCTTAATGAAAATGAGGATAATGTAATTAGATATCTCTGTGAGGACAATGCAACAATAAATCGGGCAGCACCAGCAATTCCAAGTCCCATGGCTCTTCTTCCTTCTCAGGCAGCACCAATAAATCGTGGTCGACGTGTTCCTCCTCGGGCAACACCAACAAATCGTGGTGGACGTGTTCCTCCTCGGGCAGCACCAACATATCCAGGTCCACTTGTTCCTCCTCCTCAGGCAGCACTAGCAAACCCTGTCGCCCATGTTCCTCAATCTCCCTACAATTTCAACCGAAAATCAGTATCAATAACAGGTAATGTCGCAGGCTCAACCTCTTCTTCGGGCGTGTTGAAGATTGGTTCAACTCAACCAGGTCATGGTATCAAGCCGCCTGGGTTAATGTACAATGGAAAACCAGCTATAACGAGTGACAAACTACAAGAGATTGCCGCAAAAAAGAGATTGAATATTACTAGGAAGAAATCTGTAATTTCTTCTCAAGAGAGTAAGGCTTCATGAACTGAAATCTGGTAGGTTATATAGTTTATGTTTTTGGTTTAGTTTATTTATGGATAACAATGAAATCTGTTTGGTTTATGTTTTTGGTATAGTTTGTGTATGGATAACAATGAAATCCATTTGGTTTATGTTTTTGGTTTAGTTCGGTTATGGATAACAATGAAATCTGTTTGGTTTATGCTCTTGGTTTATGAATAATGTTTATGTTTATAAACAATGAAATTCGTTTGATTTATATTTTTGGTTTATGGAGATGTATTAGAGCAGCTATATGATTTAGTTGGAGGAACCATTGTAAATGTTAACACATGCTAATTTACTAGGCAAAATGCCACAAATTATTTTCTCTGTTTTAACCGCTTATGCATGGTCTTGTTGATTAACCATTAAGATGTATTAGAGCAGCTTATGTTAGTATTCTACTTCCCAAAAATTAAAGAAAAAAGAATTTGTATACCATGGTCTATTTTATACGTATAATGGTCTACTTTATATGCATTAGAGCAGCTTATGTTAGTATTTTCCTTCCCAAAAATTAAAGAAAAAAGAATGTGTATACCATGGTCTACTTTATATGTATAATGGTATGCTTTATATGTATAATCCTCTCTCTCAATTTACAGCTTATATATTAATGATATTAATGTCAATTTACAACTTATATATTAATGCTATTAATGTCAATTTACAGCTTATATATTAATGATATTAACCTGGTACTTTTCCAGGTGGTATTATATCATGGTCTTGTTGATTAATTTTGCTTATGTTAGTATTCTCATGGTGTTTGAATCATTTTTTGTTTTATGTTTTGGCCCACAAAAGTGTGGCTTGATGGTCAACTTGTTTTGTCACTTGTTCAAGATTTTCATTTCAAAACACAAGCTGGGTTGTTAAAAGATGCAAAGGTCTTCATCCAATTTAAATATTTCTGCAAATGGAACACAATATAGCAGCAACATAAACACACAATTTTTTTATTGTCAATCCACAACACACAATTTCAACTTACAAACACAAATACATATAAAAAAGCAACATAGCAGCAAATACAACATAGATCTTCCATTTCTTCCATTTGTTCTCTTTTCTTTCTTTGCACTTCATTGCTTCAATCTTTTCTTCCAATTGTTGAATCTTGACAGATTTTTCATTAAAAGAAGCAAAAAGATTAAGAGTTTAGGGTTTAAACATAGATTCTTTAATGTCATCTTTTTCTTGCGATTAAGAGATTGAATAAAGGAAGAAACGTGAAAAATGTGAAAAATCAAACATGAATCATAAAAGAGATGAGGGTTTACCTGGAGGAATGGTCGATGGCGGAGGCATGTTGCAGGCGGCGGACGACTTACTAAAAGGAATGGAGCGGGCGACTTACTGAAAAGAATGGAATGAAGAATGATCGACTGAGAAAGAATGGAGAAATGGAGATGAGGGTTTACCTGGAGGAATGGACGTGTGTATTATGAGAGAAGATTGAGAATTATTTTTTTTATTTGAATGAATACATTTTTTGATAATAACAATTATTAAGTAAAATTAAATTTCCACGTGTATGCCACCTGTCTTTATTTTTTTAGAAATATAAATGCCACCTAATTTATTTTTAACAGACATCCATTTCCGTTAGCGAGAGGCCTTATTTTGTAAAAATTGGCAATGGAAAGCCCCAATTTGTAAGATTTTAAATAGGAGGTCCGATATTGCAATTGACACTCAATAAGAAGCCTCAATTTGTAATTTTTGCCGAAAATTAATTATAGACACTTATCCTAGTTAGCAAAAAAATCATGAGAATATTATTTATCTACTTGCTTAAAAAACTAGTTACATACATGTTATGTTTTTTATAGTATATATATATACACCTTTTATTCGGCATCTTCGCGTTTTTTTTGCATTTGATCATTTATTATAGTCGTCGTAGTAGTTTGACGGCTACATGATTCTTCAATTCATCATCTCGAATATCCATTGGTTGCATTTGAGTTTTCTTCTTCTCTTTTTTTTGGAAAAATGACTTAGCGTCATTTCATTAAAAATTCCCAAAAATGGGAAAAAAAACCACGAGTTTAAGATATCATTCTAGACAGGCCTAGAATGATTTTGAAGTCGTAACATTCTGAATAAAAGCTAAAAAGCTAAAAACGTAAGTGAATTATCTAATTACAATGTTTTCAATTCTAGTGAGTTTAAAAAACGGTAAATTTCAGTTTCTATAGATATTCCAGTTCTGCTGCGTGCTTGGAATTCTTGTCCACGTTCCCGCGAGGGCGCTACAATCCAATACAATATCTTTCCATAACTTTTCAACGCTCTTGCGTGTTCTTTCATATACCCTTGTATTTCGTTCTTGCCAAATGTTATACACCACTGCTCCAAAGCCACACTTGAACACGCTTGTTGCAAATCTATTTCCCTTGACTTTGAGTAGTGTTGCATCTTTGATTTCATTCTATTCGCTCAGAAAACTGATCATCTCCAAGTTTTTATAGAATCTGTTCCAAAGCTCTGAAGCAATACAGCAGCTCTCGAATAGGTGATCTATGGTTTCTTCATTTTCTCTACAAAGAAGACAGTTCGTGTCCGGGATGCTCATATACTTGCTGATACGATCACGAATGCTGAGTCTTTCCTAGATGGCGAGTCATAGGATGAACTGGTGTGTAGGGATAATCTTCGTTGACCATATAAGAGGATCCCATTCTACTTTCTGTGCTTTTTCCCGTGTTACCTCCCATATTTTTTTCGATACCAGCTTCCCATTGTCCTCAGCTTTCCATTCATGAATATTCGGTCTTTCGTGTAGTTGTATGTTACTTATATGATCAAGTATCCTCTGTCCTTCTAGATTTCTTCTTAGGAGTGAGTCACAATTCTCGTCTTTAATGTCTCTAATTTTCGCTTCTGTGTAGTCCTTTCTGATGCGGGTATTTTGAAACTCCTCCTTGTGGATGATAGGCTGGTTTTCGAACCAGGGGTCGTGCTAGAATAGAGTGCATTTATCGTCCCCTAGCTGAATGTCATACATATCTGCAATATCGCTTCTTAGTTTAAGAATCTTTTTTAGAGATCAGCTCATACCTTCATGAATTTTGCAGGTCCGAATGTTGGTTTCGTATTTCATAAACCTCTTATGCACCCATTTGATCCATAGTGACTCCTAATTGCGCTCCAAAGCCCACAAATGCTTGAAGGTGAGAGCCTTGTTCCACTCGATACAGTTCTTCAAGTCGATGCCTCCATCGTCCTTCGGTTTGCAGAGAGCGGTCCATTTGACTTTTTTTCTTCCTCTTCCGCTACTGCCCCAGATAAAGTTCATCATCAGTGTATCGAGCTCCTTCATTACCTTCTTCGGAATGACCATTTGTTGTGCCCAGTAGCCAACTATGCCCATGACCACGGTTTTGATAAGTTCGGTCCTTCCTGTATAAGAAAGTTTTTTCGCTGTCCAGCCATATATCGTATTTTTTACCTTTTCAATCAGCGGCTTGTAGTGTGAGATCTTGATCTGCTTTGCCGTTAACGAAATTCCTAAGTACCTTACGGAAAATTGCCTTCCTTAATGCCCATGATGTTGAAGATGTTCTGTTTCATTTCTTCATTCACGCCTCCATAAAATGTCACACTTTTTCTTTCATTAATAGTTAAACCTATAACCTCAGAAAAGAACGTTAGTGCAACCCTAATAGTTTTAATGGAATCAATGTTTGCGTGCGCTAGAATGAACAAATCGTCAGCAAAGCATAAATGGGTTATCTCCTCTACCTCATGGAATGGGTGAAAAATGTATGAACGATTCTTTCGGAACATCGCGAAGATGCTCTCAAAGATCGTCATGATAGCTCTAAAAAGGTAAGAAGAGAGGGGGTCCCCTTGCCTTACCCCGTTTTTACCCTTGAAATAGCCTCCGTAGACTCAATTGACGCTAACAACAAAGCAGGATGATAAAACACACTGTATAATCCAATCAATAAAAATCATAAGAAAAGCAGATACAACCAGAAAGTCTCGAATGACTTCTCATCTAATAGAGTCAAAAGCTTTCTTGATATCTATTTTGAAAGCCACTCTCGGGGATATTTTCTTATTCCTGTAGCCTTTTAAAAGGCTGTGCATGAGAAGAATATTATGAGAGATTGTCCTACCGGGGATGAATGCAGATTGGTTAAGATATATAATTTTTCCTATGACATTTCTAAATCGTTTTGAAATGATTTTATAAATCACATTGTAGTAGGAAATTGGTCTGAAATCTTGTACTTTCTCGGGTACCGCAGTTTTGGGGATCAAGGTTAAGACCATTATATTCCATTGCTTTAACATCTTCCTGTTTGGAAAAACTCCAGAACCCCATCAATAACGTCTTTACCCACAACCGACCAATTGTCTTTGAAGAACTGTGCATTAAACTCATCAGGACCTAGACTTTTATTCCCATTAATACTAAATAGAGCTTCTTTAACCTCAACCCTCGTGACCACCCTTATCAACTCGCGACTATCTTCTGATGAAATTTTCTTATCAATAATCTGATACAAGAAGCTTTCTCATTAGTATAAGAAGCTTTCATCGTTCCATATGGATACAAATATAAAATTCTTAATACAATAATATGGTGTCTTAATTGTGTTTTATATTGAGGATACTAATGTTATCTAAATCTTAGTTATGTGATATCTAGATTTGTAGTTATTCAATATGTTTATGTCTTTTGAAAATTGTTATTTGTAGTCAATTGAATTTGTTTGTCATTTTTTATATGTATATTAACTATTGTCTGTTTTTCCTTTTCAGTTCGCAAGAATATATATTGTGTATAAATCACGTAGGAACATTTTACATGTGTCATAATGAAGCGACACAATATGTCAATGGATCGGAAAATTCGGTAATTATAGGTGATTTGGACGTATTTTCATACTAGATATTATTGAGATAATTAAGAATTTGGGGTATACAAATGCCGATAATAATAAATTATATTATTGTATACCTGGTCTTGTCTTAACTTTTGGTCTTATCTCCATCAGTGGAGACAAAAAAATCTTATAAATATCTTTCTATCTAGCCAACCATTGTCTATTGAGAAGGATTCAATCTTATATTTAGAAGGAGAACAAGTTGAAGTTGAATAATGGGAACGAGTTAAAACTAAAGAGGAAGAAGAATGAGTTGAAGAAGAAGAACCGATTGAAGTTGAAGAAGAAGAAAGTAACAGTGAAGCAGATTCGACATATATTCATCTAGTTAATGAAGAAGAAAGTGAGAAAACTAAGTAGAAGTTATGCATTTAATCCAAATGGTCATGATACTACAATGTTTGTAACATGCATGACATTCAATAAATAAATAAAAAGACGTTAAATTAGCCATAAATAAATATAGTTGTGCTAATAAGTTTTCTTTGAGGTTAAGTGTTGATAATAAAACGAACATAAAAGCAATATGCAATAATGGGAAGTGTTCTTGGACAATGTTCATTACCAAAGACAACGCTACTAATACTTGGATGATCAAGAGAATTCAATGTGAGCATGCTTGTTATGCGGTTAACAAGATTGGTTTAGTAACAACAAAATTCATTGCCTCTGTTAGAATAAAAGGAGAAAGGAAGATTGTATTGAATGATATGTTGAATTACATAAGTTATGTCTATTATATAGACATTACATTGAGCTTATAAGGAAACTAATAATATAATATAATATAATATAATATAATATACTAATGATATTATCACAATTTATAATATTGTGATAATATCTTACATTATATATTATTTTATATTCTAACATCCCTCCTCAAACTCAATATGGAAAACGCTTGATCAACTTGAGGTTGAAGACGAGATGATGAAATGTTGATGTTGTATTCTTCAATCTTCAAAAAGTCGTGAGCTCCATCTAGTTAAATGATGGCAGTGTGTTGACGGATAAACCAACAAAGAGGTAGAATCCCATGGGAATAGAATCCTGGGGTGAAACAACAACCGAATGAACTCCGAAGTTATTCGCGAGTCTCGAAATCCATCCAACGACGGGATGGCAGTGTGTTGCATTAAAGAAAACCAGCGAAGAAGGTATGTAGAATCCCATGGGAATAGAATGTTAGAGTGAAACAATACCTGTAAAACTCATTCTAACGAGAGAATGGCAATATGTTGACTAAATAACCAGTAAAAATATGAGCATTAATACTGGAATAAAGCAACAACTGAAAACAAACTCAGAGAATATGATTGTCGAAAAAAGTAAGAACATCAACATAATTATTTAAATGAAATAAAATATTATTAAAAATAATAATAATAAGAATAAGAAGAAGAAGGATTAGAGCCCTCCATCAATGGCTAAGGTAACCATTGATGGAGGCAGCGGAAGACTAAATTTGTAGCTCAAGAACAAAAGTTTGACTCTAATACCATGTTAGAATAAAAGGAGAAAGGAAGATTGTATTGAATGGTATGTTGAATTACATAAGTTATGTCTATTATATAGACATTACATTGAGCTTATAAGGAAACTAATAATATAATATAATATAATATAATATAATATAATATAATATAATATAATATAATATAATATAATATAATATAATATAATATAATATAATATAATATAATATAATATAATATAATATAATATAATATAATATACTAAGTCACGGGCATCATATTTATTTTATTCCTGCCTGAAATGCTATTTTTCAGCCTTCTTGAAAAGGCACTTTTGGAACACCAATAGGCTTGAAGTGTGATATTATCACAATTTATAATATTGTGATAATATCTTACATTATATATTATTTTATATTCTAACAGCCTCCAAATTTGATAATAATATAAAGATAGATCCTTCAATTACACAATGCTGAAGTGACAAAGTTAATGTTTGCAAGAGCTAAACGAATGGTAACTAAAGATTTGAAAGGTAGTTCTTTAATATAGTACCGGAAAGTATTTGGTTATGCTGTTGAAAATAATTGCACAAATTCTATATCAATAGCATAGTTGAAACTTACGCGTGATGAAGAAGCAAATGAACTACATTTTCAACGAATTTATGTATGTCTTGATGCAATGAAGAAAGGTTGGTTGTCAGGGTGTAGACCAATACTCGGATTAGGCAGATGTTTCTTAAAAACAATTTACAAGAGTCAACTTTTATTTGCAGTTGGCCGAGATAGAAACGACTGATTATACCCTCTTGCATGGGATGTTGTAGAATCCGAGAGCATAGACTTGTGGCATTGGTTTTTTAAGAAGTGCAGTTTCTGTCCCAAAAATGATGTGGACAAAGAATTTCAATTAGAGACCCCAAAATGTGACGTTGTGGACAATAACATGTGTGAGAGTTTTAACTTTTCTATTTTTCAAGCTCGAGATAAAAACATATGCACTATGTTAGAGTTAATCAAGTCAAAAGTAATGGAAAAGAGAGTTAAGTATTACATTTTAGTACGAAAATGGCCTCACAACATATCACCAAATGCCGAAAGTCAAATTGAAGAAAATAAGTCTCAATATTACAAATGTCATTTGAACTTTTTTGGTAGTCGTGAATTTGAAGTTACATATGCTCATCATAGACACACAGTTGATTTAGGAACTGAAAGATGCTCATGTAAATCATGGAATATTAGTGGCATCCCGTCTGTACATAATGTCTGTGCAATAGGCCAAACCAATGGGAGTTTAGAAGACTCTTTCTCATTAGTATAAGAAAGATACATATTTAAAGCCGTATATGTTTGACATAAAACCAATGCGGGGACCAGATGCTTGGTATAGTGACATTAAAGTTTTACCGCCAAAAGACATCTTAAAATCAGTTGGTAGACTTAGAAGGTGTAGACGACAAACTTCAGATGACCCAAAATCTCATGGTAAAATGTCAAAGAGAGGATCCATAATGCATTGTAGTAAGCGTGGACTAGAAGGTCATAACAAGAAAAGATGCACAAATGATTGTGGTGGCATAGTCAATGCTCCTCCGAGAGACAATGCAAGTACGTTGTATTGTTTAAATAAGAATTTTTGATATCATGAATGTGTTGAATTCATTTTTTAATTATACAAGAACATACAAGAGACGATCATCATGAGGACAATCCTCCCAAGGATAGACCTCGTAATTAAGGTCCATCTTCTCAAAGCCAATCCTCGCAAAATATTCAAAGCGAATTCTCTATTATTTAAAATATTATAGGTATTATTTGTTTATATAGCAGATTAATTATTTATAACATATTATATATAGAATAAAATTATATAAATAATTCATTTGTTTATTGGTTAGGGTGTAGATACAAGTGTTAGTCCAACTGAACTAGTTATTGTTGGTGCAACTGAGGTACATCATAGAATTATGCCTCACAATATTATAAATATTATTTGTTTATATAGCATAATATTTTATAACATATTATATATAGCAAAATATTTTATAAATAATTAGTTTGTTGATTAAGGTGCAGGTACAAGTGTTGGTTTAACTACACCAATTATTGTTGGTGCAACATGAGGTACATCATAGAATTAGGCTACCCGATTTAATGTGGAGAGGTGTACCTCTAATTTCAAACTGCAGTTAGAGAAGAAATAATTTTTTTTTGGAAAAACAAATTACCATAAATTAGTGTTTTGTTATGTTCTTTTGTAAGCGTGATGTATTTATTTTGGTGCTACTAAAGTTCTATTTTATATGCTATTTTGGTCCTATTTTTGTTGATTTTTTTTTTTGTTGTGAACGCAGCTTCGAAGAAGCCTATTTTGGTGGTTTTGTTTGCAATGTATTTCTTTGTTATACCATTTTTGTGGTTTTGTTTGCAAAGTATATCTTGGTTATACTATTTTGGTAGTTTTGTTTGCAAAGTATTTCTTGGTTATACTATTTTGGTGGTTTTATTTGTAAAGTATTTTTTGGTTATACTATTTTGGTGGTTTTATTTGCAAAGTACGTATTTATTGGTTATATTATCTATATATATATAATGATGCTTAATTTTTAAAGTGTCCGGATTGCCGAATCGAGAGTTGTGGTTAATTTGGATATATGTGAGAGTAAATGAATACTTGGGTCGGATTGTGGGTTGACCCGCCCATAAACTTAAAACGGTTAAAAATAAAATTAAAAATGCTATAGGTATGGTTCGAACTTTCAACCTAACAAAACAAGTACAACTTTTTAATCAACTAGGCTAATAACACTTTATATTTTAAATTCAACCCAAAATTTGATAAACGCGTGATATTTTAACAATATAAGTTCAACTTTTTAACTAATTAATCTATATATATATAATGATGCTTAATTTTTAAAGTGTCCGGATTGCCGGGTTGAGAGTTGTGGTTAATTTGGATATATGTGAGAGTAAATGGATACTTGGGTCGGATTATGGGTTGACCCGCCCATAAAAATTTTACAGTAATATTTTTTTCACGGTTTTTTATATTATTACTCGTGCAAATGCACGGGATACATGTTAGTTTTGGTAGTTTTGTTTGCAAAGTATTTTCATTTTGACCGGCTAAGTTAAGGCTGGTATTATTAAATAGTATCAATTTGTTCGACGTCAACAGTGTTCACAAGGGCATCATTATCTATATAGTTTATTTAATGATTATCAAAGCCCAAAAAAATATAGCAATGTATACGAGGAAGTGTTTCTCCTATAACATATGTGATATCCCTTTGAATAAGTATTGCATATAATGATAAAAATCTTTAACACCAAAGAAAACAACAAAAGTTTGTAACAAATCTTTAGTAATGTTCTCCTGTGGAATAGGAACCTTAAATAATTTTTCATTTGAAGTTTGTTCAAATATAACTGATTTAATTCTGACACCGAGGTTTATGCAATTACACTCTCTTTAAGGGGCAATTTTTGGGCATCAATATCCATGTTGTCCTCGTCTCTTCAATTTTTACCTCAATTTCAAAAGTTTGGGATGAACTAGAGATGAGAATTTCTTTCTTCTCATGATTATCAGCAATTTGAGTCTTTTTTTCATTAACCTTATTTTCAGGAGTTTGGGATGAACTAGAGATGGGAATTCCTTGGTTATACTATTTTGGTTGTTTTGTTATGCTCTTTCTGCTACCGATGGCATAAATAACTTGATCTAACAATTTCTCTTATTTTTTATTTTGAATGTAGCATATGTACTAATACATGAAGCTTTAACATGGGTCCACTAGTAAAAAAAACATTAATAGTAACCAAAAATAGAAAAATAGTAACCGTTTGTTCCGCGGTTGATATTAAGAGGTAATACAACAGTTTTAAAAACCATTAATATAAAAGGGGTCAATATCAACGGCTCTTAAAACGGTTGATATTAACTCGATATAAAAGGGGTCAATAGAAACCGCTCTTAAAACGGTTGATATTAACACATTTATATTAACAGAATTTTAAAACGGTTGATATTGACCCACTTCCTTAATATAAATTTGATATAAGGGGAGGGGGTAATGACCTGTTTTAAAATTTTGTATATATTTATATAACTAGTTTAGGATTTATGATATCTTTAATTATAAATATTTTCAAATAATATTATTAATTTATTATATTTTTTATATGAATATATATTTATATAATAAGTTTAAGGTTAAGGGTATAAGGTTAAGTTTTTGTATAAGAATATATATTTATATAATTAGTTTAGAGTTTAGGATATATGATTTAGGATTTAAACTTTAGGATATTATAAGACTTATTCTTATATATATTATTTTAATTTTTAAATTTTTTTTTCATATTTTATTACTGAAACTTTTGTATAAATTTTGTTATATTATATTTTATAATTGCAGCAAAATGTTTGAATAAATTTTATTCTTTTAGCAAAAAAGAAATTATTCAATATTTTTATTAAAAATTGTTATGAGAATTTATTTGTAATTTTTGAGTTATTTTTATTTATTTTATATGAGGAATAAAAGTGAGATAAGATAATATATATATATATATATATATATATAAATGAAGGAATATTTTTTTTTAGAGAAAGTAAAAATAAAAATATTAATAAGATTTAGTGTTTATGAAAAATATAAAATAATAATAAATTTTAAGATTTAATAAGAATAAAAAATACTATTAAAAAGGAGAAATTAAAATTTAAGATTTAAAGAAAAAAATTAATAAGTGGAAAGAGATTATAGAGAAAATAGGAAAATATATAATCATATATTTTTATTAAATTTAAAATATAATTAATAATTATTTATATAAATATATATGAATTTATTAATAAATAATTATATGAATTATATATATATATAATATAAATATTAAATAATAATAATAAGTAAAAAAACTAAAATTTTATGATAATATATTTTAAATTTAAAAATATAATATAATTTCATATATTATGTAATTAAATAAATATATGTATATAATTAAATTTGAAATAATCATATTTATTTAATAAAATATACATATAATATATTTTAAAATTTAAAATTTTATATATAATTAATTTGATTTGTTATTTAATAGAGTAAATATAAATATATATATATATATAAATATAAATATAAATATATATATATATATATATATATATATATATATATATATATTACCATTTTAAAATAATTAATATTAAATAATAGTTAATAAATATATATATATATATATAATATTTAAGTAATTAAATTTGTTAAAATATAATATATATATATATAATTAAAATAAATAAAATAAAATATCATTAAAATCATGGGTTGTTATACAAAATAATTAATTAATTAATTTTTTATCGTCTGATAACTTCTCCTCAATAACTTGTTCTTTTCTCAATCACCTCTCTTCCCAAAACCTTTATTTTTATGACATCGATTACTTATTCTTTCCTCAATTTCTCTCTCATCCTTCAACCTATGCTCTCAAATCTTAGCGACAACTCTCCTCCTTCACATCAATGCTCTTAATTCCTTTCTCATTTGCCTTAGGTAAAATTATCATTTTATAATCAAGTTTTTGAGGTAAACTGAGAAGTTGTTAAATAGATTAAACAGATTCCTCTAACAATGTTTATATTATTAACTTTAATTTTTAATTATTTATGTTGTAAATATTTTTATAGGTAGGTATACTAAATTTGGACGGAGTTAATTATGAAGAAGATGAGGTTTATGAGAGTTAATTATGAAGAATAGGAAGTTATGCTGAAGAAAGAAGAAATAGATGATAGAAGATGAAGATAAAATTATTATTTTTTATTTTTTTTATTATGATTTTTTTATTTAAATGTAGTATTTGTATGTATTGGAATTAAATTATTTTAATGTTAATTTTGGAATTATATTTAAAAATTATCTTGTCATTTAAAATTTTGTATAAAATAATTAAATTTATTTTAAAGTGATTTTTAATTAAATAATTGAAATAATTTTTTTTATAAATTCAGAAAAAAAAAATGTTAACAACCATTATAATTAAGAAATTGATTAATAACAACAAGCTTTATGTCCGTTAATATTAAGTAATGACAACATTTTTTTAAAATTGTTGATATTCCTTAATAACAATTGTATGTAAAATGGTTGTAACTGCTTAATAATAACCGTCTTTAGAGCAGTTGATATTGCTTAATAACAACGGCTCACAAAACGGTTGTTATTGAGTGATAACAACCGCCCAAAAATGGTTTATATTTTATGTTTGAGCAATGCCTACGGAGGTTCTGGTAACGGATGTCAACCGCTTTTTGAGCTGTTGTTATTACTCAATACGAACCATTTTTTTTGTTTAATATCAACGGTAAAAACCGTTTATATTGACATTTTTTTTAATAGATAATTCATTCTTACAATACAAAAAAAAAGATAATGAATATTTCATTTTTAATAACTAAAGGATAATCAAGATTCAATTCTAAATATCACATATGCAATAAATAAAATAAATATTACAAATTTGATAAATTTCATATTTAAGGAGTGATTCTTAGTTTCAATATTTAAATCCCATTTTAAGTTGTTTAACTTTAGTCTTCAACAAATTAATATCATTCTTGAATTTCATCTCTTTTCTTTTTCATTGATTTCAAGTTCATTTTTTATAAATCAAAAATATGTTGGGCCTTATGGGTCCAGCCCAATTAGGCAATATAAAAACCAAATAAACCCTAATTTTGTTTCTCTCTCTACCATAATTTTTAGTGAGAGTTCTGTGAAGAGATCAAGAGAAACAGAGTGAAGAAAATACAGAAGAAGAAGAGAAGATATAGAGGAAGAAGAATAGAGTATCACCTTCTTTGTCTTGATTACCCTCAGGTTCATTTCTCTCTTATTTGTAAAGGGAATTTCATGTCTTCTCAAATCTAGATTTGTTTGGGTTTGATTGAAATTAGTTTCTCTGTATGTATACCTCAACTTTAGGTTTAAAGTTGAGAAGAACAATTGTATCGGTTTCTTACTAATTAATGAAATCTGTTGGTTTTGCCCCGTGGTTTTTACCCTCCATGTTGAGAGAGTTTTCCACGTAAATCTGGTGTTCTTTATTACTTTGCTGATCTGCTAGTATGATTTGGTTGACTTGTGAAATTAATCAGATCAATTGATTTCAATAGGAAAGTATTATTCAACTTGAAATTCCTAACAAGTGGTATTAGAGCTGTTAGGTTTACTTTCTATTGAAGAGTGCATTTCTCATGTTCAGATGGAAGGCAGTAGCACTATGATCAGGCTGACAAACAATAACTGGCAGATTTGGAAATCCAAAATGGAGGACATCCTTTATTGTAAGGATCTGTATGAGCCAGTTGAAGGAGATAGTGCAAAGCCAAAAGAGATGGTTGAAGCTGATTGGATAAAACTGAACCGGAAAGCAGTCGGCACAATCAGACAATGGCTTGATGATAGTGTTTATCACCATATAGCAAGTGAGAAAAGTGTTCATGAGCTATGGAAGAAGCTAGAGTCATTGTATGAGCAGAAAACGGCAGGTAACAAAGCGTTTCTGATCCGAAAGTTGGTAAATCTGAAATTCAGAGAAGGCACAAGTGTTGCTGAGCATTTAAACGAGTTCCAGAGCTTGATTAATCAATTATCAGTGATGGAGATGACCTTAAAAGATGAGCTACAAGCCTTATTGCTATTGGGATCATTGCCTGACAGTTGGGAGACATTGGTTGTGACAGTTAGTAATGCAGCTCCGAATGGTGTGCTTACTATGAGTATAGTTACTAGCAGCTTGTTCAATGAGGAGACAAGAAGGAAGTCAACTAATACAAATAGTGCACAGGCCCTAGTCACAGAGAACAGGGGAAGAGCTGAACACCGACAACAATCAAGAGGCAATAACAAGTCAAGAGGCAGATCAAAATCTAAGGGAAGAGAATGTTATCACTGTGGTAAAGAAGTTCACATGAAGAAAAATTGTAGAGCCTGGAAAAGACTACAGAATGAAGGCAAAAATCAGAAGAAAGATGATGAAAACATAAATACAACAGCCACAGTAACTGCAGAGGATTTAGTTATTCTTTCTTGTGAAAAGGAACAATATCTACATGTAGAAGATCACCAAGGAGTTGAGTGGATAGTTAATACAGGTGCTTGCTATCATGTTACACCGAATAAATAGTTCTTCACCACGTACAAGGCTGGAGATCTTGGTATAGTGAAGATGGGTAATACTAGTCACTCAAGCATTGTGGGTATTGGTGACATTTATTTGCAGACAGAACAGGGGCATCGGTTAACACTGAAAGATGTGCGGCATATTCCTGATTTGCGTCTAAATTTTATATCAGGTGATGCATTGGACAAAGATGGATTCAAGCATTATCTTGGTGGTGGTGAATGGAAACTCAGCAAAGGATCAATGATTGTAGCAAAAGGGAAGTTGTGACACTCATTGTACAGAACACATGTGAAGGTACTCAAAGATGATCTGAATGCAGTACAAGCTGAAAGCTCTCTAAATCTGTGGCATCAACGCCTTGGCCACATGAGTGAGAAAGGGCTGCAAATTCTGGTGAGGAAGTTGCACATCCCCTCAACCAAAGATGAGGTTCTAAAATGCGACTACTGCCCATTTGGTAAGCAACATCGAGTCTCTTTTAGTCAGACATCAGAAAGAAAACATAGTGTGTTAGACTTGATTTATTCTAATGTGTGTGGTCCTTTTGAAGTGGAGTCATTGGGTGGCAATCGATATTTTTTAACATTTATTGATGATGCATCTAAAAAGGTGTGGGTTTATTTTATGAGAACAAAAGACCAGGTATTCAATTACTTTCAAGAGTTCCATGTCATGGTAGAAAGAGAGACAGACAGTAAGCTGAAATGTCTTTGCTCTGATAACGGGGGAGAGTATATCTCCAAGGAATTTAAAGCATACTGTACCAAATATGGTATTCGACATGAGAAGACAGTGTCTGGAACTCCGCAGCACAATGGTGTGGCTGAGAGAATGAATCGCACCATTGTAGAAAAGGTGAGATGCATGCTGAAGATGGCAAAGTTGCCAAAACAGTTTTGGGGAGAAGCAGTTCGCACAGTCTGCTATCTCATAAGTAGGTCGCCATCTGTTCCTTTGAAATTCGAGATACCAGAAACAGTATGGTCTAAGAAGAATGTTTCATACTCACATCTAAGGGTGTTTGGATGCAAAGCATATGTGCATATTCCAAAGGAACAAAGATCCAAGTTGGATGATAAAGCAACTCCATGTATTTTCCTTGGATATGAAAATGAAGAATTTGGGTACAGGTTATGGGACTCGGAAAAGAAGAGAATTGTCAGGTGTAGAGATGTTGTGTTCTTTGAAGGTCAGATAGGGATAAGTCCAGAAATCAACGAGAATTTAGAGAGGGTTGATGAGTTCATAGAACTCATACCACTTCCTTCATATGTACAGTCAGTAGTAACAAATGAAGATGAACATGATGAAGAAGTTGTTGAAGAAACCTCTGACATGAATGGTAGTAATGATGATGATATTGTTAATGATGCTTCTATGCAGGGGGAGCAACATCATCAAGTGGAGCCAGAAAAGCCCCAAGTAAGAAGATCAGAAAGAGAGCACAAACCTTCTAAAAGATACCCGTCTTCATAGTATATCCTGTTGACAGAAGAAGGAGAGCCAGAAAGTTTTCAGGAGGCACAAGCTCATAAAGACAAAGTTAAGTGGCAGGATGCAATGAAAGACGAGATGAAGTCATTGCAAGAAAATGACACATATGAGCTTGTGGAGCTTCCTAAGGGCAGAAAGGCCTTGAGAAATAAATGGGTGTTCAAGCTAAAGAGAGATGAAAATGGAGAACTTATGAAGTACAAAGCCCGACTGGTTGTAAAGGGTTTTGGACAGAAACAGGGCATCGACTTTGAGGAAATTTTCTCACCAGTGGTAAAGATGACTTTCATTCGTGCAGTGTTAGGTCTAGTATCTGTCCTAGATCTTGAACTTGAACAGCTTGATGTAAAAACTGCATTCCTTCATGGTAACCTTGAAGAAGAGATCTATATTGTGCAACTAGAGGGATTTGAAGTGAAAGAAAAAGAGAACATGGTTTGCAAATTGAAGAAGAGTCTATATAGTTTGAAACAAGCCCCGAGATAGTGGTACAAGAAATTTGACTCCTTTATGATGAGTCATGGGTACCAGAAAACCAAGGCAGATCCATGTGTTTTCTTCAAAAGATTTCCTAATGGAAAATTTATAATCCTTTTACTTTATGTTGTTGATATGTTGATTGCAGGACATGATGCTCTGTTTATAGCTATGTTGAAGAAAGAGATGTCCAAGACATTTGAAATGAAAGACATGGGTCAAGCACGCCAAATATTGGGCATGAAGATTACTCGTGACAGAAAGGCTAAGAGACTTTGGTTGTCACAAGAAAAGTACATTGAAAGGGTGTTTGCAACATGCAAGGAGCAAAGAAAGTAAGTTGTCCACTTCCTAGCCATTTGAAATTGAGCAAGAAGTTGTGTCCATCAACAGAAAAAGAAAAGGATGAAATGTCAAGTGTGCCATACTCCTCAGTTGTAGGGAGTTTGATGTATGCAATGATTTGCACTAGGCCAGATATAGCTTATGCAGTCGGTGTGGTAAGCAGATTCCTTTCTAATCTAGGAAAACAACGTTGGGAAGCAGTGAAATAGATTCTTAGATATCTAAGAGGCACTTCCAATTTGTGTTTGAGTTTTGGAAATGATGAACATGTGCTAGAAGGTTACATTGATTCTGATATGGCTGGAGATCTGGATCACAGAAAATCCACTTCAAGTTATGTGTTTACTTTCACAGGGGGAGCCGTGTCATGGAAATCCAAATTGCAGAATACATTGCAGTCACTGAAGCTGGTAAAGAGCTATTGTGGTTGATTAGATTTCTCTTGGAGCTTGGTATGCAACAAGAAGATGCAGTTGTTTTCTGTGATAGCCAGAGTAGATTTGAGCAAGAACGCTACATATCATTCCAGAACTAAGCATATTGATGTGAGATTTCATTGGTTAAGAGATGCAATAGAAAGCCAGCAGATGAAGCTGAAGAAAATTCACACTAATAAGAATTCATCAGACATGTTTACGAAGATAGTTCCAAAAGACAAGTTTGAGCTTTGTTGTCGGCTTGTCGGCGTGAATACCAAGTGATGACTTGAAGATCGGTGTGCCTCTCTCCGTGGGCTGGAGGGGGAGATTGTTGGGCCTTATGGGTCCAGCCCAATTAGGCAATATAAAAACCAAATAAACCCTAACTTTGTTTCTCTCTTTACCATAATTTTCAGTGAGAGTTCTGTGAAGAGATCAAGAGAAACAGAGTGAAGAAAATACAGAAGAAGAAGAAGAGAAGAAGATATAGAGGAAGAAGAAGAGAAGGAGAACAGAGTATCACCTTCTTTGTCTTGATTACCCTTAAGTTCATTTCTCTCTTATTTGTAAAGGGAATTTCATGTCTTCTCAAACCTAGATTTGTTTGGGTTTGAATGAAATTAGTTTCTCTGTATGTATACCTCAACTTTAGGTTTAAAGTTGAGAAGAACAATTGTATCGGTTTCTTACTGATTAGTGATCTGTTGGTTTTGCCCCGTGGTTTTTTACCCTCCGTGTTGAGAGGGTTTTCTACGTAAATCTGGTGTTCTTTATTACTTTGCTGATCTGCTAGTATGATTTGGTTGACTTGTAAAATTAATCAGATTAATTGATTTCAATAGGAAAGTATTATTCAACTTGAAATTCCTAACAAAATATTTGTATCTCCATTATAGATTATAGATACTTTATAATTAGAATAACCGTATAATTTCTTTCCAAAATTATGATCAAATAGAAATAAGTATGTTGAATGGAGAATGTTTTATTTTATTTATTTTTATTTGATAGAAAAAAAAGGTCCCGTTTGAAATTATATAATTATATTAAATATATATATATATTATATAAAACAGTTATGTTGATATGACATGATAAACTTTTCGTTATTTTCAACAAATTTGACAATTTTGGATAAAATTCTACTAATTTATAAATAAAAAGAGAATGAGAGAGAAACTGTGGAAGGAGAGTGGAACATAAAAACAGACAAAGCTTGGAAAGATTTTTTTCTAATTTGAGATGCTATTCATGAGTGAATCTTCCCTAGTCCATGAGTTGGGCTTATGGATGGCTATGTTGAATGTTTTAAAAAAAAAAAAAAAAAAAAAAAAAACCTTACCGTTATTTCATTAAAAATTCTTAAAAATGAAAAAAAAAATCACGAATTTAAGAGATCATTCTAGACATGCTTAAAATAATTTTGAAGTCGTAACATTCTGAATAAAAACTATATAAAAAGCTAAAAACGTAAATGAATTATCTGATTACAATGTTTTAGGGATAGGATGAACTAGTGTCTAGGGATAATCTTCGTTGACCATACAAGAGGAGCACATTCTACTTTCTGCGTTTTTTCCCGGGTTACCTCCCATATTTACTTCGATATCAGTTTCTCATTGTCCTCAGCTTTCTATTCATGAATACTTTGTCTGTCGTGTAGTTGTATGTTTACTTATATGATTCAGTATCTTGTCCTTCTGAATTTCTTCTCAGGAGTGAGTCTCAATTCCCGTCTTTAATGTCTTTAATTTTCGCTTCTGTGTCGTCCCTTCTATGCGGGTACGTTGAATGTTTAATATTTATTAATTCCTAGATATATAATCTATATATATACATATTAATTAGGATAAACACAAACAAGTGGATGATATTAATTTAATATATGTATAAACATGATAATTAATATTGTTAATGTGGGGGATAATTAAAAAAATGTATTCATCATGCATGCATCTTCTCACTTAATAAATCATATATAGAAGCATGCATGCATGCATATACTATAGATATAGTCATATAGATATGATCGATCATTTGATGTAATATATAGGACTGTTTGTAGGTTTGAATATGGAGACCATCTATATACAGAGGAAATATAAGCTTCTTATAACTTCCATTGAAATATTAAAATAGATATGTACTTAGACACTCTAATATATATATAGTATAATTAATGGATCATAACGAGAACCAGGTCAGGGAAGGGGGTCTACCCGTTATATATTCAATTATATATGTTGTATAAAATTTTATTTTAAAATTAACTAAGAAAAATGTGAATGAAAGTGAATATATATAAGATTTATTTATTTAAAAAGAATTTTTTGAGACATACGTACATAATAAGAAGAGTAAATAGAAAGGGACCAGTGGGGAAGAAATGCATGGCCTCCTAACGACATTGTCTTATGACTGTCATATGTCACTTTGTCTACCTAACAGCGTCTTAATTCAATGCTATTTTTATTTCTTTTCTTTTGTTTTACACTCCATCAGTCGATCAAATGTCACTACTTATTATACAAGTCTTAATTATTAATTGGTTAATTACTCTTTATTTCTAATTATTTGGTTCAATATTATTATGAAAAATTAAACCCATATACATAAATTTTATAAAAAAAAATGTATATTTTATAAGCTAATTCCAAGTCATTTTCAAAAAAGTCATATCTATCTATCTATCTATCTGCCAACCACTTGTTTTCCATTATGAACTTAATTGTTGACTTTTCATGTTTGTAATTTTGCAACTTGTTCACTTGGGTCTACTCTTCATCTCTCTAATATTTTTGTGTTTTTAATTAAATGGGATGAGAAATTATTGTTTATAATTGAATTTATAAGGATAATTTAATTAAGATATATATAAGATTAGTTTGAGTAGTAGGAAAGATTGTTGGAAGTGACTAACACAGTTGAGTGAACAAGCAATTATTATTATTAGTTTGGCATTCAATCAATGATGATGATATTAATGTCAATAACCCTATCTAGCTAGTAGTAGTCACTTTGTGACAAATTGTAATAGAGTGGCGCATGGCATGGCCATTAATATTATAAGGTCCCAATAATTCTTTAGATAAAAAAAAAAAAAAAAAAAAAAAAAAAAAAAGTGCATTAAGTTGAGGACCTTGATCAGTCATTCGTACAATTTGGACATTACACTTACCTCAATTTTTAATCATGGACCCCTAACTCATTTCTACAATCTTCCTTCCTTAAGGTTGGGTGGGTGCATGAATACCCACAAAAAGGTAACATTTTATTTTCTCATATTTCAATTTTTTTTTTAACATAAATTTCAAAGAGTTTAGATAAGTAAAAGAATTTTTTTTATTGGTTCACGGTGATATAAAGACATGTGAATTGATAAAATGAACAAAAGCAACAATTAAACTAATGTTTCGAAACAACATCAACATGACTCATAACCTTTGAACGTTTAATCATGTGATTATATAATTATAGAATGACTATGACTCGATCGGTGGTGCATCACGATTATGTCAAATTATCTAATAATCCATTGAAGGACTAGATATATGACTCACCCACCATGTTTGTTGTCGATTCCAATAATGAATTTCAATATAATATCACTCGGTCTTCTATTAAAGTTGTGTGGTTGTAAGAGCCAACACGAGTAGGAACATAATGTGATCAAATCTCTTATCGTCACTATCTCTAGTGACCAGTTATATTTGAACTTTTTTTCTAAGTAAAAGAAAAGAAGAAAAATTGATTGTTATAAAAATGCAAGTATATACATGTCACAATCATATGTTTATATATACAAATGTCACAATCTTATATACATATAGTTTCTCAAACTAAAAAAAAAAAAGAGCTTTAGAGGCTGTTATTTTGCAACTGTGGATAATTGTTTGCAGATTTGATTAATTTGGCAATGTATATTTGTAACAATGAATAAAATACATAAAACCAAAATGTCAATAAAATAGAATAAGTTATGAATAATGTCACATGTTTCAATTTTTGTAAAGAGTTGCTTAATTAGTTGAAAATAATTGAAAAGTATTGTTTCAAAAAGAGATAGACAAAACTGAGGCAAAATAAATAGAGAAAATTGTTGTATTTTAAGTTACAATCTGACCTAGTATTGCTAAAAGTGTCCTAAATAAAAATAAATGTTGCAGAGCTTGAAATAAATGTTGCTAAAACTTCTTTATTTTTGGTGGTGTCCTTTAGGTAAGTCAATCCCTAAAAAAACTTTGTACTAATTAACTTAATACTAAAATTGTTGCCCTGAAGAATGTTTTTTTAAATAGAAATGGTATTAAGTACTTGTATTTCTATTTCTTGATCACTAGAAATGGTAGCTAAATATTAGCTATCATTTGGTAATGTATAGTAGATGCATGAATACATACATCATTTAGTGTCACTACTCTAAGTAGAGTAGGGCATACCCATGTGAAAATCACATGCTTGAATGAAAATGATATGCCAACCTCAATAGGGCCCTCCAATATATCTCTTTTTTATGCTAAAAAAAAAGAGTTTTCAAGTTCAAGGTTTAATTTCAAACCCTAGCCAGCCAGATCTATATATCCAATTATCTATATAAAGTTCCTAGAATCAAATCGATCCCTTTGTACCCACCAAGACGAAAAAAAGCAAAAAGGGCTTCGACGTATACTAAAATAAGAAAATGAACCATATCCATTATTCCAATGGTAGAAAATCTCAACCAAAGATCAACAACAAGAAGAGACTCACCGAGGACCAAGTGAGGCTTTTGGAAACGAGTTTCAACTTCAATAACAAGCTAGACCCGGATCAGAAGTTGCAACTAGCCATGGAACTAGGTATTTCTTCTAGAAGGGTCGCAGTTTGGTATCAAAACAAGCGTGCGAGGTGGAAGAGCCAGAGTCTTGAGGATGACCATAGAACCATCAAGATGAGGTTGGAGAGTGTATTGACCGAGAACGAGAGACTTGAGAGGGAAGTTGTGAGGCTTAGACACGACTTGGATAAAGCTCACGACATGTTGGTTTCAATAAATAATAATAATAATAACAACAATTACAACTCTTCTTTTTCTTCTATCTCGGCCTCGTGTGATGAAGTTGGGAGCTCGAGCTTGTTCCATGAAGACTCGAGGCCTTGCTTGGACAAAGATTTTTATGGCTTTGATTGGTTTAAGAGGCTCGACTAATCTAAAATGTGGTGTGATTTGATTTTCTATATGTTTGATGATGAATTGTTTATGTTTTGTTATGGATCGAGAAGAAAGAATGATCATGGGTCGGGTGACCATAATGAATAGACTTTTCGATCCATTTTGTTATGTATTCGATCCGATTGACATTAAAGATTACTCGTCGGTGGGTTGATTGATTACTATAAGATGGTATTCTAATTGAAGTAACTATTAATACAAGTAAAAATATCATATTCCTGAATTTTAGTCGTGTACCCAAGAATAATAAATAAATTATATAATTATGTAAACCAAATCATAGATGGTATTCTAATTTAACTAACTATATTAATAAAAGTAAAAATATCATATTCCTTAATTTTAGTTGTGTACCCATGAATAATAAATAAATTATATATTTATGCATATAGTTTCCTTGGTTAACCTCAATAGAGATTGTAATCTAAAAATAGGGAATAAGTAAAATATTGATTATGATTGTGAATTTATATTATTGTGTATATCAATGAAATGACAATGCCTTTGATTGGTTCCAAAACTAAATGATTATATTAATATAATTTATTTTTTAAAATTATATAACAATAATTAGTAAGAAGAAGTATATATAGTGTACAGAATTTGGTAAATAAATGATCATTGGAATCGGGCTTGTTAATTGATGGTCCAGTCCAAGTTCAATCTTGATGCTGATCTATAATAAGGGTATACGTTGAAAATCGAAATTTTGTTATTCAAATGTGTGTTTGAATGGGCTCTACTTTTTACTAGGAGGATTAATACAGTTAAAATCGAGATAAATCCATAAATCGAGATTTTGCTTTAAATTAATTTTTAAAACTCGTAAAATAAAGCCTACAAAAAATTTATTATAAAATTATTGTTAATCATTTATGTATAAAAAGTTAGTTAACAAATTTATTTCAAAATATTTATGAAGATAAATAAAATATATATAATAATAATAATCCTACATAATGTTCACATTACCTTGTTCAAGTGGGAAATTTGAGTAAATGACCTCAAAAATGAGGTTATTTGAGGTGGTGGCAAAATATAATTTTAATTGCGTTCGTGATCTTTTATTTTTTTTTGACGAAATTGTCCTTTTCGCGAAACGCGAAGGGGCTTAGCGTTTCGCGAAGTGGATTAGGTTTAGTATAAATACTGTAATTTTTTCATTTCCTTCATTTTCTTTCTCTCTCTTCTCTTGTTCTCTCTTTCACGGCGGCGGCGGCGGCGGCTACGGCGACGGAGGCTGCGGGGCGGCGGTTCAATTCATAGAGATTTACAAGATCTTTATTTCAAACTCTAACCTAAATCGATTTATGTTTTTATTTACACGATTTTCATAAATCCTAACCCTAAACCTATTTTGCATTCAGCTCTTCGATTCTAAGGATTTGAAGGTCGAAGAAGATGTTCATGTTTCCATTTTCTTCATTTCAAACCCTTCGATTTAACCCGTTCTAATTTGGTTCATATTGGTTCATATTTGTTATTTTGTTCATATTTGTGGGTTCATATTTGAGCATTTCGTTAAGTGTGGTTCATTAATGGGTTTGCATATAATCTTGGATCATATGAATTTCGTTTCAGGAAATATTCGCTAAGGACTTACCGTTTCGTTAAGGACTTACCATTTCGCTAAGTGTTTAGCGTTTCGCTAAGTGTTTAGCATTTCGCTAAATGCTTAACATTTCGCTAAGTGCTTAGCATTTCGCTAAGTGCTTAGCATTTCGCTAAGTGCTTAGCATTTCTCTAAATGCTTAGCATTTCGCTAAGTGCCAAGTTTACATGGTATGTATCATGTATGTATGTAATGTAAGAAAATAAGAATATAATTGAAATTTGTTTGTTTGATTGTAGTTTCGAGAGGGTTTGGCTACGGAAAGATCTGAACGTGATTGGGTTTGGGTTGATCGGTTGGTTAGCACCTTCCAGTATTCCGGCGATCAACGGACTCTTTCCAGCATTGGGACTGAGCAATTAAAATATATTTCTGTTTCTTTCTAATATTAATATACATAAACAAGTAAACAAACAGATTAGGGCGGGATACTTGGCACTTGGGATTGTTCTTGGCATTGACTTTTGGACAAATTGGATTCAAGGACAGGACTGAAGATTACTTCAGTAAATAAATTAAATTAATTCTAATTAAGAAAATAATAATATGTAAAAAGTGAACTACTTTCTTTAGTATTTGTTAATGAATGTTTAAGCCGCTTTTGTTTCATTTCTTTCTATATCATTTCATTTATGCATCAAATTAAAACATAACCATTTCTCTACAAATGAACATTTGATTTATGCAAAAGTAAAAAAAAAAAAAAACAAACATTTTCTATACCATTTCATTTATGCATCAAATTAAAACATAACCATAACAAACATTTTTTATACCATTTCATTTATGCATCAAATTAAAACATAACTATTTCTCTACAAATGAGCATTTGATTTATGCAAAAGTAAAAAAAAAAAACTCATAAAAATGCCATCTGTGGGAATCAAACCCACAACTACATGGTTAAAAACCACACACTCTACCAGCTCAGCTAAGACGACTCATGTTTATGTATTTAGCGAAACGATAAGTCCTTAGCGAAACGGGAAATCCTTAGCGAAATGGGAAGTCCTTAGCGAAACGGGAAGTCCTTAGCGAAACGGGAAGTAAACCCTAAACAATAGTCATTCGAAGATGCATAAACCAAACATCAATAAACTTGAAATATCATAAGATAAACGTACCAAGTGGAACAGTGCTTGTGCTCGTCGTGAAACTCATTGTCGTGGATTTCGCCGTCGTCGTCGCCGATCGCCGCCGCCCAATTTAGATAGAATGAGGAGAAGAGCGGGAAGAGAGAGAAGGAGAAGAAATGAAATGAAAAAAAAATGAGGGAGGTTATATTAAATAGTAAGGGTAATCTGGACATTTCACACATTCTCACTTCGCGTTTCGCGAAAAGGACAATTTTGTCAAAAAAACAATAAAAAGACCACGAGCGTAATTTAATTATTAAATTACCACTAGCTCAAATAACCTCATCTTTGAAGTTATTTAGTCAAATTTACCTTTCAAATTGACATGATTTTACCTTGATTCAAGTTGAAGGTCAGAAAGTTGACCGGAATGTTTACTAATTTGTGTAAAAATCTGTAACTTCAATCTAATTAATTTATCGCTGGAATTCAAATCGATTAATTTGGTTAAAATTGAATTCAGCTCAATTTAATTAATATTACATTTTTATTTCAAATTAAAATAACATTAAAATAAAATAACACTGACACTAAATTCCAAATTCATATAAAAAAATCCTAAAAAAATGAGCTAACTCGCCATAAAGAAAAGAAAATCAGGCTTCCTAATTGAGAAAGGAAACATTGAGAAAAATACAAACACAAAATACAAGGATTAACAGTTTTACTTTGGTTCATATTTAAGGTCAACTTGATTTCGATTTATTTATTAATCACTTTAATGGTTTTAACTTAACCCAAAAAAATTATGATCTACGAAAATTTTAATTAATCGGATCCTTCAATTGAACCAAGAGTGAAGACTAAACCGTGATATTCTCGTTTAAACATAACGTCAAAGCTTTAATTATAAAAAACGTTACTAAACAAATTATCAAACTCGTAAATTCTCGAAAAAACGATTAACTTCCCGATGAAATCTATCGACTTTTCAAAACAAATATCAGAAAACATCAAAATAATATCATTGTAAATATTACCCATCTAACAACTAGATTATTAAAAATTCCACAAATTTTCTCAGATATATAGTCCACCTTTTCTATTTCCCAAATTTTGAAAAAAGTATAAAATTTATGAAATCCAAATAAAGGTATTATCAATAAAATTATAAAAAAAATAAAAAAAATAAAAAAAAACTATCAAATCATGTCCTTATTTTTGCATGAACAGTACAAATTGTAAAGCTATTTTTTATTGAGTTAAACTCGAGTTGTCTCACGATTTTAAAATAAAAGTATTGCAAAGGAATACTCAAACAAAAGGAGAAAAATAAATTAAGAAAAAAATAACTTTTATTAAAAATTTGACAATACTAGATTTACATGTCTCTCCCCTAAGAACAATCACAAAAACATTCAAAAATAAATAAATCCAATTCAAAACTCAATAGGTTTGATTCTCATTATTTAACATTTTTATTAACATTTTTAAATGAGTAAATATTTTAACCACTTTTCAGATTTAACAAGAATCTTCCCTATCCTTTCATCTTCATCTTCTTCAAATAATACAAGTTTATTTGGAAGATATCAAACATTGAATTCAGCCAAATAATCCACCGGCCACTCAGTTAAGCCGGCACCTGCGCCGGCAAAAAGATAACTTTCAAAGCCACAAAGCTCCGGCCTTTTTCAAGATCGGAACTAATTCACCGGAAATATGAGCACCCATAACTCTCTCTAGCCCCCCAAAATATCTCCCCCCAATAAAAACCGCCGGAAATTTCATCTCCGCGGTTGCACCGATTCCGGCCATCCTCAATTCCTCCATAACCATCGTCTCTTCTTTCTCATCAATCTCCACGACCGGCGAATTAACCCCATGACCGAGTAATAGCGTCTTGGCCACGCAACACATGCAACAACCCCGCCGCCCGAACACGATCACGGCATTCTCCGACACCATCTTCTCCGATCGCGACGACGTTCTCCGGCAGGTTTTGGGTGCCCTTTCTTCTACTTCCGGCGTTGTCAGTGAACCGGCGTCGGAGGTCGGCCGGAAAAGCCACGTCTTGTACGCAATTGCTTCTTGCATTATATTTGAATTATGAGTGGGGATCGATAATACAATATGTTACGTGATTAGACTTTTTATATTGAATCAATTTTAATGGAAGTGATTACGTCAGGTGATGACAGCGTGTTATTTTTCTAGACGTTGTGATGACGTGGGAACATGTCAGAATTTGTCAACGTGTTAGAGAGAGAGGTGACGGTTCCGAGAAAGTTACGTCCAGCCGACAACGGACCGGCCCAACCCACCTTCTTTTGCCAATTTTTTTTTTTTTATAAAATAAATAAATTCTTTTTTTAAGTTTAAAATTTATTTTTTATTTATTCTTTTAAAAAATGAGAGCTACCATGACCCCTTTAAATTCAAAGTTTTCAGATAAAATTGAACACGTTCACATTTTGTTTCTTTAAGTCGACTCTTAATTACCTTGGTGTATATATATAATTTATTTATCTTTAAAAAATAAATAATTTGTTTGACTCTTAAAAATTTAATCAAACAAATGAGTTTTAAATCTAAAATAAAATAAGATAATATTATTTCTTATTTAACTTTTTATTATTTTAGGTCAATAAATTCTAAAAATATTTTTAATAAAATAATTTTAAAAACAGGATTTTGAAAGAAATAAAAGCACCAAAATAAGTTAAGCTTCCTTTTAATAAACCTAACATCAAAGAGTTCCATAGTCTATGCAAAGGGTTGAAAGAGTCTTAGTATAACTGTATAGCCTATTAATATATTATTTTAATAATTAAAATATTAATTATTAAATATTTTTTGTTATATAGAAATACTTTTTAAGCTTTTTAATTAAATAACGTAACTTTTTTATGACTCTATTCAAGATTATTTAAATAAATATTATCCAAAATCATTAGATAGAAGTTGATAATATAGATATAAGATTCAATTTAAAATTTAGATATCCCCAACTTGATATCTCATAGATTCAAATGGAACTAAGTTTAACATATTAAATGAGAAAATCATAAAAACACACTTAATTTATCGTCGGGATTTGTTAAACATTATAAAAATGAAAAAATGTCTAAAGTACAATTTATGCCAAAACATTTTGAGATAAATTAATAAATAAATAAATACAAGAATAATCAAAAGTAGTAATCTAGTTTGCTTGTACTCTACCCAGAGTCATTTTCTTACCAATTTATCGTTCATTTATACACGTCTAGCTAAGGTTGTTGAGAAAAAATTGAATTTTTAAAAAGAAAAAGACAATAATTGTTTTAGAAAAGTCTGATTTATTGGAGTCAACTAGAGCTTGTTTGATGTTTGTTTATTCCACTTTATGGAAAAAAAAAAATATGTTATTTAGACTGTAACTTATTAAAAATATAATTGTTTTATTAAATAAAATTGGACAGCTAATTATTCATCAATCAATCAAATGTAAGATTGGATGATGACGATGGACTATGGGTGTTTATTTGTTTTGATTCTATACCTCCTCCAATATGGAGGGGCATAGAATTTTTTACAATAAATTAATAATATTAGTGGACAATTCATCACCCAATACAATAGAAAATAGGTGACAATTCCACTTTATCTTCACATTTATTTTCTTCTTTTTTAAAATTGTTTATACAAATAGTCATTCATCCTAATTAGAAAAAATGTTTGATTATTCTTTAAAATTCTATCCTCCCGTATAATTAGTCAAGTATTCCGTACGTAATCATTGTAATATCTTCTAAGCCATGTTAACAAGTTGCATTTGTTTTTATAACTTGTTTCAAATCCATAATAAATAAATAAATAAGTTCTAGACAAAAAAAGAAAATGATATAAAATATAGTTTAAATGGGTAACTGTTTTGTTCATTAGTTATTTAAATAAAGTTGAGATTTAAAAATTAAAAGAAATATATGAAAAGGAAGTAGGTACTATTATAATGACAAAATATTATAGCAAATTAAGTTAACAACATTGTTTAATAATAAAATAAAATGAAAAAGTTTAGACATTCAATATTGCAACACATTAATATCAAGTGGAATATCACTAGCTAGTTTAGTCATGGCCAAAGAGTTGTTCTTTTGGATCACAAAAGGGAAAACAACTTGAGAAGTGGGTCTGGTAATATTGTTTGGGGCAGCCTGGGTTAGGGGAAAACCAAACAATCTACAAGGGCGATGGGGATGGACAGGTAGGTCAGGTTCAAATCTGGAAGGATTGTAAATAATGGAAGGTAAAACACGAGTATTTCCACTTCCTTGGTGGAATAATGAAGCGGGTACAGATGGTAAAGGCGAAAAAGGAGATGTTGATAATATTTCTTGACCTTGCAAGACCCGATTGTTGGTGTTGTTGCTGAATCCCAACGACTCGAAAAGTCCTACTCTTCCCACCATGGGGCTGCACCTTTTTAGTTTGGTGATTATTTCTTGACCTTGCAAGACCTTACTATAGTCTTGTGCTAATGGGTGTTCGATTCGACTCCTTTTCAAGTTGTTACCGGTGCTGCTGCTGGTGGAAACAAAGCCTGAGGGTTTAATTTCCCATGGTGAAATTCTATTGTTTCGGGGTGTTTCTCTATCGTCCCACCTTACCTAGAATCGTAATTCAAGTAAGAAAGTGTTGGGAAAATATTTCAAGTCGTAATGTAATTTTTACCATGAGACACCTCCACTTTGAACATGGCCATCGGACAGGATCCATATCACCAATTCCAGTGATTACTCCAGCAGATCTACATACAACTTTTGTTGGTGGTGGGTAAACAATGAAAACATTAACAATGAAATGAATGAACTAATCTAACCTTCGGTCAGCTCCATCTTCTGCATCTGCACACACCATGAACCTCGATCCAACAACAAAGGGATGTGTAACACTTGTAATGAATCTATTGAAAGGTATTAGAAAATCAGACAAACCAGCCCTGTCAAAATAAAGCTCAGATGTTAGAGACAAAGACATCCCAATGTGTAACAATTGAATAGTAAAATAAATACCTAGGATTGTAACAAATGTTGAAGACCCTTCCTTTAGATATGGCATGAACAACAGCATTCATATTTGTTGAAGCAGAGCAATAATTACTAGTCTTAAATTGAGCTGCTCTTCTGATTCCCAATCTTAGCTCCCCATCACTTCCTCTTTCATTAACAACCAAATCAAACTAATATAAGCTGCTACCAAGGTTGGTGTGGTGGGTTAATCAAATTATCAAATACAAACCTAAGAAAGAGGACTGCATCTCCAGAGACGAGTTTCTTCCTGTTGATAAATCCACTCCATCCAGTAGTGAGTAAATGCCTTCGAGGTTGACCTCGATATATATGGCGAAACCTCCATTCAGTTCCATGCAAATCTTTTGCAACAAGCTCTTGAGATGGTCTCTGTTGTTTATAATCCTACAGTTTGTTTGCCATGAAAATCATTGAAACAACATGTGAAATAAACAAAGAACAATCAAGTTGCTGTTGTGTATATTATATTACCAAAGGAGGAAAACAGTCTTCTGCAGCCCGACGAGGAACAGAGAAACCTCCATGAGTGCTAGTATCAGAAGCTGTTAAAGTTTTGCAGAACATGTGAGGCGTGCTAATTGTTTGACCAGAATCAACATGTTCTTGATCTCCTCTATCATCATATTCTGCACTAACATCTCCTTTTCTCCATTTCTCCTCAATCTGCAATGTTTTATATTCTTAATCAGCTGCAGACAAGACTGCAGTTACTTAATTAGAGTCTTAGTCTTAATAATAATATACCTCAGCATCAGGAACTAGAAAGACTTGAGCATAAACATCATCAATGGCTGCCTCTGCCTACACAAGAAACTCATATCCATTCATTCTTTCATTCATTCATTCATTCATTCATTAAAAAACAGTATTCATCCATTCATTCATTCAAAGTAAGTAAGTACCTGAAGCTTAACATCAACAACACGACAGAAAACGTGAGGAGGGAGATCGAATAGGAGTGGGGCGGGAAAATCGGAGACGAGTTCGAGATGGCCCTGTGGGAAGTAAACGACGGCAGTTCCAATTTTGGGTAAGGAAATGAGAGGACCAGCGCAAGCGTGCCACAGCTCTAAGCAGACAGATGAAGGGGAATCGAGCGGTGGCGGTGGAGGCGAGGTGTCATCGTCGTCGTCGTTGTCTACGGAGTTGAGATCGATGAAACCATACATAGTAAGAAAAGCCTAGAACGGAATTGAGGTAGAGATCTAAGTTGGGTTGGAATCAAAATTGGAATTTGAAAGGTGTTGATAATGAATATACTTGTTGTGTCTCACCCCACCTGGGAAGGAGCCGTGCCTGGTGGCGATGGTGGCAGTAAAAGCGAAGGAAACAGGCACTGGCCGTTTGTGTGGCTGGCTGGCCGGCCTATAGAGAGTGAAAGTCGACTAGAGTAGTGTAGAGTATGCGTTGTTAATGCGAGCTCGCGAGAGCTTTACCCGTCTTTTTACTCTGTTTTTAACAGTCCAATTTTCTCATATGACCAAGGAAGAAGAAGAAGAAGATTGGACTTGGGTGGGACCCATAACTCTATGAGGACCCGGACTAAACGGGTTACAGCTTCTTCATTTTCTCTCTTTACTCACGCACCCTCACGCGCCTACTATACTCAATGCCACTAACAATACCTGTAAAAATATATTTTATTTGCAGAAACAATGATTATATATTTAATCATATTTATTAAGAATAAGTTAGAACAATAAGCTAAGCCAAAATAATTAAACATAATATCTTCTCTATCTCATGTGGTGAATAAATTGGAACGAATAAGTTGAATTCTATTCAACGATCGATTAACCTGAGTTTAAGCTGAATCAAATTTATCATATATATATATATATTAAACCTTACCTATACATTATTGTCAAGGTATCAAATATTAATATAGTTAACCTAAAAATAAAAATTATTTACAAATCTATTATTTATTTATTTATGTTATGGGGTAACTTTTATATGAGGAATGCTATGGATTTATCATATTTGGTCTCAATACTTTCATCTTAATTTTGGGAAGATAGGATCTCTTTTTATTATTGTTATGTTTGAAATTAATAATAAAAGATATGTAGATGAATTTAATAAAATAATGCGCGTGGTGGGCAGATACGGGAGAGAGAAAGTGAGAGATAGATGATGGTCCAGTAGAAAAGACGACGGGGAGAGACCATTGAATAATAATAATAATAAAAAATATAAATATTTAATTTTGTTTTGTGTCAGCAAAGCTCTCGACTTTTACGCGGGGGGCTTCTGAGTCATCTCTGTCGAGGTTTCTCTCTCAAACTTTTATCGTAAAAACTTTTTCTTTCTCTCTCCTCTTCTCTCCCTTTCATCGTACTTTTTGTCACAACCAACCGTCGCATCAAATCCTGTCTAACCTCATTATCGTCGCCCATCGATTTCATTTCTTCATTTTAATTCAATTTCTTTATAAATAAATTAAAAAATCTATATTATTTTAAATACACAAATTATTTAAGTAAACAGAATAAAACAAGACTCTCCCGACTAATTTCTTGTCTTTTATGTATCTTAATATATATTCAATTTTAATGATTTAGTACTTTCGATATATTTAAATGACTAATACATTTGCAATTTCTTTTTAACAATTTATTTCAATAGAATTTAATTGATATGCATAATCGTTTGTGTTTATGTTTCTTATTTGTTCAAAACTCAGAAGTATATACTAATTATTATAACAGTTTTGTAATAAATCATGACTTATTTACTTTTATAAGCTCAATCAATCTATATCTAAATTATTAAAAGGCACTATTAGAGCTGGTTTGATTTTTACTTTTTTGGTTTTTTTAATTTGTTTGATAATTTTTTGAATGTTTGTGGACGAAAATACCCTTATTTTAACGATATTTTTTATTTTGATACATAAAAAAGAGTAATTAAATGAATGCAACTTTGATTAGATTTTAAGTAAAAATCACTTAAAAAATATTACATAGAGATCAAACCGTCCTTAATTAAATAAGTTACTGATATAGGCTAGTTTGATTTTTTAAACACATGCAATTATAATTTGAGCTAATAAATAATATGAAACCTATTTGAGTACTGTTAATCGAATTAAGCCGGTAAGCGGTTCGGTTCGATCGATCGATTTATAGATCAGAATGTACAACCAAACTGTTGGGGTCGGTTTGCCTAAATCATAAACCGTCGGTTTTGGTTTATTGATCGGTTCGGTTTGATCGATTTGATGATCGGTTCGGTTTGATCGATTTGATGATCGATTCGGTCGATTTATTCGGTTTACTCGGTTTATAAAATAACTAAACTTAAAATTTGTAAAATAGTTAGAATTTTTATAATTTGTAAATTTTTAAAAAACATTATCTTAGATACACGGTATAAAACAATGTTAGTTAAGCTTAAAATCCTAAATCTCAAAACTATTTTTTATAATGTAAAATTTTGAAAACCCATCAAGATAACAAATAAGAACATTATTAACTATTATTAACTTAAAATATTATAAAAAATAAAAAACTATGTGAGAGAAAAAATATTTATGAAAATAAATGAAAATGAAAGCCTCTCATCCTCTTATCCACACACAAAATTATCACAAACCCAATAACCCAGAAATATAAGTTATCGATTCGGTCGTGGTTCAGTTTGGCAAACAATAAATCGACAAACCGAACCGAAAGACTTCGATTCAAGCTATTTCAGACTATCAATTTTTCGGTTGATCGGTTCGATTTGTTTTTGGTTCGATTTTTAACGATTTGGTTTGGTTTCGGGCGGTTCAGTCGGTTTACTTGCAGGTCTAAATCGAATATCATAGGGCTTGTTCGGTTCAAATTATTTAAATAACCTGGAGAGGGAGAAAAATGATTATTGATAATGATTGGTGATAATTTTGAGGAAATGATAATGTTTTTTTGGTAAAAAGACTTAAAGGGTATTGATACATATAAATAAAATAAATAATTATAATTTAAAATATAGAGTATTTTAGTATTTTGGTTAATGACTTGATTGATTTGAAGGATGAGAGAGGGAGTAAAGTGACAATTGATTTGGTTGGGTTATTTTGAAAACCCAAATACGAACAAAGCCATAGAGTGAAGTAATTGGAAATCAAACACAACGAAAGTTTCAAATATTAAGTTCCATATCATAAGTTAGATTCAGCTAATTATGTATCAACTCTTTTGATGTGTTTAATAATAAAGTTTTATATCAACGACTTTATTATAAGTATTTTTCGACCTATTCATTAAAAACATATTATTCCTATTTCAAAATAAAAATTTGAATTATTTTTTTTATTAAACAGGCTAATTACAAAAAAGGTAAAGTTGATTAATGATTGAGAGTGGGGGACGTGGCAGGAGGTGATTGGGTAGGACCCCACAAACGACTTGCCAAAAGGAACTAGACCGGTCCTTGTCCGAGCAGAAGGTGTCGGGTCTGATAAAAGGCACAAATAAATAAATAATTAATTAATTAATTAATTAATTACCCCTATTTCCTCTTTCTATCTCTACAGTGTCAGTGATCATCACATTCACTCACTCCCCCTTTTATCGGGCGAACGTAAAATAGCATAAAATATCATTTTAATTTCATTTTGATTTTTTAAAATAATTTATATTATTATTATTATTTATTTTATTTTAAATTAGAAAGAACTATCCATATTGAACATTCATATCCTGTTTGAATTCAAATAGCTTTTTTTTAGTTGTAATTTGTAATATTTTGTTTTCTCTTACTACTAGTTACCTTAGTATGGTAAATAAATTACATTATTCTCTCATTTATATATTTTTTATTCATCAAAATATAATTTCTTATTCAACTTATTCATCCCAGCTTATTCTTACGTACGTTCAATAGAATTCAACTTATACTCAATTTATTCTACAAATGAGAGACATAGAGAATTGAGTTTATACGTAAAATGTTTAATAATAATTTTTTACATTAACTTATTACGTAAAAGTACTGTAACAAATTATAGACTCTAAACATGCCTTAAATATTAATGACAATTTGTTTTAAATGTAAAATAAATAATGAATTAATTTCCAAACCAAACAGAGTCTCCAGAGGCTATCATATAGGAAGACGAGCAATGGTTTCATTGCCCGAGATGATCAATTTTTGGTTACCTCTTTCGGCTTCTTGTGTATTTTACTATTTCACCCCTACTAGTACAGCATTGTACAGTGCTGCCTATATGACCAAATTTGGCAATATTTTACATCCACTTTGATTTTTTTTCTGACATCTGTTACATTTCAGAGCCCAAATTTTGACCGTTCGATTACTGTCCTTTCCTCCTTAATTACAGAGACTCTGCCTAGGGTTAAATTTGTCATTAACTTATTAATATTTATATAAATTCATTTAATAAAATTACTTGAACAATTCTTTCTATTAATAAATTTTTAACTTTTTTTAATATTTAATATTTGTAAGCAAAATTATCATCTTGCGAATGAGAATCTAAAGGCTTTCTAATTGGGCTATTATGGGTTTTAAAGGGCCCATTTAATTATTTTCCTTGAGATTATTATTAATTTTAATGGTCCTTGTAATTATTTCTATTAAAGTCTGAAATTTGGTCCAAAATGTTGTGTAGCCCAACAAGGCCTGTTAAGTAGACACGGCCTAATTTCCAAGTTTTCTAAACAATGGACCAGATGTGTTTGATCAAACTCTTGAAGGCTGATTATTAACTGATATTATAATAGATAAAAATAGTGATTAGATCAAAGATAATTTTGATAATTTATTTTAAAGAAAGGTTAGGATAATTTTAATATTATAATAGATAAAAATAATGATTAGATATATAGAGTGAACGTTAAGTTTTAAATAAAAATTCTTAAACAACCATACCCTAAAAACCCAAAGATCAAGCAAGCTCTTATTTGAAAACACTTATTTAGTATCTAATTAGTCTCATACACAAATTTTATTTGAAAGAATATCTTAATTTGAGTGTCTTTTTAAGTGTAGCTAGGTTACAAATTTGCACTGAGCTCAATTGATTTTTTATTTATTTTTATTAAATGTATTTATCACATTTTTCTTAAAAAAAAATTAATGAATATGAAAATATTTCTACTTTATTTTTATAAAATTCAAATTTTAAATACAAAAATAACCATTCAACTAATTAAAATTTTCAAAAGCCATATCTTTATAAAAATATTAACTAAACAAGTCACCAAGAAAAGAAGATGCAAGATTATGTGAAAGAAGTTATGAAGAAAAGAAAGAAAAAAATATATGTATTATATATCATTACAAAGAATATTATAATTTAATTTAATGTGTATATTTAATTTTATTAAAAAAAAATTACTAAATTTCATTATATAGAATAAATTTTAAAATTTTAATTGTATTATATATATATATATATATATATATATATATATATATAATTATTTTAGCAAGTAGTGAAAAATGTTCTTTATTCCTTTCACTTTTTTTTTTCTCATTATGAGGATGTGGTCTTGTTTATCGGATGACTATGAATTATGAAACTTTCTATCATTCATATCTTCTTACCAACATTTTTAAATAATTCATTATTTTAAGTTTTTATTCTTTGTTTGGAAAGCTAACACTAAAAGAATCTTAATTAGATATTATTAATTCTCAATATATATATATATATATATTAATCTAAGCAATGAATTTTGCAATAAAAGTAAGCCTAAAATTCAGCCAACTAAACATAAACATTCGCCGCATAGATTTGATTCAGCGTTTTCTGACAATCAATTTCTAAGATGGCTTTCAAATTTATTATTATTATTAAATGGTTTTTCATCTCAAAGTCCAACTAATTCATGCAAAAACACTCTAACCACTCAACCAGACGACCAATTTAACGAGAGACTAATCTCCACGTATACATAGCCCGTAAACACACTCAAGCAATTTCACCAGACGTGCCAAACTCGATCGAACCTGGAATCTCAGGAAGACTGGGATATCGGGAATAACTTTCCATTTATACCCTCCTAGTTGTTGTTGTTGTTGGGTCTAAGAAAGGTATCATATTCTTTGTCTATCGATCAGTCTTTTTGATCGATCCTTTAAGAATATTAGCTTTATTATATATTCCAATTGAAGATTCTCATCAATTCTTTGATTCTTTTTTCCCTCCTTCCTCCACCTTTAAGTAAGTAGTGCCAAATGCTCAATCGTCCATGTGTATGATCAAATTGGATCGATGCGTTCGATGAGGAAGAGTTCAAAGATTGGCGGATGCAAATCTGCTTCCCATCAACTCTTCAAAGACAAGGCGAAGAACCGCGTGGATGATCTTCAAGGAATTTTCACGGATCTGCAATCTGCAAGGAAAGACAGCCGCACGATGGATTCGTATGTGCTTGAAGAACAAGTTCATCAGATGCTCCGTGAATGGAAATCTGAACTCAATCAGCCTTCACCAGCAACTTCATTGCAGCAGCAGCAGGTTCTAGGTTTAGTATATATATGAGTTGAACTAACTATGATATGATTATTTGAAAATAAAACAATAAAATAATGCAGGATGGAAGTCTGGGTTCCTTCTCAACAGAGATTTATCGTCTGTTGCAGCTATGTGAGGAAGAAGAAGATGATGCTAATAGTTCCCTAGCTGGTCCAAAGGCAGAACCTGAATTTGAAAAGGTTTTATTTCTTTATCTATTCATTCATGGATTTTGTATCTGAATTCTAGTTTCCTTTACTGCAGAGCTTTAGGGAGGATTATTTTTCGATTAATGAATGCAAAGATAATCATCAATCAAGAGTTGAGGCTATGAGATTTGGAATGGCTGATCATTTGGATTATCAAATATGTGATTTGCAGCTGCTTCAAGCTGAAAATAACATGTTTGCTTATAATAATAATAATAATAATGGTTTGTGTTCTAATGGGGAAGATGATGGGATGAATTATCAGATTTCTTGTTTTGTCCCTAGTATATGTCCTCCACCTTCTGCATTTTTGGGACCAAAATGTGGACTTTGGGATTGTCCTAGACCTGTTCAAGAATCTCGCGATTATTGTAGTACCTTTCATGCCGGATTGGCACTCAACGAGGGTCAACCTGGCATGACTCCTGCCCTTCGGCCAGGAGGAATTGGGCTCAAAGATGGTTTGCTTTTCGCTGCACTTCTTGCGAAATCGCTAGGAAAGGATGTTGGTATTCCCGATTGTGAAGGTGCTGCTACCGCAAGATCTCCATGGAATGTTCCTGGTATGTATGCTATCCAATTGTCTTTAGTTTTGTATGGATAGTTTAAGTGGTAAGGTAAGAGTAAAATAATAGTTTAAGTTGCAAGACTAAGAGGATCGACTCATCTTTTGAATAATTTTTTTTGTATGGAGGGGTAAAATGGGAAACTCAGTCAAAATAGTTCAAGTGCTAAGATTATTAAACTAAGATGTTGATGTCTCCGTTTTGATTTCCACTACAAAAACACTTCAATTGAAGTGCAGGAAAACGGTAGTCCTAAAAATGGGGTAAAATGGGAAATGAAAAAATTATCGTGCTTTTTGCAGTTTTGCATAGCCAGACAATAAGGGAGTGACTATATATTTTGATAATCCTATAAAGGCATTTGAATCATTTTTTTAGTTTTGTATGGAGAGGGGTAAAATGAGAACTTACCCAAAACAATTCAAGTGGTAAAAGGTTGGTGTCTAATTTCCACTAAGAAGGTCTTCATTGAAATGAAGGGAAACCCTAGTCTTAAAGAGAAAAGGGGTAAAATGGGAAACAAATAAATTTATGTTTCTTTTTTGCGCTCTTGCAGAGCTCTTTGATCTGATGGTTCTTGAGGGCGAGACAATAAGAGAGTGGCTATTTTTCGATAAACCTCGAAGGGCATTCGAAAGTGGAAACAGAAAGCAAAGGTCATTACCAGATTACAACGGACGTGGTTGGCACGAATCAAGAAAGCAAATGATAAACGAATACGGAGGTCTAAAGAGATCTTACTATATGGATCCACAACCGAGGAAAGATTTCGAATGGCATCTATTTGAATACGAGATCTTTAAATGCGATACTTACGCATTATACAGATTGGAATTCAAGCTTGTAGATGGGAAAAAGATAGCAAAAGGTAAGATTACCACTGATTCCGGAACAATAACCGATCTCCAAAAGAAGATGGGAATGCTAACCGCTGTTTTCCCAACTGGAACCAAACGTGCCCTACGGGGAAAACCGAAGTCTATCTCGAAAGACAGTTATTCAGTTGCAGATCAAATGGAAGGGTATGATTATGCAAGTGCCGGCCAGTTTAGTTATCTTGCAGATAACTTGAACGGCTACTATTTGACTTAAGAAGGGAATTTTTGAGATTTCGAAATCTGTAAATACTTTAAAATAAAAGTGTCAACAAGCTCTATTTATTAATGTTACCATGCTCTTCATTAAAAATACAGTCTCTATTGATATGGAAATCAAAGATAGTAGTTTTAAGTTTCAACACAAAGTTTTATCTAATAACCCGTACAACTTATATTACAAGAATACCGAAAGCATGCTAGTATTACACATACGCCGACAGCCATTTAAACATAGCAAGCAAAAACACATATTTAAGCATCGTTGTCAACATCATCATCTTCCTGGTTGTTCACACGTTCGCATTCATCTATCCATTCGCTGTATCTGTATATTTTCAAATTTCATTGAATTCATTGCTTTCCTATTTCATTGACAGACTATTATGTTAAAAGATGAAAACTATTGCACTTACATATCTATTGCCTCAGTTAAAGCTGCAAGGGAAAGTTTAGAATATAATCAGTACCCAACTAACTCAAAACAATTTGTGCACGGCTTTGCTCACATCAGAGAAAAAAAAACAAAACAAAAGAACTAAGGCCTAATCCAGATAACCCCTTAACCCATGATCAATCACTTCATGAATTAAGTCATTAAAATCATCTATCAAATTAGCCATTTAACCCACTTTTAGTCATTTAACCCACTTTTTCATCAAACAAGCTGTAAGATTATGATTAAAATAGACCGACCTGTTATTGTGGTGCTGAAGCTCTCTTGGCAAATTCTGCACGAGGCCTCCCCAATTAAGTTCTTCATATCACTGTGAGACAGAAAATGTTCCAAATAAGTAAGCATTCATTGAAATATTCAGTTCCTTATATGAACACCACACAAATGACCTTCCATAGTTCAGTGCACATTAACCCTAATACTACATTTGTGCTGAAACCAACATTTTCAATTCTCTTAACGACAAGGTCTACTTGTGAAGCAAACAATCCATCATGAATTGCAAATTACATCCACATGCTAGCAGTTGAAAAGGAAAAAAAGAAAGAAAAGTAAAGCTTACATGCGGCATTCAACACCAGTTCCATGGTTGCAGAATGGACAGCTGAAAACAGTGTCCAGTTTGTCCATTCTCTTCTTTGGAGGTGGTTTTGCACTGGATTTCCTCTTCCCCATAGCTAGAGACTCGGTTTGTATCCACAATCAAGCTATCCATCCAATACAGATAATCATGAAGAGGAAAAATTCAAACAAGCAACACAGAAAATCAATTTGATCTGATAAATCATCATATCATGGACGCATTTCTTTTACTGAACTCTATCACAGTTTGAGATTGGCTTTTTGCGATGATATAAACATGTTCAGAAGTGGAAATTGCAATTGAACTCAGGATATTTCTCAAATTTCAGATTAGATTTTGTGAAGAGCATGAACAATGATCTTAAAATCCATAACTAAGCCAATTCCAAGAACAAACAATAACATATCTCCATAATAAGGTTATGAATTTGTACAAGGTTAGATGATGCTTTCCAGTTTCTATCAATCATTGTGTATGGAGAGTTCATAGATTTGAAACATGATGGTCGAATTACAGGAAAATCAAGTCGCGTAGGAAGAAACTAAAGCAAATAACAATACAATATCATTCAATAGAGTAATACGAAGTTCATCACGAAATAACAATCACCTGCAAAACAATAATCGACCTCAGAAGAATCGTCGCGGTAATCCGCAATTGCTCTGTCGCACGCAGGCGCTTTGATAACCCAAAATTGGAAAGAAAAGTTAGGGTTTGTATATTGGGTTCAAATTGTGATTCCAACCGCAATCTTTGCTTCTTTTTATATTTTAAACTTGAATAATATATACATGTTTTTTTCCTTGAATATTTCATTAAATATATATATTATTATTATTATTAAAATTATACTAGTATGGGATTATTTATATATAATTATTTTAACAAAAAATCATATTCTTAAAATTTTTAAATTGATTTAATTTATAAAATTAAACTAAATTTAAATTTTTTTTACAAAGTAATTTAAAACAATATCAATAAACATATTACTAATTAAATTAAAATTTTACTTAGGTCTAATATTTTTATTATTATATATTTATTTAAATAAATATATTAAAAAATCTTATAACTAGTTTTTTATATTTATATTTATAATAATTTTGATTATTTAATAATTAAATTGTGATAAATAGAAAAATAAATAAATTGAATATAATTAATTGATTAAAAATAAATAAATTAATATAATAGATAATTGGAATAATATAAAATATCTAAAATTAATATATAAATAATTAAAAAAAATATATAGTAACATTGCCTAAATTTGTATTTTATAATAATAAATTATTATAATAAATAATTAAACAAATATTAAAATATAATTAAATAAAAAATACGTGTTAATAATTGTTTTTTATATATTATATTTTTTTTAAAACTATTTAAAATATATATATATATATATATATAATTAAATAAAAAACATACAATAATAAATAAGTTGAAACACGTTTCTCAATAAATTTAAAATTTAACATATTTAATTAAATATATTTAAATTAATTAATTTAAATATTTTTATTAATTTGTTTTACAGTTTTCATTTTTAACCAATATTTTTTTATTTATTTTATTTTAGTCTTTTAATTACTAATATATTATATATATATATATATATATATATATATATATATATATATATATTTAAAAAAAAAAATTAATTCTAAAATATTATTTCAAATATATAATGTCTTATTTTATTTATTTAAAAAACAATATGTATTATTTTAAAATTTTACATATTTTTTAAATTTATATATATATAAACATTATAAATTAAAATAACAAATATTTATTATATTTTATAGATTTTTTTATATATATATATAATTAATAATTTTAATATTAAAAAAGAAAAATGCATTATTAAAATATTTTGCACTCATATATATCATCTAAATTATCTTTTAAAAAATGCATTATTAATATTAATCATTCACAATTCCCACCATATTTAAGCATTCGACTATGTTTTTTGGATTTTGCTCACCAAAGAACTTTGCGGTCTTCAATATGCATTCTTAAATATTCGATTATATGTATAATTAATAAGTTTAATACTATAAAGAAAAAATACATTATTAAAATCTCTTACACTCATATTTATATCATTATTAAAATCTCTTACACCCATATTTATATTATCTAAATTATATTTTGAATGATGCATTATTAATCATAATCATTCTCAATTCCCAATATACTTAAACATTTGATTATGTCTTTTGATTTTTGCTCACCCTCTATAGAAGAACTTTGTGGTCTTCAAAGTACATTCTTAAACATTCGATCTTAGGCCTGAATCACCTTCTGTTGATGAACTCCTAGATTTCTCACCAATATTGTTTGTTTTACTCAAGCCGACATTCTTAACATTCAATTACACTTTTCGACATAAACTTATGCTCTAAATCACCATTCGTTGACGAACCTTTAATTTTTCTCACAAATATTTTCTTTACTCAACCCTCTATTGACGAACCCTTAGGTTTCTCACCAATATTGCTTACTTTACTTAAACTGATATTCCCAACATTTAATTATAGTTTTCGGCATAAACTTAGGCTTTAAATCACCCTTCGTTGATGAACCTTTGGGTTTCTCACAAATGTTTGCTTTACTCAACCCTCTGTTTTCTATTCTCAAACATCAAAGAGCCTGAATCATGTCTAAAGATGCCAGCTCCTCTAAGATCCCCATGTTTTCAAAAGAAAACTACATGGTGTGGATGAAGAGAGTGCGTGCTCATCTTGCTTCCTTACACGATGACATGTGGAGTGTGGTCACAGAAGGTCCTATCAAGAGAGATAAAGACAAATTTGAGTGGACACATGAAGACAAGAGGAAGAACAACCTCGACAACTTGGCCATGGACATCTTGTACAGATCTATTGACGACAACATGTACAACTACATCATATCTTGCGAGTCTGCCAAAGAAATTTGGGACAGACTCACTCTACTCTGTGAAGGCAACGAGCAAACCAAAGAAAATAAGATTATGGTTGTCACCCAGTAATTTGACAACTTTAACATGCGTCCTAGAGAGACGATGACTGAGTTTGATGCAAAATTCAGCCAGGTCGTTATCACCCCATCCATTCTGGGTAAGACCTACAGCAACAGAGAGATTTCTATAAAGGTCATGCGTGATTTACCAAGGGAGTGGGACATCAAGATTATGGCGATGAGGGAGTCCAAAGACTTCAATAAGATGAAGCTCTTCGACTTGTTTGTCGATCTGAAGGCCTATGAGTTCGAGTTGAACTCTAGGATTAAAGAGGAACACCCCACATCCACCATCACAACCAAGGCTTTGGTGACTGCCAATGAGTCACCAGTTGCCATCGAAGTAAAGACGGCTGCTCAACATCTCAGCAGCGATGCAATGGCTCTTCTCGTGAAGAAATTCGGCAAATTCATGAAGAAGAGCAATCCTAACTCAAACTCTTCAAATAATAACAATGATGATAAAACTAAATATATGGCTAACGTTAAATGCTTTAACTGTGATATTTTAGGTCATTACAAATCGGAGTGCAGAAAGCCGAAACGTGATGAGAAGAAGAAAGACAACGAAAACGATCTGAAGGCCCTCATGGCGGCTGATAGCAAGGCCAAGTGGATGCAAAGCGACTCAGACTATTCATCATTCAGCGATAGTGATGATGAAGAGGTTGTTTGCTTTATGGCAAGAAAAGAGGGAGATTTTAAGGAATTCGAGGTATTTGATTTCTCTTTAGAAGAGTTTTCACGAGATGAATTAGTGGCTGCACTAAATGACATGGTCTCGAAGTACAAAAAAAACTATCAGAATCTCAAAATGAAAGAAGTTCAAAATCTGAAAATGATGAATCTATTTTTTCTCAAACCTCCGAACCGAATAATGAGTTTATTGGAAAATGAATTAGTGGCTGCACTAAATGGATGAGCTCTCATCTGAGAATGAGACGCTCAAGGAAAAAAATTCAAACTCTTTCTTCTAAAAATCAACGTTTAACCTATATTGTCATTTCTTGGACAAAGTCTGGAAAAGCTGTCAAATATCAAATTAGTCTGTTGAGGCCTACTGAATGCAAATCCGTTCTAGGATTTGACAACGATGACTTAGACAAGTCCTATAAGAAGTTAAACTCAGCAACTGACAAGCTTAAGTCAATAAGCTTTTGTTGGGAAAAAACCCTGACAAAACCACAAAATAAGAAAACAAACTAAAAGAACACTAACAGAATTTGATAACGGAGTTCGGCCAAAATGTTGCCTACGTCTCCGAGCACTAAGGCTATCAATTAATAAGGAAGAAGAGATACAAATTTAGGTGCAATAAACCAAAGAGGGGAGAGTTTCTTCTGTACACTAAGAAACTTCCCCAACTCCCATAATCTTCCGATGTGGGATTTATGCTAATTGTGAATATAGTTTCTTTTATATACTAAGAAACTTCTTTCACTCCCATCATCTTCCGATGTGGGATTCTAATTGTGCCAAAAACAACAAATCTCCACCTTGGCACAATATCCAAATACTAATCTTCAATATTAAAAAATAAACCTTCAGTGCTTCCAATTGGCGCTCTTCAGCGCCGACTCAAACGCGGAAGATGTTTACCAAATCTAAACAATTAGATTTGGTTTTCCCCATGTCTTTCATCTCGAACTCTTTACCCAATTGAGCCTTCAATTTGTCAACTTCATATTGGCTCTTTGATGCTATCAACATATCATCAACGTACAAGAGTAGATAGATGTAAGACTCATCTTGCAATTTGCGCAAATACACACATGAACTGAATCTGCTTCTTGTGTACTTGTGCTCCATCATAAACTTGTCAAGTCGCTTGTACCATTGTCTCGACGATTGCTTCAACCTGTACAATGATCTGTTCAACTTGCAAACTCAATTTTCTTTATCAACAACATTTAATCAATCTGGTTGATAAATGTAGATTTCCTCGTTCAAATGACCGTGTATGTCTGCGGTCTTCACATCTGGTTGAACTAGCTCCAAATTCATCTGCGCTACCAAGGCCAACAAAATTCCAATGAAAGAGTGTTTAACAATAGGAGAAAGTATCTCATTATAATCACTTCCTTCCTTCTGAGCGTAGTCTTTAGCTACCAATTTTGCCTTGTAGCGAACATCAAATTTTTCGGGAAATCCTTCTTTCTTAGCAAAGATCCATTTACCACTAACAGTCTTCTTCCCTTTTCGTAGATGCGTCAACTTGCATGTCTCATTCTTCTGAATAGATTGCATCTCATCTTCCATAACACCTCTCTTTTTTCCATTTTCAGTACTTCGACTGACATCTGAAAAACTGGATGGAACATCATCTAAGACTAGAAGTGCATAGGCCGCCATGTCAATAAACCGACCTGGTTTTTGAATTAACTCATCTTGACCTATTCACAAAAATTGATTCACGTTGTTCTGGAGGTTCTTGGGTCGAAACCTCTTCCTCATTTAACTCTTCGTCTGTCGTCGGAGAGTCACTTATAGCTGGGCTTATCTTTATCTGCTCAAACTCCACCTGTTGTGGAGTACAATCAATCTTGTCTGGTGTTACCTTATTCAACATTGAATAATCATTAAAAGTAACATCTCTACTGATAATGATTTTCTTTGCATCCAAACACCAGAGGAGATATTCTTTAACTCCAGTAGTAAATCCCATAAAAAGAGTCTTCTTTCCTCGTGGATCCAAATTTGATTCAACTCCATGATAATATACAGTAGAACAAAAAATATACAAAGAATCATAATCAGTTGCAAGTTTTCCAGACCATACCTCTAATGGAGTCTTGCCATCAAGTGTAGATGATGGTAGACGATTTATCAAATGTTGAGCGTATGACACAACTTCTGCACAAAATTTCCTGTTTAACCCAGCATTAGACAACATACATCGAACTTTCTCCACCAATGTTCTGTTCATACGTTTCGATACTCCATTCTGTTGTGGTGTTTTTCTAACTATGAAGTGTCGAACAATGCCACACTCTTGGCATAACTTCTAGAATGGATCATTCTTGTATTCTCCACCGTTATTAGTATGGAGAATTTTGATCTTTCTTCCTGTCTCGTCTTCAACTTGAGTTTTCCATTTAAGAAAAATCTCAAACACTTCACATTTGTTCTTCATCGTAAACACCCATACTTTTCTAGAAAAATCGTCAATAAAAGTAACAAAGTAATGTCTACCTCCAAGAGAAGGAGTCTTGGCAGGTCCCCAGACATCTGAGTGCACATAATCCAAAATACCATTAGTGTTATGGATAGCAGTGCCAAATTTTACTTGCCTTTGTTTTCCCAGAATACAATGTTCACAAAAATCTAACTTACAAATTTTTGTACCTTTCAACAATCTTTGCTTGACAAGAGTTTGCATAGATTTCTCACCAGCATGCCCAATCGCATATGCCATAGCTTTGTTGCCTCTAACTCCTTACTACTCCCGGAAGTTGATACACATGATGTCCCATTAACTATACTACCTTGACAGTAATACAAATTATTACTCTTCCTGATAGCTTTCAACATCACTAGCACTCTAGATATTACCTTAAGAACTCCATTTTCCAATTTCACATGTAGGCCCCCAAAGAAATGAGATTTTTTTTCATATTCGGTATGTACCGAACATCTCTAATAATTCTGGTGGATCCGTCATCATTCCTCAGCTTGATTGAACCTATCCCCTTTATTTTAAAGTCAAAGAACCACTTTTGAACTGGTGTCATATGATAAATACAGGCTGAGTCCAATATCCATGTATCAGGATGTGATGTTGTGTGTGACATCGATAAAGAGTATTCTGAATCTGCATCACCTTTGTTTTCTACAACATTCGCATCTTCAGAATCTTTCTCTTTCTTTTTCAACTTTGGGCAGTTAATCTTCCAATGTCCTTTCTCACGACAGAAAGCACATTCATCTTTGGCAACTCTACTTTCAGATCTTCTTCCTTTCCCTTTTGATTTGCTCTGCTGACGGCCCCTAACCATCAATGCTTCATCTGTTGTACCTACTTTGTTTTTCCTTTTATACCGCTTTCTCAATTCATGACTATATAAAGCAGAACTTACATTTCCCTTCCCATGAAGTAATATTGTTTCTAAGTGTTCAAATTCATCAAGAATGGACGATAGCAACATCAACGCAAGATCTTCATCCTCAAACCTAACGTCAAGGTTTAACAGATCTGCTACTAATTCATTAAACTTAGTTATATGCTCATTCATAGTAGTACTTGATTGGTAATCAAACCGGAACAGTCGCTTCTTCATAAGGAGCTTATTCTGACCACTCTTCTTCAGAAATTTATCCTCCAATACTTGCCACAGTTTCTGTGCAGAAGTTTCATTCTTCACAGCATACTTCTGCTCTCTGGACAGGCACGATCGAATTGTTCTGCACGCCAACCGATTCATGATACTCCACTCTTTTTCTTCTATACCATCTGGCTTTCCGACCTCAATAGCAACATCTAGACCCTGCTGAAAAAGACAATCTAGAACCTCACCTTACCACATGCCGAAATGCCCAGTTCCATCAAAGATCTTCACCGCAAACTTCAAATTTGACATCGGTGTGCTCGTCCAGGATGACGAAGGAGTTGACGCCCCTTTTGAAGACTCCACCATGCCAAGGACGAACATTTGGCTCTGATACCACTTGTTGGGAAAAAACCCTGACAAAACCACAAAATAAGAAAACAAACTAAAAGAACACTAACAGAATTTGATAACGGAGTTCGGCCAAAATGTTGCCTACGTCTCTGAGCACTAAGGCTATCAATTAATAAGGAAAAAGAGATACAAATTTGGGTGCAATAAACCAAAGAGGGAAGAGTTTCTTTTATACACTAAGAAACTTCCCCAACTCCCATCATCTTTCGATGTGGGATTCTAATTGGCCCAAAACAACAGCTTTGTCAAATGGAGTTTAACTAATAATAGAATTGATTCAATCTGTGAGGATCTAACTTTAAAGGATGAGATTATTTATGTTCCGCCAACTGTTAGCTGACTAAAACTTAAATTAGAAGTAGTCAGCAAGGCTGGCATATCAAAACCTGATAAGAAGTCAAGGAGTTTTAAACAAAAATCATCCTCTAAGGTTAAGGGAACATTTGTTAGCATGAAGACGTCTGCTAAGCCTAAATCATACGCATTAGTCACAACACAAAATGGAAAATCCATTAGAATAACTCAAATATGGATTCCTAAGGGATTGATTGACCGATGACCCAAGTAAATGTGGATACCAAAAGTTGTAAATACATTTTTGTGTAGGTGATATAGGGTAGCTACATGAAGGAAACGTGTAGCACACTCTTTTGAGAACATATTCTAGAAGTTCAACAAATGATACATTTTCCATTTCCATAGACTAAGTGTTTCTTCCTTAAAAATATTTTTGGTCTTGAGGATCTCAAAACATGTATTTGTTCATTCTATAAATATGCATAAATTGAGGGAGGATTTTAATGTTTAAAATGTTCAAACAGATGTACACTGACGAAAGCTTTAATTGGACTATTAAACGAGGACGTCTAATAGAAAATCAAGTACTTAGACGTATATTTTCTTACACAGTCTGTGCTTCTGAGTTGGATTGTCTTGGTTTAAAACCTACGCGATTAGACGTCGAAGTCTAATAGACGTTTAGACGTTTATAAGACTAGCGTAGTTGGACGCTCACGTCTAACTAGACACACATCTAATACGTGTTGTTCATGCGTAATTAGACGTCTACGTCTAATAGATGCTTAGACCTCTATAAGACAAGTGTGATTAGACGCATTCGTCTAATAGACGTCTATTCAACCTAGATGCCAGATTGTAGAAGCAAATGATACATTTAATTACGTGTGCAATTAAACGCTTCATCTTCAAACTAATTGAGGACAATTGTCATTTATATATGCGTTGTCATCTAATTTTCCCGCTCAAACATTAAAGTAGTCATCTCCCAATAACTTGAAGACACGTGTCTCTCGAAGTTAAGGAAAATGACTAATATACCCTTAAGTTTTAAAATTCTTTTTGAAAAACTCAGTTAATGATGACTATTTTTGGAAAAGACGTCTACCGTTAATTAAAGGGTTTTCTCTCTCAAAAAGTGACGGTTAAGACATGTGACATTTCAGATTCTATTTAAGGACATCATGCATGTGCTTGAAGCTTTTATGCTTACAAGTCTCTAAGAACCTAGTTTTTCTCTACCCTCTCTCTAAGATATCTTGTTCATCTTCTACTCTCAAATTGACTGACAAGAAACCAATTTCTCTTGGTCATAACACCTTGCATGTGGATTTTGACTATGTTTACACTATTGATCAACATGATATCGTTAATATGTTTCACTCTCTAGAGTATTCTGGTCTTCGGAAATATCTTGGCGGTCCATTCGTCTTCTACGAAAAAGAAGTCCGAGAATTCTTCAAGACGGCGAACGTGATCAGAGATTCTATTACGGCGACGGTGAACGGAATGTCTATTTCCTTCGGTGAATCTAAATATGATGAGTTCCTTGAACTTCTATCAGATGGTCACACCTTTAACAATGCGCTTCCAGCGGAAACCATCTCAGAAATGCAGATCGTTTTCTCAAATGATAGCACTTCAATCAGATTAAACGGGAAGAAGAAAGCCCTAAAGCCGCATTTCATCCTTCTAAACGATATTGTGGCGAAGGCTCTTCAAGGCAGGGCATGTTCGTTCGACCTGTATAGCCAGGACCGTTTCGACTATATGACGATTATTTCTAAAAGTATGCAAATCAACTAGGCATCTACTTTATTCTCCAATCTCTACCAGTTGATTTACTCAAGAAACAAGTAGAGTGTGGGCTTCTCAGCCCAACTCGGCTGATTTATGAAGCATTTGGGTGTTCCTATGGGCGAGAGTGAGGTTATTAATCCTAGTCACATATTCACCAACTTCTCTATAAAGAGAACTCTTGCGAGAATGAAGCTCTCGAAAGACTTGGTTTCTAGCTCATCTAGCCAACAGACGGGTGGCTAGTCGGTCACTCGGTCTAAGCAACAGGCTGCTTCTGTTCAGTCTACGGGGGCGAAAAGAACTAAATTTGTAATGGAATCTGTGGCTAACACGAATAGCCAAAAGAATTCTCTGAAGAAGGATTTTGGAGTAGTTGACTCTAGGGCAAGACAAGGTCTTCCTCCTCTTGAAGCTATTCATATCTCATCCCGTTCGCCCTCCTCCAGTCCAGTGAAGAAGCAGGCTAAGTCTTCTGGTCCTGTTGTTGATCAGACGAAGGCGTCTAAGGTAAAGCTATGATTGATAATGAATTGGGTAAAGCTCAGGTTCCTGGTTCTGAATTGGGGGTTGATGAGTCTATAGGGGTCATTGGATGTCCATTGCCCATTATTAATGAGTAGGGTGGTTGTTCTGTTCCAGAAAATGGGAAGTTCAGGTTGAGCTGATTATAAATGTGGATCAAGTCATGGTTGGTGCTGTTCAGATTCCTTTACCTGTTGAATTTCTTGCTGAAGTTCAGGTTGAGCCGGTTATAAATGTGGATCTAGTCATGGTTGATGTCGGATTCATGTTCCTGTATCTGTTGAAGTTCATGTTGGACTGGTTACCAATGTGGAAGAAGCTGTTCTGAATGATATGATTTTTGTTGCTCATAATGGCGATGTTATTTTGAAGTAATTCCCTGTGAGAGGTAAGAAGAACTAGAATGACACTATACAACTCTGGTTCTCGCTTAAATTCAAAATGTTTCAAATGGAATTGATCCCGTAATATTTTTTTGACATTGAGAAAGTGGTGTATGGTCTTCTAGTTTTATGAAAGAATCTGGTATATGTGTGAAAACAAGGTGTTCTCACTCATAAGGCTAATCAAACCTGGCAGAATTATAGAGTTTGGCAAACTACAGGCCTTCCGACACTGTGTCTAAGAACCTCAGTTATGATCCTAAGATTCAAAAAAATTATACAATTTTAATATATAGGTGACATAATATAAAATAAATTGTGAGTAAATTATACCATTTAAATATGTAGATTAAAATAAATTGTGTATATAAATAAATAATTTAAATTGAGTTGTTAAAAATAAAATAAAATCTCCACCCGTGTTTAACTCACGCTATGTCACTCTAACCACCATAATCCATTCACATCGATCCGGATCTCTTCCAATTTCATCCATTTAATTATGATATTTTTCTCGACGACTCACGATTTCTAACCATATTTCATGATTCTTTGTTGGAAACAAGTTCTATAGTTCACAAATTTTTTTATCGAAAACAAATTTCGTAGCTCACTAAAATGGTCCGCTTTGAACATTATTTATCCAATCTGAACATTTTAATAACGTCATAATAACGACATCACTTTGGTTTAGAATATTGTTATTTAATTTTTAATAATAATTAAATTTGAGACATTTAATATTCAAAGAATATTACATTTTTAACTAATTTAGTAAGTAATTATTAGACTAATATTAATGTACAAACTATTTTTTTAAATAAATTATTTTATTTATTATTTTTATCTCAACACTGGGATGTCGATTTTGTTTAAGTTCAATTTTACCTTTTATTTTACCAACAAGATAACAAACCGGTATTAGTATTAATTTTACTTAGTAATATAATATATTTGGAAGAGTCCATATTTGTAAACCAGTAGTTATATAAATTATAAATTAATTTATTTTTTAAAATATAATTTTTTTCAAATCATAATTTAAAATTTAAAAATAATTAATATATATTATTAAATATTATTCATAATATATTTAATATTTACAAAAATAACTAATTTAAATTATAAAATATTAATATATAATTAAATTATTACCCAACCAATTAAATAGGTAAAAAAATAGTTCAACCAATAAAAAATCTGTTAACCGATAAATTTTCAAATCGGTTATTATTTTTTAGCTTTTTTTTTTCAACCATGTTTAGACCATTTTTTTGAAATATTTCAATCATACTTCAATTTAAAATATTCTTTTTTATAGATAATTTCAAAATTACTTATACAAATATTTATTTATCATAACCTTTTATTTGTTGCGGAAAATTATGATTAGATTTTCTTAACTTAAAATGAATGAAAATTTAACAAAACATTTTAATAAATTAATTTTTTTTTATATTCAACACAATTCTTTAAACAATATTTACATTTCAACTTAAAACATATTTTTTTAATGATAATTTAATTTTTTAAATAAATATTTATTTATCTTGATCATATAATTTTGTAAATACATTTCACTGTGATTTGATTCTTTTGTAAACCAAAATAGCCGGACTTCGGACTGAAAATACAATCTTATTTTGATATATTGAGATTTGAGCAATCTACTTTTAAAATATAACAATTAAATATTAATACTAATTTTATAAATAAAAATGTTATTTATTATTTAAAATAATACAAATGAGTTGATAATTTCCATTATGCTTTATTTTAGGTCTCTAACATTTCATTCGATTATCTGAGCGCCCACAAATCAAGATTTCTCTCTCTCTTTCGCGGTGTTTCATTCCCCTTAGGGTTTCATTCATAATCTTCGAAGAGGAAGATAAAGCTCGCATTTTTATCAGCGGGAAGTGATTAAAACACTGAGTTTCTTAATCAACAGAGACTCTCTCTTTCTTAATCAGCTTTTATAGCAAACTTCGTCGGTGGGTGTTAACCATGGGAAGGGGAAAGTTCAAGGGAAAGCCTACTGGCCGCCGTATGTTCTCCACTCCTGAGGAGATGCGTAAGTTTCCGATTTTCCTATGAACTAGTAGCTCTCTTATATTACTAGCAATGTTTGTCTGTTGTTTTGTAAGATTTGATTGTAGATTCATTTTTCTTTTATTGATCTGAAATTCGATTGTTCCATTTTTATGCCCAATTCATTTACTCTAATGAAATTTCATATCTGAATGGATTGCTAATGGAACCCATATGCTTGTTTGATGATTGACGATGTACGTTGTGTATCTGTCTTAATGGATGCAGGTGCAGGTTCATCTGCACGTCCTCGCACGTTTAAAAAGGTATTATCCATTGATCTTGACTTATAGATATTCGATTCCGGAATAACATGTTGAATTAACTGTCTACTGTAGTTAGAAATGACAATAATCTTTGTCCAAGGATCATCAAGAGACAAATATTCTTTTGTTTGGTTGCATGTTCATTAATAGAACATTTGGTTGTTGTCTCTATATGTTTTTACTAGGAAGCTATTGTGGAAGATGAAGATCAGGAGAGATCTGAGGAAGAATCGGAAGAAGAGTCTTCTGAGGATGAATCCGAAGTAATTTTCTGTTGTTCTTTGTTCATGATTTAGCTCGGACTTTATTTGTTTGATTGAAGATAATTTATCCTTAATTTGTCTCATTTACTAATGTTAACAGAAGCAAAAGGGTGTCCAAGGAATTATTCAGATCGAGAATCCTAATCTCGTGAAGCCTAAAACAGTTAAAGCTAGAAATGTTGATGTAAGTTATGACTTATGAAGTAGAACTGTTTGAGGCTTAGAGGAAATAAGAATATGCTCTAATAGCTAGTTCTTCTTTTTGTAGACTGAGAAGACAACTGAACTCTCCAGGCGCGAAAGGTTTGTACATTTCAGAATAAATTTTTATTGTATTAATTGGTATATTAGTTCTTACAGTTTTGAAATTTTTCTGTTTTGACAGAGAAGAAATAGAGAAACAGAAAGCCCATGAAAGGTATATGAAGTTGCAAGAACAAGGAAAAACCGATCAGGCAAAGAAGGATTTAGGTATGGAATTGATAAATGTATTATTAAAATGAAAGTTTTAGTATCTTGCTACAAGAATACAATAATAACTAATGGTCTTACGAATCTTCTTTATTCCAATTTCAATGAAAGTCCATTGGAAAGTTTTCAAAGTTCAAATTGAAGTATAAAGATTTTATATCTAGCTTCATTTTGTATCGACTCTGAATTATGGTCTAGATTACATTATATGCGGTTGATTGATGCATAACATCTTGTTTTTAACCACCTATCAGAACGTCTTGCACTTATACGACAACAAAGGGCTGATGCTGCTAAGAAGCGTGATGAAGAGAAAGCAGGTAATGTTCATAAATTATCTTCATCTCTTTTTTGGTCTGCCTTCGTATTTGTATTGTGCAATTATTTATGCTTTTCCTCGGATTCAGCTAAAGAAATGAAGAAAGTGGAAGCCCGCAAATAAGAAGGGAAGAGCTCGAGAAATGTCTTAAAATTTGAAATTTGTTGAAGTTTATAACAAGTGATGTTAAGACACAAGGATTGTTGCAAATTATGGATTGTTTTTAGGCCAATGTTTTAAATTGGTTCATATGCCATTTGTTTGGCCTGTGTCTGTCTGCTCGCTGCTATGCTATATTAACAGCTTATTTTGTTCATCTCTTTTAATCAAAATTGAATTTACTACTTTTATTATTATTGCCATTCTTATTAGGTTTAAATAATTTGGTTATATAATTACCTAATAGTCCCTTAAAGTTAAATCCAATTCACTTAATTAAAATCTTTTAGTTTATTATTAAAATTGTATGATTTTACTATTCTAATTGATTTTGATAGACTTAGTTATACAACTGGTCTCTTATTTAAATCATTATTTATTTTAAAAAATGATATCATACAAAATATTAATAAAATTATAATGTTTGACCCGACCGATCAAAGAAAGATGGGTTAGGGTTAGGAATTGGATAGGATCGATTCAAGATCAGTATTTCTTCTTCTATCAAGCGACCGAAAAGCTCAACGACGATGGCGGATAATCAAAACCCTAAACCCACCGGCGATTTAGGTCGCAAGTACCGTAACCCGCCGGACGCGGCGAACCCAGATCCTGCGACTATGAGAGAGCAATGGAGATTCGCCGTCCGTCAATATAGCCGATGGTATTCCCACGCCTGGGGCACCGCTATCCTTGCCGGCGTCTCCTTTTTCGCACTTGGCTGGATAATCAAAGGTTCCAATCCACTTCCTTCTTTCAATCATGAATCTGATTCCAAACCTCGCAAACCTGATTCACCGACGGCATCAGAACGCCGATAATCGCAAGGTTTCCCTGACCACCGTACCTTCATAATAATAATGCTTCAATTCCATAGCTGCTGTAATCTGTATGAATATGCGTTTCTATGAATGATGAATCAAACTTGTAAAAATTGCTGGAAATGACCAAAAATGGTTTTGATTACATTCGCAAACCTAATGTGAGATCTAAATTGAAGATACAAACAACTTGAAGAAACTGGTGGTTTTGATTATAAACATGAATGTTTGAATGCAAAATGAAGATTACGAAGAGCAACAACCATCTTTCTTAACCGCGGAAACATCATCTCTGCTATTCATATTAATCATCTGTCCTTTAGGCAAAGCAGCAGGATCGCCACCAATATCGAGTGCTTTCCTACTAACAACATGATAGATCTGCGTCAAAACCTCAGTAAATGCATCTTCAACATTCATAGCTTCAAGCGCAGATGTCTCCATAAAGAACGTCGTCTCTTTTTCAGCAAATGCCTTAGCATCTTCTGACGATACCGCTCTCAGATGACGTAAATCTCCTTTGTTTCCAACAAGCATAATCACAATATTCGCATCCGTATGATCCTTCAACTCCTTCAACCATCTCGCTACGTTTTCGAATGTAACGTGACGTGTTACGTCGTACACGACTAGAGCCCCAACCGCTCCGCGATAATACGCACTCGTGATTGCTCGATACCTGCAGTATAACAAATCACGATCGAAGATGATGATCGATCATCTGATTAAACAAATTAGATTAGAAGAGAGAAGAGAAACCTTTCTTGACCGGCCGTATCCCAAATCTGAGCCTTAACGATCTTATCTTCAACCTGAATGCTACGAGTTGCGAATTCAACTCCGATTGTTGATTTTGACTCGAGGCTGAACTCATTACGAGCGAATCTAGATAAGAGGTTTGATTTTCCGACGCCTGAATCTCCGATCAGAACCACCTTGAACAAGTAATCATAATCGTCTTCCGCTCTATAACCGCCCATTATTCTGTTTCTTTCCTTCCTAATTCAGTTATAAAATAATAACAATTTAGAGAGAGAGAGAGATGAGAATACAAGAGAGAATGAGCGGGGTTTGTTAAATTTGTAGATGTCTAATTTAACTTGACAACTATTATTATTATTATTGTTAATAAAATAAATTATTTGTAATAATTTATACTAATAAAAAATATTATCATAAGAAGTTATGGTCAAGCACACCTTGAGATTGAAGAGGTCAAGAATTAACCAAATCTAATTAAAGTTTGAAAGGGAATTAGTTTATAACCTTAACCTAGAAGAAAGAAACTAATAATCAATAAAAGTCTTCTAATTACATATTATTCTATTAATACTTGACAAAGTCATTTAGAAATTTATTAATCAAAGTGTGACATGTGTTGTTCTAGGTTAGACCAATCGTGACATATAGTTGCTAGAATCTCAATTAATGAGATGCTAATTTTTATCAGTTCTCATTTTAAAAAGAAAATATGCTCTATTTTGATCACCTTCTAATATATGGTTGAAGGGTCTATTTTAAATATTTAATTATTTTTCTCCGTATGGTCACACAAAAGAACCGAATCAATAGTTTATCGGTTTCATTTTAACGGTTTATTAGTTAACCGTTTTTTTACTAATTAAACAGTTTGATTTTCGGTTAATCTATTTTTCTAACGATTATGTTTAACTAGTAAACAGATAATAATTTAATTATATTTTTATATTTTTTAATTTATATTAGTTATTTTGTAAATATTAAATATATTATAATTTATATTTAATAAATTTATATTTTAGTTATTTTTAAATTTTAATTATAATTTTTATATTTAAAAAAAATATAATTTATATAATTAATAATTTAAAAATGAAGACTTTTAAATTATTACAATAATATAATATATTATAACATATTTCTAAATATATATATAAAATATTATTATAATATATTATCTATAAAATATTATTATAATATAATATTATAACAATAATATAATAAATTTAATACTTAATTAAAAAAAATGAATTATTAATTCTCGTTAATCAAAACCGGTAAAATCGATACCAATACTGATCGGTTAACCGGTTTATAAAATAAGAGATAAAAACCGTAAAATTAGACTTAATCGGAACCAATTAAGCGGATAACCGACCGGTTAAACACTCTTACTACAATATTTAGTGAATTTGATTAAATTGTTAAGACTAGATAAATTAAAACAAAAATTATTTGTTAAGGTTTTTCTTTCTTTTCTATAATAACAAATTAAAATGACCTATAGAAATAGAAATGAGACATACAAGGATGAAGGGATAATAAAATATCTCCATTAACATTTGGATTCTCATGTTTCATCCTGATTTCTACTAATTTACGTATTTGATCGGATAAACAAGAAAAAAAGACCAATTGAAAAGAATTGGCTATGAGAAATTACATTCGGGAGGAAGACCTTGGGGAAACCTCATTTTATCGTTACAATAATCATAAACCATGTATTTATCTCGCACCCATTTCATTCTCTCTAAACCAGTAGCATTCAACGTTTCGCGTCGCCAATCATTGTTCGACGAGTTTGAAGGACGTAGACTCTTGGAATCGCACGAGGACGAACCCGACTTCCATATACATGCCTTGGCCTTATAATTTCTATACGAAGCCGTGAAAGGTGCTTTGTTCCAATCGGTTTTAACCCTACCTCCCTTTGTGGCCCAATCTTCTCCGTTCCATATGCTAGAGTATACCCTCATGGGTAACTTGGTTGGAAATGGTACCCCTAGCTTCTCCATGTTCTTGAACTCTCTAATTGGCGTGCCATCAACTGAAAAGACAATCCTAAAAGGGTTCCATAAAATGGAGTAGGTATGAAAATCGGTTGTTGGATCGAACCATAGGAAGAATTGTTGCTCTCTATCACCTTTTCCACGGGAATACACGTTTGTGTGGAGAGTGTAGGGATCTCCGGTTTCGTTACCTAAGAACTCAAAATCTATCTCATCGTGGATTAGCCCGTCCTCAGATGACATATAGTATGTCGTCACGGTTCCAGCCGAGTTGCCACTCACCAGTTTCACCTAATGATCATGAGTTCGAATATTTCTTTACACTCAGAACATTTAAAAGTAAATAAACAAATAAGAGTAATGATACATTATTTAACGATGTGTTTCATTTTCAATCCACTCATAAAATGACACATCATTTCACATCTTTTCATACAAAGACATGTACTAATATTAGTTGATAGTACCTGCATTTCGATCTTGCCAAACAAATATTCGTTGCGAGAGCGAAAACCGGAGCCGGAGGCCTTGTCCATGGAAAGGGTGAGGAGACCACCATTGTTGTGGATCTTGGCTCGGGATTCACCCCATGTGATTTCGAACTCTTGGTTTAGGGTTCCTCCCTCAGCGTTCATGAAGAGTCGAGTTTGTTCATTGTAGGTCTGACGAGCGATGGCTCGAGTGCGAGCGATAAAGTTATCGAGGTTGAGGAGGAAGAGAAGAGCGAAGAGGGTGAAGATGATTAAGATGGGTAAGCAACGAGGGGAGGATATTGGCGAGGAGCTGTTCCTTGACGACTGAATCACCATTATTGTATATAATTAAGATGATCACTAGATCTAATTCAGTGGTTAATTGTTTTGATTGGTAATTAGTTATCAGATATTTGATCATTCATCATCTCCATGCATGCATGCAGCTTGCTAGCTAGCTAGGGTTAATTTCTCATCATCTCTTCTTTCTCTCCATCTAACTAATAATAGGATCACAATGGTTAGACCAGTAATGGTTCCCTTATTAATCGGCTTATTGTCCATCTCTGATCGATTTTCGGTTTACATTTTGGACCAAATATGTGTGACTCACTTCCTATGACTAATTTGACTATATATATTTATTTTATTTTGAAAAGTTTCCAATCAACTATGTTAATTATAGATGTCATCAATTAATCAAATGATAAATGACACCTATATGGAACTATAGAGCCACCATAAATCTAAACCTAGTCTTTATGCACCACTTTTTAAGAAGTGGATTATGTTAATGGACAAGAGAATTGTAATAATTAATGATACTCACACTATAAATTGAATAGGATATAGTTTCAATGCTGCATTGGTGAAGATTCATAACTTAATGTTAAAATACAAAAATTAATGTTCTCAAGGTTATGAAATGAATAAATTAATGTGTAAATAAAATTTAATATACCTTAAGTTTAGTGAATATACCTAAGTTTAGTGAATATTTATTTTGGAAAGTGATCAATTAATTCAAATAAGGAATTATACATAAAAAAAACAATAATTTATAAATAATATAAAATAATATCTATAACATCAAAACAATTAAATAAGAATTTAAATCAACTAAATGAAAATTTATATATTAAATAATATAATATATATAATATTAAAAAACAAAATAATATATATATAATATTTTTTTATAATAAATTAATAATAAATAATACAATTACAAAATCAAAATAAACAATTAATGATTTAAATATTAAATTATATAAACAATTTATAAAAATAAAATTTCAATAGGAAAGATTCAAAACAATCATGCAATTTATTGAAAATTCTTCCAAAAACAAACTTTTTCGAGTTCCTAAACGATGAATATTAAAATAGAGCAAGCCGAACGAACAAATAAATCAGTGTTAGAAGAATCTCTATCAAATATTTTAAGCGATAATTAATTATCATACCCGATGGTTGGTAAGAAAACAAAAAAATCGAGCATGTGAAAATAAACAATCTACATACACAGATGAAATAGTGAAAAAATCATACAAATTATGAAATTATGTTTGAAAGAGGTCCTTCATCAAATCTAGTAATTTTTTTATTGAAAAAATGAAACATAACTCAGATCTAGGGCTATACAAAAAAACCGAAAAACAGTAATCCAACCGAACCAATAGTTAACCAGTTTCATTTTAACGGTTTATTGGTTAACCGGTTTTAGCGGTTTCGGTTAACCGGTTTTTTACCGGTTAAACGGTTTGGTTTTTGGTTTACCTATTTTTCTAACGGTTTAATCGGTAAATCGGTAATAATTTAATTATATATTTTTATATTTTATAATTTGTATTAGTTATTTTATAAATAATATTTAATAATTTATAAATCTTATTTATTTTTAAATTTTAAATTATAATTTTTGTTGAATTATTTTTTAAAAATATTATAATTTATATAAAAAATTTTACAAAAATAAATTAGAAGCAAACTGAAATAATTTCGTTAAATATGTAAAATTATTTTTATAACTACACAATAATATAGAATTATAAATTAACAAAATAGTTATAAAATATATTATATTGTTATAATAAAATAATATATTATAACATATTTCTAAATATATCAATAAAATATGTTATAATAATAATATAATATATTATAATATAGAAAAGAAATATGGAGAATAGTATAATAAGAAAGTGCAAACAATAGTTTTTTTAAAAATCATTTCAAAATTTATTACTTAATTTAAAAAATTGAATTATCGGTTCCTAGTTAAACCCGGTTAACCGACCGAAACTGACCAAAACCCGTATAACCAGAACCGGTAAAACCGATACCATTAATGGCTGGTTAACCAGTTTGTAAAATAAAAGATAAAACCGGTTTTAACCGGAACCGTTTAACCAGTTAACCGGTCGGTTGAACACCCCTACTCAAATCCGATTATTTCATCTCCTTTGCTGCTAAAGGGGACGGACACGAACTCTAGAAAGAATCACTAACACAATCGAATTGTATGAACAATAAATGACCCACAAACGATTGTGATTATTATCCGAACTAGAAATTTTGGAATCGAAAAACCGATCTACCTAAACAGGATGCTACTAAACATAACATTTAGAATTTTTTTTTATAAAAAAAAGTATAATATAATATTTGAATAAAAAGAATAAATAATATGATATAAGATATGAAATTTTAACAAATATAGGAGCCAATAAGCAAAATCTAGCCCATATTAAAAATAGATTTCTGCAAGGTCATTGGCTCTCTCCACGCCCACCCCAACCCTTTGAGCTAGCTAGTTTGGAACTCATCAGCAGCGCCACCTTCAGCTGTATAATCAGTCTCTCTCTGTTTCCAGTGTGGAGGGAGATTTGAACAAGGCGGACATTGACTCAGAACTCGTTTAAACTTTCATCAGCTTCCTTCAAGCTACTTAAAATGGTTGATGCTACAGACATTTTGAAAGATTCCGAGTCCAAGGCTATTGAACAGCTATACCAGTATGGAGATAGACTTAGCGAGGCCAAGGACAAGTCTAAGGTTCGTGAATTCTTCAATTTTTTTCCCTTTTAATTCATTTCTAGGGTTTTAATGCTTCATTTGTCGGATTTTGAATTTCTCAGCATGTTGAGGACTACCAGAACATAATTAGTGCAGCTAAAAGCAATAGTGTGAAGTCAAGGCAGTTAGCTGCTCAGCTTATTCCGAGATTTTTTAAGTTCTTTCCTGAGTTATCGGATTCTGCAGTTGATTCCCATTTGGATTTATGTGAAGCTGAGGAGTTAGGGGTAATTTTTATTTTCAACAACTTATTAGTTATATTTGTTGTGTATGTAATTCTTGGTGTGAAATGAATATGAGTGCTCACCTTATGGAATTTGATTCCGGTACTAACAATGGCAATGTTTAAAATATTATAAACACTAACATGTGAAGAAATAAGATTTCTCAAGTCTTTGGGTTTCGGCTTAAATTGAAGGTTCTTTATGATTATTTTGAATATGTTCTTGCAATAACATGTTTTTTTTTGTTGACCATGTTGGTCTTAATTACAGATAAGGGTGCAGGCGATTCGTGGACTTCCGCTTTTCTGCAAGGATACACCAGAGCAGATATCTAAGATAGTAGATATTCTTGCTCAACTCCTTACTGCTGGTACAGATTGAACTCTTATTACAATAATGCTTCAGATGTTACAGAATGATCATTTTCAGAGATATTTTGCTTTTATTTATCTCTGTATAACAGAAGAAAATGTTGAGCGTGATGCTGTCCACAAAGCCCTTTTATCTTTACTGAGGCAAGATGTGAAAGGTAAATAATCTTTATTATTTCAAGTAATTGCAGACATTCTTATTTCGGTGTAAAGCGTGTAATAAGTAAACTGTAGCAGATCACAGGGCAGAAGGAAAATGATTAATTATTGCATTCCTATGTACATCATATTGTCTGGGTCCTTCTGGAAATGTCTTTTGTGCTTACTATGGTCTTTTGCTCAGTAATATATATTACAGTTGCGAATTTCTACTGGAGAACATCTTTTGCAATTCCTTCTTGTATTTTCTGTCATAAAAAGTGTTTTTTTGTCACGTCTTCCCTTCTTTGTATAATTTTTACACGAAAAGAAATAATAGAGTGAATTCCCAATGAAAAAATTAGTTGGGTTGAACCATCCAAAATTATATGGTTTATGAAGATAATATTGGCCAAACAATCTGTGGCTTAGGAGTATTAAATTATGGCTTATGAAAATGATAAACACCTCTTAGAGCCCTTTTCTCTAAGAATATTTACCTTTATTCTTGTTGAAATTAGAACATGGTCTTCCTTTTATCAGTTGGATATGGTAGGAGTTAAGACTTTCATTATCAAGGATGGGTATTTCTAGGTTCAAGTAGTAGCTTCTTTCTCCAATAATTGTGGATGCTATTACTCTTGGAATATTAATGGGAATAAACAGGACATAACTCCCTATCATAGAAAAGACTTGGTGTCGTCTACTATCCCTACTTTTATTATGCTTTCTGGATGTAGTTTTGTGCTTTTACCAATTCTTTAATCTTAGGAGGTCTTCTTGCCCATATTTTGATTATTATGTTTTTGAATTTTCTTTATTGATTACTTCTTCTTGTTTAAATGTAATTTGGATTTGTTGTTAAAATGGTTCACATTTTTGTAGCAATCAATAGTTTGCTTTATATGCCGTAGACAACTGACATATTTGCTTTTCCAGCTTCTTTGACAGCCCTTTTTAAGCACATTGAGAGTGTTGATGAAAGAGGGACTGATGAAAACCTTCGAGAGAGGACTTTGATTTTTATCAGAGACAAGGTCAGAATCAATCATCTCAGTTGATTTTCACGACAGTAATGAGACTAATGTAATTTGTTGCAGGTTTTTCCTCTAAAAGATGAGCTCTTGAAGCCTCGTGAGCAATTGGAAAGGCATATAACTAATCTGATAAAGAAAGTATGTTGCTGATATTTTCCTTTATTTAAGAGCTATTAGCAACTTTCTTTGTCTATATGAGGCACATTTTACCTACAGTTCTTCTCAACCATTGATTGTTATTGTCAGTCTCTTCAAGATGTCACTGGAGCAGAATTTAAGATGTTTATGGATTTCCTGAAAAGTTTGAGTATCTTTGGTGAAAAAGCGCCTCCTGAGTGTGTCCAAGAGCTCATTGAGATTATTGAAGGTCAAGCTGATCTAGATGCACAATTCAATGTGAGTTACTTGTTTGAGATGATTCAGGCATGACTTTTTCTTTATTTGATGAGAATAAAGTAATAGTTACATATGACAAATTTAACGGTACTTGGCTTCTTCGCTTTCCACCATAGTTAATGAAAAGCTCTCCTTTAAGCAAAAAATGGTATTTAACTTCAGCATCCACCTCCCTAGGACCTGAAATTAGGAGACATTCATGACTGACGGTCATGCTAACCACCCCTGGAATAAACCTGGGAAACAAAAAAAGTAACATTTCTTTCATTTGAGCAAGCCCTAAAATAGTTTTCCGTTCTTTAGATATTTTGAATCATCTTTATATGAGAACGACTATCATGTCGTATGCCATGGTACCATGATCGTGCATGTCTCTCCCATTACTTTGGTTGCTTTATCATGACCATCATGTCGTATTTATTTTTATTATGAAGGATACAAGTACTTAGATATCAATGAATATGGACTTCTATTTTGAAGTTTTGGAGTCCATAACTTGCTATTGCTTCCTACTCCTATGCTGTCTAAAATTTATTGTGATGGTATTAAATGCAGGTTTCTGATGGAGATCATATTGACAGATTGCAATCATGCTTATTCATGGCTATTCCCTTTTTCATGGTATTTCATCCATTGCAGAACTTCCTTCATGTCTATTATTTTGCAGTTTTTTGTTTAAAATGACCCCTTTTGTTTCATGTAGCGTGGTGCATCAAACAGCAAATTTCTGTGCTATTTGAACAAGCACATCTTGCCTGTTTTTGACAAGGTACCATATATATCCAGTAATTGTTTCAAGTTTACAACAAGCTTGCCTCTTTTCTATGAATAACATGTCATAGTTCTCAGTTAGTTAAAAATTAGATGGAATTCATCAGATCTCATTGCATAAGACTTCCGATCTTCCACAGGACCAAAGGTTAAGAATAGGGAAGCAGCAGTCAGAATGTTAAATACCTTCCTTTTATGGGTGCTATGGACTTGCCTAAAAAAATGTTGGAACAGTATCACAGCATTCTTTGATTTGAAAATTATCTTAGCTAATGAGATTTTTTTTTTTTAAATTACAGAGAGTGGGGTGGTGATTTTTCTTGATGCTGTTATATTTATTTCCTAGTGAAGTCATCATATCAGTTTCAATAATTCACAAGTGAGGACAACAAGCATTAGTCTAGGAAATCAAATCACTGTTGCTAGAGAAGCCTATTAGAATGTTAATACTCGTTCTTCATGAATTTTGAAAGTGATTTACTAGCATTTTCTATTTCCCAAAGTTATGTTAATTACATTTTTTAGCAGGCTATAGGGTTCCTTAGGTTATACTTATATCACTTCTTTTGCTGTTTATGATTTTTGACTGGTCTTGTTTCTTTCATTTGTCAGCTTCCTGAAGAGCGCAAAGTTGATTTGCTAAAGAACCTCACAGAGAGTTCACCTTATTCGATCTCACAAGATACCCGTCAGATCCTTCCCTCTGTTGTCCAACTCCTAAAGGTACATTCTCTTGTGTGAAGTTATTATAACGTTTTCCACGCTTTTATGAACCTCTAGAATGTAGTAGGACAAACAGAAAAATCAAGTAGTATCTTCCTTGGGCCTTCTTCAGAATTCTTAACATTGATATGTTGTCATTTTAAGAGCACCAATGAAACAGTGTCTTTGTTCTTCTCATTATCTTTTATATGTCAAGACTTTTTGCTTCACCTTATTTTTGTCTCATTTATGATTATATGTATGTTTATGTTTATTCTTTCTTTCCAGAAATATATGCCTCTGAGAAAGTCTGCAGAGGAGATGAACTTTACATGTGTGGAATGTTTGTTGTATACCTTTCATCATTTAGCCAACAAAGTAAGTGTGTCTACCTAACTCCCTTCCCTCAGTCCATATATATTTCTAGAATCTTTATAAAACTCAACTTAAGTTCCTCGATCCTTATGCAGGTTCCCAACGCTACAAATAGCTTATGTGGTTATAAGATAGTAACCGGCCAACCCTCAGACAGACTTGGGGAGGATTTCTCGGAGCAATATAAAGAATTTACTGAGAGGTGTTCTTTTAGAGCCTTTAAGCCCATCTTGTTAATTATGGATTTGTTTGTTGGATTATTTGTATTAAATATATGAATTGTTATCTCATCTATATCCAGAACCAGAACCAAAAATGTTTTTAAATGGGCCCATAATTTATGCAGATGGGGGTGTTTTCTTAGTGTTAACATTACAGAATTACTCAGATCATTTATTTATTTATTTGACAGGTTAAACACTATAGAAGACCTTACTAGAGCTACTATAAAGAAGCTAACTCAGGATTTGAACCAACACAACAAAGCAATGGCTAGTGCT